>NW_020194471.1:2832654-3177944 GCF_003019875.1 Amorphotheca resinae ATCC 22711
TAAAGGTAAGTTACTACCTTATTATAGATATACTATATAAGTTTACCCTTACTTATATATTTAAGACGTTGTTTAAAGTCTACTACTTACTTATTAAGGTAGAGGTTAAGTAAAGGCGTAGCTGTTTTAGACTTAAGAAACTAAATAAGAGTTACTTAGTACGCCTTTATAATAACGTAAAAGTACTATAACTACTTTATAGTAAGGTCTTTTACAATCCCCTTAGCTCGTTACCTAGAGGGGTAGTACTAGACCCTTACGCTATATACTATAGCGCTCTAGATTACCTTTATATAGATCTCTCTTATACGTAGTAAGCTATATCCTTACGTAGACGTAGTAAGCCTTATAAGTGTAAACTACTAGGTAACGAACTTACGTTTAATAGCGTTAAGGTAGCCCTTCTACCTAAGCTTCTAATCTATCTAAACTCCTAGAAAGTAGGCCTTCTAGACTAAGGGTATAACCTAGCCGTTAAGGTAGACAGGCGTCGTTAGTATAGTGTAGGCGCGGGTAAGGTAAAAGAGCTTACTCTTTTTAAGAGTAAACTCTATTTTCTTTATTTGTACCTACTAGCTACAGGTCTACTACGCCCTTTTAAGGTACTAGCGTATCTCTATTATATTTCTACTAAATACTAAAAGGTTAAGGTCGTTAGTAAACCTTACTATAATAAGGCCTACGTGTCTTTGTAGTAGCGTATATAAGCTAGTAGTATAGAGGAGAAAGAAGATAAGAGAGAAGGACAAGCCTTATAGTACCTTTATAGTAACCTTCTAAGGCGGTGCCGCCTCTTTATTAAAGAAGAGGCTAGCTGTCTAATTAGTAAAGAAGCTATATACCTACTATACAGCCTATATAAGAAACCTTAGGTATTAAAGAGTATAAAGAAGGCGTATATAGTTTACTATATTAAAAGTACCTTTAATGTCTAGTTAGAAGAGGGACGCTACAGCCCTATAGCTCTATACTATATATATAGCGTTAACTACTATTTTAACTATAAGGTCTATTAAGCGTTATAGCTAGTTTCCTATCTGTGTTTCTAGGAAGAGCCCTTACGACTTTATAGTATTAGTAAAGCGCCGGCTAATAACTAACTTAATTACTTTACTTATTATACTTAAGAGTAATATTAGCCTATAGGCCTTAGCGGTTTATTACTATTTAAGAGTCTTTCTAGGCTTATATAGTACTACTACCTTTACTACTTTAAACTACGCTAGGACGTGCCCTAGCTAGAGGCTTATAGTTACTACTACTATAAGAAGCTTAGCTAAGGGGCGCCTATATACCTTAAAGAAGCTAGTAAGTAGTAGGTTAGGTCCTAGTGCCTTTTAGGTACCTGTCTTTTAGAGAACGTTAGTAATGTCTGCCTTTATTATAGTGTCGTTAATAGTAAACCGCTAGTACTACTTATTCTAGAGGTCTAGAACGATGTTACTAAGATTAGCTACTAATTCTAGAAAGAACTACTAGCCTAACACTATTACTTTATTATAGTAGCTTATAGCTAGTACTTCCTTATTAGTGCCTTAAAGAAGAGAGAGCAAGGCTGGTTCTAAGGGTACGTAGCTATAAAGCCTAGCCTACTTTTTAAGACTCTAGAGTTTCTGTTAGTCTTTTAAGGTAGTAGTAAGGGTACTACGCTAGCTCTTAGTCTTTATATCTTAGATCGTCTAGAGTTAGTAAGTACTAGCCTACTAGAGGTCGCGCTAGTAAAGTTTAGTTAAGGTAGTAGTATATTAATAGCGTGCTGCCTGTGTTTTCTAAATAGCCTTAAGGACCTTACTACTCTACTAGGGTTTAGTACGCCCTTAGCTAACCTTCTTTCTTAGGGTAGATAAGTCTACGATATATATAAGCTAAGAGGTAAGCAAGTTAACTGTCTTATTAACCTTATAAGGTATGTCTAGTGGCTTAAAGAGGAGGCAGAGCCTCCCGGCCTTAATTACTACTAGCTCTTAGTCTATTAGGGTCTAGCTCTACCCTAGTACCTTTATAGCTCTCTTATAGTAATCCCTTACTTAAGTAATAACCTTAATTAGCTAGGTATAGTAGTTAGATCTCTTATACCCTAGGTTACCTTAGTAAGTACACTAGAGCGTTACTATAGCCTATACGTAATTAATCGTTAAGTCTTATTTACTGTGTCTCTTTTAGGTTAGCTCTTCCTAAGGTATGTATAGTAAGAGCTACTACCTATAGGCTAGACAAAGAAGGGTCTTTAATTTAGAGGTAGTCTTACTAGCTCTATCCTAGAGTAGGTAGTAAAGGTTTATGTCGCTTATAACAATCTATAGCCTCTTTAGGTCTTTTTTAGTAAGCTACTAGAGAGGGCTAGTCTAGCCTAGAGAGTTAGGAATTAGTAAGTATATTAACTAGATAGTAACACCCTATAGAGTAACGTAACACTAGTCGACACTAGTCTCTACTACCTAGGTAGAAGGTAGGTACTGCTTGTAAACGTAAATAACTATATAGCCCTTACCCTTATAGACCTACTAGTACTTTACTTACACTAGGTAGTAGACTGTCTTTATCTATTTGTTATACTATAGCTCTTAGATTACTATAACGTCGGCTTTATAGCTATTATAAAGCGCTATTAAGGTAAGGCCGTTCTTTCTTATAGTATTCTAGTATACTATTATTAATTTTATTACTAAGAGTCTAGGATCTATAAGTCCTACGTTATAAAGGGGTCGCTAGACCCTTAGTTAGTTCCCTAGCTTAATATCTTTATAATGTCGTAGCTCTTAACCGTTACTATATCTAGCGCCTTAATAAGAGGGCGCCTATACCTTACTAGAGTCCTTACTATAGGCTTCTTATTATTACCTGTCTATAGTCTCTTAGGTACTACGACCTAGTAGCTGTCGTTACTATCCTATAAGGACGCTAGCGTAACGCTAAGTACTTAGCTAGTAAAGCTACTCTTTAATACTTTAAACTGTCTAAGTCTCTACTAATATATAGTATATACCTACTCCTTTACCTTAAGGGCCTTAGGACACTAATAGTCTTACGCTATATATAGTCTACTATAGTTAACGTATCTCTTCTTACTATTAAGTTAAGGGTACTTCTCTTTACCTTAAGGGTACGCCGCTCTTATATAGTAGCTATACTAAGCCTAGTTCTTATAGAACTACCTAATGTAGCTAAACTAGTAGTATTAGAAGTATCTTTAGATTTGTAGGTCAGCTAAATACGGCTTATAGTTAAAGATCTAGGCTTACTAGATTAGCCCTTGTTTATATAGGCGCGTCGCTATGTTAGCGCTCTAGAGGTATAGTACTATTATTATAAACTTTACTATAAAGGCCTTAATAAGCTCGACTTTAACCTTTGTAATATACGGCGTATAGGCTTAGATCTCTACTAGTAACGTTCTTAATTCTACCTATATAACCCGGTCTACTAGTAGGCCTTTTATAATTACTATAAACTTACTCTTATAAAGCTAGGCTATAGGCCTAAACGCCCTTTATACCTAGCCCTAATCCTAGATTATAGTCTTTAGTATAGCCTCTTTAAAGGTAAAGATAGTGTCGCTACTAGAAAGCTAGTAGGTCGCTACTACCTTAGCGCCTCTAATTACTATATTAGCCGCTATTACTACTTTAATAGCGCTATAACGTACTAGGTCCTCTATCTGTCTATCTGCTCTAATCCTTAGCTCCTTAATCTGTCTCTCTAGTATTACTTATACTCTTGTTAAGCGCTAGCCTACTACTAACGCGTACATAGCCTAAGAGGCCGTTACTACTATTAGCCTCTAGAAGGCTTCTTTTAATATCGTTCTTAATTACCTAATCGTTACTAAGTCGTCGTTAGAGAAGGTCTTAAAGGTATATAAAAGGGTCTTTATATTTACTACCTTTAGCTTTACTACTACTATTGTTATTATAATAAGGTCGTAAAGAAGGCACGATACCTTATCTTCCTTACCTAGTATTATGTAGGCCTTAATTTGTCGTAGGATTAACTTTGTTTTATTGTCTATACTACTCTTACTACTTACTAGCTCCTTACTATAGCTTTTTGTTAAGGAATAAGAGTATTAGCTCCTTCTTACAAGTAGGTAGTACTAGCTCTGTTTAAGTCTAGTATACCTACTATCTGTTACTATAGGCTTGCCTATAGTCTACTAGTACTCTAAGAGGTATCTAAGGGTACTAATTTTGATTCTATTGTTTGTTTTTAAGTTTTTAGGGTAGTTAGAGGCGTGGGCGATTATAGAATATACTAAAAGTAAATATTAATATACTTTACTATAAATCCCCTTTAGTTAGTAGCTTTTACTTTATTAATCTTTTTAACGACTTTATCGTCTATATCTTAGCGCTTTTATACCTTAATTGTATTTAGGTTTGTTAAGAGCTCTTTTATAGCCTTACGCTTTAAGTTTCTGTTGTTACTATTATCTATTATTAACTAAGGAACGATCGTCTACGCCCTCTACTACCCTAAAAACTCGAAAATAAACGATAGAATCAAAATCAGTACCTTCGGATACCCCTTAGAGTACTAGTAGACTATAGGCGAGCCTATAGTAACGGATAGTAAGTGTGCTAGACTCGAACAAAGCTAATACTACCTACTTACAGGTAGGAGCTAGTACTCTTATACCTTAACTAAGAGCTATAATAAGGAGCTAGAGAGTAGTAAGAGTAATAAGGACGATAAGACAAAGAAAATTATATAAAGGATCAAAGCTTACGTAATATTAGGTAAGGAGGAGAAGGCGTCGCGTCTTTTATACGACCTTATTACTATAACAATAACAGTAGTAGAGACAAGAGCTACAAACACGACAACCCTTCTATACACTCTTAGGTCTCTTTTTAATAATAACCTAGTAACGATTAGACAACTAAGAACGATGTTAGAAGAGGCCTTCTAGAGGCTAGTAACGACAGTAGCTCTCTAGGCTACCTACGCGTTAGTAGTAAGCTAGTACCTAACAAGAGTATAGGTTATACTAGAGAGGTAGATTAAGGAGCTAAGGATTAGAGTAGACAGACAGATAAAGGACCTAGTACGTCGTAGCGCTATTAAAGTAGTGATAGTAGCTAATATAGCGATAAGGGGCACTAAAGTAGTAGCGACCTACTAGCTACCTAGTAGCGACACTATCTTTACGTTTAAGAAGGCTATACTAAAGAACGTAATCTAAGATTAGGGCTAAGTATAAAGGGCGTTTAGGCCTATAGCCTAGCTTTATAAGAGTAAGTTCGCTATAATCGTAAAGGGCCTACTAGTAAAACAGATTATATAGGTAGAGCTAAGAGCGTTACTAGTAGAGATCTAAGCCTATACGCTATATATTATAAAGGTTAAAGTTAAACCTATTAGGGCCCTTATAGTAAAGTTTATAATAGTAGTACTATACCTCTAGAGCGCTAACGTAGTAACGTGCCTATACAAATAAGGGTTAATCTAGTAAGCCTAGATCTTTAACTATAAGCTGTATTTAGCTAACCTACGAATCTAAAGATACTTCTAGTACTACTAGTTTAGCTACATTAGGCGGTTCTATAAGAACTAGGCCTAGTATAGCTACTACGCGAGAGTAGTGTACCCTTAAGGTAAAGAGGAGTGTCTCTAACTTAACAGTAAAAAGAGATACGTTAACTATAGTAGACTATACGTAGTATAAGACTATTAGTGTCCTAAGGCCCTTAAGGCAAAGAAGTAGGCATATGTCGTATATTAATAGAGGCCTAGATAGTTTAAGGTATCTAAGAGTAGCTTTACTAGCCGGGTACCTAGTGTTACGCTAGCGTCCTTATAAGATAGTAACAATAGCTACTAGATTATAGTATATAAGAGACTATAGACAAGTAATAGTAAGAAGCTTATAGTAAAGACTCTAGTAAGGTAAGGGCGCCTTTCTATTAGGGTACTAGACACTATAACAGTCTAGAGCTACGACATTATAAAGATGTTAAGCTAGGGGGCTAACTAGAGGTCTAGCGACTCTTTTGTAACATAAGAATCATAGATCCTAGACTCTTAGTAATAAAATTAATAATAGTATACTAGAACACTATAAGAAAGAATAGCCTTACCTTAATAGTACTTTATAATAGCTATAAAGTCGACGTTATAGTAATTTAAGAGCTATAGTATAATACTTAGACAAAGATAGTCTACTACCTAGTATAAGTAAAGTACTAGTAGGTCTATAAGAGTAAAGGTAAAGTAGCTATCTACGTCTATAAGTAGTACCTACCTCTTACCTAAGTAGTAAAGACAGGCGTTAACTAGTGTTACGTTACTTTATAAGGAGTTACTATCTAGTTAATATACTCGCTAATTCCTAACTCCTTAGGCTAGGCTAGTCCTTTCTAGTAGCTCGCTAGGAAAGACCTAGAGAGACTACAGATTGTTATAAGTAACATAAACCTTTATTACTTACTCTAAGATAGAGCTAGTAAGACTACCCCTAAATTAAAGACTCTTCTTTATCTAGCCTATAGGTAGTAGCTCTTACTATATATACCTTAGGAAGAGCTAATATAGTAGCGACATAACAAACAAGACTTAACGATTAACTACGCGTAGGTTATAGTAACGCTCTAGTATACCTATTAAGGTAACCTAGAGTATAAGGGATCTAACTACTATACCTAGCTAATCAAGGTTATTACTTAAGTAAGAGATCGCTAAAAAAGAGCCGTAAAGGTACTAGGATAGAGCTAGACCTTAATAGACAAAGAACTAGTAACGATTAAGGCTAAGAGGCTCTACCTCTTCTTAGAGCCGCTAGACATACCTTATAAGGTCGATAAGGTAGTTAACTTACTTACCTCCTAGCTTATACGTATTATAGACATATCTACCTTAAGGAAGAAGGTTAACTAAGGGCATACTAAGCCCTAGTAGAACGGCAAGGTCTTTAAGGCTATCTAGTAAGTACAGGTAGCGTACTGTTAATACACTACCGCCTTAACTAAGCTCTACTAGCGCGACCTCTAGTAGGCTAGTACCTATTAACTCTATATAATACAAGACGTAAAAACTAAGAGCTAACGTAGCGCCTTTACTACTACCTTAAAGGACTAATAAAAACTATAGAGTCTTAAGAGGTAGGCCAGGCTCTATAGCTATATGCCCCTAGAACCGGCCTTACTCTTACCTCTTTAGGGCGCTAACAAGAAGGTACTAGCTACAAGCTACTATAACAAAGTAATAGTGTTAGGCCGACAGTTCTTTCTAGAATTAATAGCTAATCTTAGTAACGTTATTCTAGACCTCTAGGACAAGTAGTACTAATAGTTTACTATTAACGACACTATAATAAAGGTAGATATTACTAACGTTCTCTAAAAGACAAGTACCTAAAAGGCGCTAGGCCCTAACCTACTACCTACCGGCTTTCTTAAGGTATACAAGCGCTCTCTAGCTAAGCTCCTTATAGTAATAGTAACTACAAGCCTCTAGCTAGGGCACTTCTTTACGTAGTTTAAAGTAGCGAAGGTAGTAGTACTATATAAGCCCGGAAAGACCCTTAAGTAGTAACAAACCGCTAGGGCCTATAGGCTAATATTACTCTTAAACGTAATAGGTAAAGTAATTAAGTTAGTAATTAGCTAGTACTTTACTAAAGCTATAGAGTCGTAAGGGCTCTTCTTAGAAACATAGATAAAGAACCGGCTATAGTACTTAACAGACCTTATAGTCAAAATAGTAGTTAACGCTACGTATATAGTATAGAGCTATAAGGTTATAGTGTCCTTCCTTTAACTTAACATTAAAGGCGCCTTTAATATAGTAAACTATACACGCCTTTTCTATACTCTTTAGTACTTAGGGTTCTTTATATAGGCTATATAGTAGGTACGTAACTTCCTTACTAATTAGACAGCTAGTCTCTTCTTTAATAAAGAGGCGGTACTACCCTAGAAAGTTACTATAAAGGTACTATAAGGTTCGCCCTTCTCTCTTATCCTCTTTCTCCTTTATACTACTAGCTTATACACGTTACTATAAGGTTATACAGGCCTTATTATAGTAGGGTTTACTAACGACCTTAACCTCTTAGCTTTTAGTAAAGATACGATAGAGACACGCTAGTACCTTAAAGGGGCGTAGTAGACATATAGCTAGTAGTCGCGTACAAGAGAGATAGAGTTTGCCCTAGAAAAGAGTAAGCTCTTTTACCTTACCTATACTTACGCTATACTAACAACGCCTATCTACCTTAATAGCTAGGTTATACCCCTAGTCTAAGAGGCGCGCTTTCTAGGAGTTTAGTTAGACTAGAAGCTTAGATAAAAGGGCTACCTTAACACTATTAAACAAAAGTTCGCTACCTAGTAGTTTACGCTTATAAGGCTTACTATATCCGTATAAGGATATAGCCTACTACGTGTAAAAGAGATCTATACAAAGGTAATCTAGAGTACTATAGTATATAGTATAAGGGTCTAGTACTACCCCTCTAAGTAGTAAGCTAAGGAGATCGTAAAGGACCTTACTATAAAGTAGTTATAGTACCTTTACGTTATCGTAAAGGCGTACTAGGCGACGCCTATCTAGTTCCTTAAGTTTAAAATAGCTACGCCCTTACTTAACCTTTACCTTAACAAGTAAGTAGTAGACTTTAAATAACGTCTTAAACGTATAGGTAAGAGAGAACTTATATAGTCTATTTATAATAAGGTAGTAGCCTGTCTTTAATAACGCTAGAGACACTACTATAGCACTACTATAGTACTACTTTATACGTTACTTAAGTATAGGACAGGCCGAGCCGCGTAAGTAAAGGACTAGTATAAGGACTCTTCTCTAAAAAAGACCTTATAAGAGAACTAAAAGGCACGATAGTCTTAATACAATAGCTTGCCGGCATACTACTAAGGCGCTGCCCTAGCCGCGCTACCTGCCCCTTTAGTAGATGCCCTTAAGAAGTACTTACTCCTCTATAAGTATAAGAGCTCTCTTTTAACATAGATCTATACTAGTAAAGTTAGACTCTAGGCTTTCCTTTTTAAGTATAGAGTACTAGAGGTAGCGACCCCTTAGTACTCTTATAGTAAGGCCCTAGAGACAGTAGCTTACCTAGTCCTTAACTACTAGTAGCTAGATTAATAGTAGTAGGCCTTATAGTAAGCACTCTACCTAAGAGCGCTATAGACGTTCCGCGACTTTATAGCGGTAATAAAGAAAGGTAAGAGCGCTTATATACTAATCTGTTAGCTACTGTCTACTAGCCGATTCCTATAGTTCTGTCTAGCTAAGCGCTACCTAGTAAAGGAGTTATAAGAGAAAGAGTAGCCTTAGCTAGTAGCTAGTACCTTACTAGTACCTTACTAGCGTCTTGTTAGTATGTTTAGTATTACTAGGCTAGAAGGTTAAGTTCTAGTAAGGTAGCGATAAGGACCTAGCGCCCTAGTAGTACCGTAATAGTATAAACACAAGTAGTAGTACGTAGGTTTTTACCTAGCTTTAGTACGGTTTTACTATATAATTTATGTAGTATAGAGGTTCTGTATACAGTAGGCATAGGCAGTAAGAACAATAATAATATTATCTATTATTACTATTATAGTTATTAAAATTTGACTATATTATTAATTAGTATAATAATTAGTATAGATTAATATATAAACTTATACCTACTATATGCCTTCTTATATCTGTATTAAAGGAATTCTTTAAAAGAAGGAAAGCTACAGATTAATTAAAGGAATTCTTTAAAAAGAGAAAAGCTATAGATTAATTAAAAGAATTCTTAGAAAAGAGAAAAGCTATAGATTAATCAAAAGAATTCTTTAAAAGGTAAGCTATAGATTAATTAAAAGAATTCTTTAAAAAGAGAGAGCTATAGATTAATTAGAAGAATTCTTTAAAAGGAGAGAGCTATAGATTAATTAAAAGAATTCTTTAAAAGGTAAGCCGTAGATTAGGTCGTTATTATTATTAATTAACTATATTAATAATTAGTATAATAATTAGTATAGATTAATACGTAAACTATACCTGTTGTTGTTGTTGTTATTATTATTATTATAGAGGTAGAGTAGTAGTAAAAGAGGTAAGGTAGTAAAAGTAAAAATGTTTAGTAAAATTAATTTACTTTTAAACTCTTTGTTTAATATTTAGGCTATAACTTTACTTTTAGACTCTTTGTTTAATATTTAGGCTAATTTAATAGACTCTTAGTTCTTTAGACTCTTTGTTCTATATTTAGACTATTAAATAGTATAAGTATAAAATAAAGATAAAAAAAGAAAAGAAAGAAAGGGGTTTAAAAGTAAATTAGTAATAAGTTTAAATAATACTTTAAAATTTTCTATATAATGTTTTATAATACTCTTTTACGTAATTAGTAGAAATATTAGTATAATAATTAAAATAAACAATAGATAGACGCGTTTAACGTGTCTTACTATCCTTATTCTTATTATATTATATAGTACTATTATTATAGCGCTATAAGTAAGGTAGTTAGTTATAAAGTAAATTATTATTATTATTATTGTTCTTACTACCTATGCCTAATACATACAGAACCTCTATACTATATAAATCACGTAGTAAAACCGTACTAAAGCTAGGTAAAAACCTACGTACTACTTCTTATAAATACTCTGTCGCGGCGCCGCTAGGGCGCTAGGACCTTATTACTACTCTACTAGAACTTAACCTTCTAGCCTAGTAATACTAAACATACTAACAAGACACTAGTAAGATACTAGAAGGACGCCGGCCGTTAACTAGGATTACTCTCCCTCTTCTTTTACTAGGTAGCGCTTAGCTAGCCTAAACTATAAGAACCGGCCGGTAGATAGTAGCTAGTAGATTAGTACGCGCGCGCTCTTTTCTCTCTTTGTTACTACTATAAAGTCGCGGAACGTCTATAGCGCCTTTAGGTAGAGTACTTACTATAAGGCCTACTACTACTAGTTAAGCTACTAGTAGTTAAGGACTAGGTAAGCTGCCGTCTCTAGGGCCTTACTATAAGGGCACTAGAGGGTCGCTACTTCTAGTACTCTATATTTAAAAAGAAAGGCCTAGAGCCTAACCTTACTAGTATAGATCTATATTAAAAGTAAGCTCTTGTACTTATAGAAGAGTAAGTACTTCTTAAGGGCATCTACTAAAAGGGCGGGTAGCGCGGCTAGGACAGTACCTTAGTAGTACGCTAGCAAACTATTGTATTAGGTCTATCGTGTCTTTTAGTTCTCTTATAAGGTCTCTTCTAGTAAAGAGTCCCTATACTAGTCCTTTACCTATACGGCTTAGCCTGCTCTATACTTAAGTAACGTATAAGGTAGCGCTATAACAGCGTTATAGCGGCGTCTCTAGCGTTATTAAAGGCAGGTCGCTACCTTATTATAGATAGACTATATAAGTTCGCCCTTACCTATACGTTCTAAGCGTTATTTAAAGTCTACTACCCTTTTGTTAAGGTAAAGGTTAAGTAAAGGCGTAGCTATTTTAGACTTAAGAAACTAAACAAGAGTCGCTTAGTACGCCTTTATAATAATACAAAGGTATTATAACTACTTTATAGTAAGGTCTTTTATAATCTCCTTAGCTTATTGCCTAAAAGGGCGGTACTAGACCCTTACGCTATATACTATAGCGCTCTAGATTACCTTTATATAGATCTTTCTTACGCGTAGTAGGCTACATCTCTACACAGACGTAGTAAGCCTTATAAGCGTAAACTACTAAGTAGTAAACTTTTGTTTAATAGCGTTAAGGTAGCCCTTTTACCTAAGCTTCTAATCTATCTAAACTCCTAGAAAGTAGGCCTCTTAGACTAGGGGTATAACCTAGCTATTAAGGTAGATAAGTATCGTTAGTATAGTATAAGTGTAAGTAAGGTAAAGAAGCTTACTCTTTTTAGAGACGAACTCTATTTCCCTTGTTTATACTTACTAGCTACAGGTCTACTACGCCCTTTTAAGGTACTAGCGTGTCTTTATTGTATCTTTACTAAATACTAAAAGGTTAAGGTCGTTAGTAAACCTTACTATAATAAGGCCTATATGTCTTTATAGTAGCGTATATAAGCTAGTAGTATAAAGAAGGAAGAGGATAAGAGAGAAGAGCGAGCCTTATAGTACCTTTATAGTAACCTCTTAAGGCGGCGCCGCCTTCTTGTTAAAGAAGAGGCTAGCTGTCTAATTAGTAAGAAAGCTATATACCTACTATACAGCCTATATAAGGAACCTTAGGTATTAGAGAGTATAGAGAAGGTATATATAGTTTACTATATTAAAGGCGCCTTTAATGTCTAGTTAGAAGAGGGATGCTATAGCCTTATAGCTTTACGCTATATATATAGTGTTAACTACTATTTTAACTATAAGGTCTATTAAGTGTTATAGCTAGTTTCTTATCTACGTTTCTAGGAAAAGCCTTTACGACTCTATAGTGTCGGTAAAGCGCCGGCTAATTACTAACTTAATTACTTTACTTATTACGCTTAGAAGTAATATTAGCCTATAGGCCTTAGTAGTTTGTTACTATTTAAAGGTTTTTTTAGGCTTACGTAGTACTACTACCTTTACTACTTTAAACTACACTAGGACGTGCCCTAGCTAGAGGCTTGTAGTTACTACTACTATAAGGAGCTTAGCTAAGGGGCGCCTGTATGCCTTAAGGAAGCTAGTAAGTAGTAGGTTAGGTCCTAGCGCCTTCTAGGTACTTGTCTTTTAGAGAACGTTAGTAATGTCTGTCTTTATTATAATGTCGTTAATAGTAAACTACTAGTACTACTTGTCTTAAAGGTCTAGAACAACGTTACTAAGATTAGCTACTAATTCTAAAAAGAACTACTAGCCTAACACTATTACTTTATTATAGTAGCTTATAGCTAGTGCCTTCTTGTTAGTACCTTAAAGAAGAGAGAGTAAGGCCGGTTTTAGAGGTATATAGCTATAGAGCCTAGCCTACCTTTTAAGACTCTAGAGTTTCTATTAGTCTTTTAAGGTAGTAGTAAAGGCGCTATACTAGCTCTTAGTCTTTGTATCTTAGATCGTCTAGAGTTAGTAGGTACTAGCCTACTAGAGGTCGCGCTAGTAAAGTTTAGTTAGAGTAGTAGTATATTAATAGTACGCTGCCTACGTTTACTAGACGGCCTTAAAGACCTTACTACTTTACTAAGGTTTAGTACGCCTCTAGCTAACCTTCTTTCTTAGGGTAGATAGGTCTACGATATATATAAGCTAAGAGGTAAGTAAGTTAACGGCCTTATCGACCTTATAGAGTATATCTAGTAGCTTAGAGGAGAGGTAAAGCCTTCTAGCCTTAATCGCTACTAGCTCTTAGTCTATTAGGGTCTAGCTCTATCCTAGTACCTCTACGGCTCTCTTATAGTAATCCCTTACTTAGGTAATAACCTTAATTAGCTAGGCGTAGTAGTTAGATCCCTTATACCTTAGGTTACTTTAGTAGGTATACTAAAGCGTCGCTATAGCCTACGCGTAATTAATCGTTAAGTCCTGTTTACTATATCTCTTTTAGGTTAGCTCTTTTTAGGGTATACGTAACAAGAGCTACTACTTATAGGCTAGACAAAGAAAGGTCTCTAATTTAGGGGTAATCCTACTAGCTCTATCCTAGAGTAAGTAGTAAAGGTTTATATTACTTATAATAATCTATAGCCTCTCTAGGTCCTTTCTAGTAAGCTACTAGAGAGGGCTAGTCTAGCCTAGAGAGTTAGGAATCGGCGAGTATATTAACTAGATAGTAATACCTTATAGAGTAACGTAACACTAGTCGGCACTAGTCTCTACTACTTAAGTAAGAGGTAGGTACTACTTGTAAACGTAGATAACTACGCGGCCTTTACTCTTATAGACCTACTAGTACTTTACTTATACTAGGTAGTAGACTGTCTTTATCTGTTTATTATACTATAGCTCTTAGATTACTATAACGTTAGCTTTACGGCTATTATAAAGCGCTATTAAGGCAAGGCTATTCTTTCTTATAGTGTTCTAGTATACTATTATTAATTTTATTACTAAGAGTCTAGGATCTATAAGTCCTACGTTATAAAGAGGTCGCTAGACCCTTAGTTAGTTCTCTAGCTTAATATCTCTATAATGTCGTAGCTCTAAACCGTTACTATGTCTAGCGCCCTAATAAGAGGGCGTCTACGCCTTACTAGAGTCCTTACTATAGGCTTCTTGTTATTACTTGTCTATAGTCTCTTAGGTACTACGACCTAGTAGCTGTCGTTACTATCTTATAAGGACGCTAGTATAACGCTAAGTACTTAGCTAGTAAAGCTACTCTTTAATACCTTAAACTGTCTAGGTCTTTACTAATATATAGTATATGCCTACTCCTTTACCTTAAGGGCCTTAGGACACTAATAGTCTTACACTACATATAGTCTACTATAGTTAACACATCTCTTCTTACTATTAAGTTAAGGGTACTCCTCTTTACCTTAAGGGTACGCCGCTCTTACGTAGTAGCTATACCGGGCCTAGTTCTTATAGAACTGCCTAATATAGCTAAACTAGTAGTACTAGAAGTATCTTTAGATTTGTAGGTTAGCTAAATACGGCTTGTAGTTAAAGATCTAGGCTTACTAGATTAGCCCTTGTTTATATAGGTACGTCGCCGCGTTAACGCTTTAGAAGTATAGTACTATTATTATAAACTTTACTATAAAGGCCTTAATAGGCTTAACTTTAACCTTTATAACATGTAGCGCGTAGGCTTAGATCTCTACTAGTAACGCTCTTAATTCTACCTGTATAACCTAGTCTACTAGTAGGCCCTTTACGATTACTATAAACTTACTCTTATAGAGCTAGGCCGTAGGCCTAAACGCTCTCTATACCTAGCCTTAATCCTAGATTATAGTCTTTAGTATAGCCTTCTTAAAGGTAAGAATAGTGTTACTACTAAGAAGCTAGTAGGTCGCTACTACCTTAGTACCTCTAATTACTATATTAGCTACTGTTACTACTTTAATAGTACTACAACGTACTAGGTCTTTTGTCTGTCTATCTACTCTAATCCTTAGCTCCTTAATCCGTCTCTCTAGTATTACTTATACTCTTGTTAGGTACTAGCTTACTACTAACGCGTACGTAGCCTAAGAGGCCGCTACTACTATTAGCCTCTAGAAGGCCTTTTTTAATATTATTCTTAATTACCTAATCGTTACTAGGTCGTCATTAGAGAAGGTCTTAAGAGTACGTAAGAGGGTTACTATATTTACTGTCTTTAGCTCTACTACTACTATTGTCGTCGCGATAAGGTCGTAAAGGAGGCACGACGCCTTATCTTCCTTACCTAGTATTACGTAGGCCTTAATTTGTTGTAGGATTAACTTTGTTTTATTGTCTGTACTACTTTTACTACTTACTAGCTCCTTACTATAGCTTTTTGTTAAGGAATAAGAGTATTAGCTCCTTCTTATAAGCGGGTAGTACTAGCTCTGTTTAAGTCTAGTATACCTACTATCCGTTACTATAGGCTCGCCTATAGTCCGCTAGTACTCTAGGGGGTATCTAAGGGTACTAATTTTGATTCTATTGTTTGTTTTTAAGTTTTTAAGGCAGTTAGGGGCGTAGGCGACTGTCGTAAAGTTTTTTTGTAGTATAAGTAATATTTATAAAGTAAATTAATTTTACTAAAAATTTACTAAGCCTTTATTTTTATAATATATAAATAGACAACTCTCTACTACTTACCTACCTTTCTTTTATTAAGCTAACCTTAATTTAGTATATAAGCCCTTCCTTACCTTCTTACCCCTTATACCTCTTACTATACTAACTTTATTAGTCTTCTTATCTACTATTTATTAATCGTAATTATAAAATAGCGTAAAGCCTAAAGCTAAAAGCTACTACTTATATAACTAAGTTGTCTAACTATACTACTAAAAAGAGCTATAGTACGCCGCCTTTAATCTAGTAAAAGGCTCTTTAGACAGCCTAACTAACCTAACTAGCCTAACTAGCCGAACAGTCTAAACTCTTAGGCTAGAAGATAAAGATTTAAACTAAGTAGTAAGTTAATTAGTATAAAGATTAGTATAAAAACTCTACTAACAAATTTAATAGCTATAGCGCTAAGAGAAATAAGAAAGTACTAAAAGACTACTAAACTATTAATACTATAAGCCCCCTTTATAAGGCTAGTAAAAGAGATTATACTTTAGCTACGCCTTAAATTCCGAGTCTAGAGAAGCGTAATAAAAGCCTTACAAGAATCTATAGAGGCTATATTAACTACTAAGTTTTCTTATAAGTATTTAATCTATTATACTAATCTTTATACTAATTAAATAATATATAGTAACAAATCTTACTACTATCTATACTAAACGAGTTATAATTTAGTAAAAGGATATAAAGCTCGTATAGTCTATACGTAATAGAATTCTTAGGTATACTATACTAAGAGGTAAAAGGCTATAAGGCTAAATTTAAAATAGAGTAGTAATAAGATTATAAGTTATAAGGTATAATTCTATCGTATATTTTCTGTAAATTCCTAAATGTAATCTATTAAATAACGCCTTATAAAGTAATTAGTATAAAGATTAGTATAAACTATAATTATTATACTACTACGTAATATTATTAAGGCTTAAATCACGTGTTAGGGTCTTAGTAACCTATAGGTTAGGTTATAGGTTAGGGCCTACCTACTAGTCTAAACCTACCCTATAGGTTAGATCCCTATAGGTTAGGTCCTACCTATAGAAACCCAACCTATAGGGACCTATTGCGCAGCCTAAATCCGCGAAAAACTCTGCGCCGGCCAACCTCATAAGCTCACAATGAGAGTGCGTGTCGTGTCCCAGATCAGGCCGCGATCTAGCTATGTCCTCAAAACGCTCAAAATTGGTTTTAGTGGTAGGCAGAATCCAGACACCTTTGCCGTCCTCCGTCCAGCCGAAGAGCGTATTCTTCGCGCCCTCATAGCGAGACTGGTCTGGGGGTCCGTGCTTCTGGGCATAGGCGTTGACGAGATCTTCTAGCTCAGCTTTCGTCTTCTTGTGGAGGTCGAGCATCTTGGTGGTAGTATTGTGATTCATCCTGAGAGGAAACCGTAGGACCTTTCGCAAAGTAGAATGCGGCAAGAGGAGAAGGGCCATGTGCGGGAGAACGTGGCAGAACAGCTGGCAGAACGCGAGGGGTAGCGCCACCCCTCGCGACTTACTGTATCCGACTGCGCGTGTGAACGAGGAATGCGCTTTTCATAGATACAGTAATACTTAGAGGATTTGCGCGATATCCTCGCAATGCTATTGAATCTTACGGCAACGATCTCGACCGACAAATTCGGAGATCACTGTTCTCGCATCCACGACGTTCCTCGTGTAGCCTCGCTCACGCATTAGCACTGCTCGCAGGCAGCCACGCTGTTCTGATGGCGATGTGAAGATGGCTCCGGAATGAGAGATAAAATTCTGCCTGATCCAGAATAATAAATAGCCGGAGTGTTGTAGACGATTCATATCGATGAGTGGTATTCGTAATATCCAGAACCTACCATAGTTTGCGTAAATGCAATGGGCATTCTTTGGGACATATTCAAGTTGCAGAACATCATTGTAGATATCCTGTGACCTAAAACGAGTAGCTCTTGGATTGGCCTTGCGGTAGCTACTACCTGGGCAACAATGTGCTCTTGCTCAAAGAACTCGTCTAAACGACCCAAGCTAATTGGTTTCTTGATATCTGGTAAGGAATATCCTAAGGGTAAATACTGAGAATGATGTCTTTTATTAAGGTACTTAATCTAATACTTAACAGGTCCTCTCTTAAGAAGTCTTGATCTCCCTGATCACTCGCCGTACTCCTGGTCTTGGTTGCAGCTTCATCTTTAAATGGTCCCTTAGAAAAGTTCCCTGGTAACGTTAGCAGGAGTGTCAAATGCGGATTTCTTCTTATCATGATGATGCCCTCGAGGACACCCAGTTCTATCTCTGCTACGTAATTAAGGATCATTGATTCATTGTAATTGCTACGTTGGCCCTACTAAGCTACGAGCCACGGATTCTCTGGTTACTATCCTCATCCCGTAAAACCTCTAGGACGAGGCCATTATTGCCGCCTACCTTTAGAACGGTAACGTATCTCTCTTTGGTGCCGTCTATAATGGCAGGGAGCCCTCGCTCGCGTATATTTACTAAAGGTAGTTTGAGAACCCCTGGGGTCGAAGACGAAGATAGGAAGGGAGAGAATTAGAAAAAAAGGACGAAATAGAAACTCGAAGAGTTTAAAATGTAAGGACCTGGGTACTCTAAAGTAAAAAAATCTCTTGCTTGTAGGTCTCACCTCAAGTTATATTGGCTCTTATCATAAAAGCTTACGTTGCTAATGGATTTGATCAAGTATAAGCCATAAGCTCGTAAAGACTTTTACACCTTCATCGCGTTCTACCAGCAGTCAATAACATGGTACCACTAGTACCGAGATCAGATCATTCGGCCAAGGATATGATCGATGACAGGATCAAGACCCTCAAACGAGATATGCACGGGCTTGAAAAATTGGACAGAAGCAAGAAGATTAACCAGTAAGGGTATTTAATAAAGGATGAGGTTACTTACTACTACTATATACTAAATATCTGGCTGAGCATGTACAATAAGAACAAGACTATGATAGGCACATTAATCTTATGGAGGTATGGTTTAGCTACAAATTTCTGCTAATTGTTATAGAAGAAAGGTGATAGTAAGGCAGATGCCTTCCGCAATACAGTAGTGTAGTGCTTAGTTAACCTGTTAGAGTGACCCAGGTGCTACCTAGGGTTATCCCCATGATAACGTGCATCTAAATAAGAAAATTTAGAACTTGACAACCATGACACCTAATCACCTATACTCCAGAACCATCTTGGCAATGCTGTCTTTCGATAGTACATTAAGAATCCCTAGCAACACAAGTAGAGCTAAGGGTGTCGTAGTCAACCAGCGCTACGATTTCCAAGTAGCGCTCAACGATCTCAAGGGCAAATCACTCGAAGTATGCCACCCGATATGACAATGCAAGAGCCACACTCCCGGGTTGTCGGTTTTAAAGCTCAGACTCAGAGTCACCTTATCGTTATTAAAAGTGCCTGAGTCCTGGGCGAGAATGTAGAAGTCATGGTCGTGTAGATGATAGGACGAGGGACGGAATTGGCTATCTCGATAACGAAATAGACCCACTCGTTGGCTGTATCGACCTCGATTACGTGCGAGGAATTTCTGAAATTGGTGTGCCGTTATAGACCCGGGGGATGGTTGGGTCGTCCCATTCCAAGACGAATGTGGTGCCAGCCATGTACCACCCGAAGAGGTTGTCGGAACGGCCAACCGTGATTGCGAAATTGTCTTCGACAGTATCTGTGCTAGCATCCAGAAAAAGGTACGGGGCCAAGTTACTGACATCTTCATCATCACAGCTGTCTCTGTCTAAATATCCAGATGTGTTTGGCTTGGTTGCGTTGGTCCAGTCATACCTGAGTATTTCCTTGATATTATCAACATTGTCGTTACTATAAGTGGCTTGCGGAATAGCCCTTATCCAGTAATTGCCCGGGGTTTCATTTGCATCGAGAACGATATCGTAACTTTGGCCTATACCAATCCAAGGACCCGAGTGCTGTAAGGTACGATTGGCAGCAGGTCCATGGCAATAACCGTCATGTTGTGGTTGTCGGTCATAAATCTAGGATGCGTGTCGATATCGCCGTTAACAAGCCTGATTCTATAGGAACCCTCTGCTGTAACCGTCATGTTAAACCGGGCACCAAGATCCCCGTACACGATAGTCCCGTTGATAGGCTGTTACCTAGAACTGGAGAGCCCGATGTTTCTGCCGTGGTATATATATTTCGTCTGCTGTCCCGTGTGCTATAAAGACCTTAGTTTTCACCTCGAAAGTAGACCAAGAACACTAACTCCAACCATACAGAAAGAGTACACCTGTATCTGTATCATAGTTTTCAGTAGCCGGTCCATTGATCAAGATCCCCCCTATTACCCCTTCCCGTGCCTGGAGGGCGAAATGCGAGTGGCACCAGGTACTGCCATACTGCGTTGCTCGCCAAGTGTAGGTGTCAGGTGATTGACTATAAAGAGACTTTAGTTAGATGCGCCATTTTCTTTGTACTTTGATAATTCCTACCTAACCAAATGCAACCAGATATTGTGTAATTAATGGAACGCCATCCACTGGGTTCGTATTATTTTGTCGTATACCTGTTGCTAATACTAGCTTTTCTTTGCGTTTGTTATAAGACATGTACTATAGAAATAAAGGCCAGTGCCGTTAGTTAAAAGTCTGTTGTAAATGTAAACCAATAGATAATTGTTAGAACTTAGTACATTAACTTTAGAAGAGAGAGAGAAGGGGGGGGAAGGAGGGGAGAGAGATAGGAGAGGACTTGCTAACAGTATCTCCCTAAATAGCTATAATTGTCAGACCTAGAAATGTCCTGTTGACAAGCAAGACGTCTCTAGAAGCACCATCTAGTGAAGCTGTTGTGTTGACTAGTTCGAACCAAACCTATTATCCTTTTAGCTACTGACTAAAAGAGAAGGTGTAATAACAAACCTCTACAGTGTCACCGGTATCAGGGACCACCGTGTAGTAATTAGTAGACAAGTCATAGTCTCCCTAGCACTGTCTGTTTGTTACTATATCCGTGCAGCTTTTGCCAAGCGAAGAAACACGAGGAGCAGCAGAGACTCCTGAGATGATCAGGGTCAAGCCAGCAGCTACGAAAGAAGGAAATGAATGCATGCTCAAGAGCTGTGAGTAGTACAGAAATGAAAGAAGAGATAACAGTTGAAGTTATAGCGTCTTTGTTAAAGGATGAAAAAGATTGGATATCGATGTGTGATGACGACCCAGCCCACGGCATTATATCTAACTTAGGGTTAGGATTGAAAGACATCTCACATCAAAATCTAGAGACCGTGAGTGTGGTCGCCGCGCGGTCAGGTGTAATGACAGTACCCACTTTAAGCTCAAAACTCATCACGGCTTGCATGTCAGATCATGGGTATGCACAGCGGATTTGGCTTTCATCTAAGGGAATTGGAAGTGCTCAGCCCTCGCAACAAGGACTTGCACTGAGCAGCTTTTGCAAGGCGTATGTAGTATGATGGCTGAGGCTCGAATCTGAGCGGAACCCCAATTCACACGCCTCTTGATTAGGTGGAAAGTGGAAACGAAACAAAGCGTACTTTGAATTCGCGTTCTTCACGTTCCTCGAGTCCTAGAGATCGTGGCGGGACCTGAGGTTTGTGCTTTTTTGGGCTGAACTGCCGGACGCACAGGCCTCTGCCGCAATTTCCCCCTGAAATAAGCGACACGTGATCTATGAATAGCGACCTCTTCTGATCTCACTACTTAGAGAGTGACGATGACCACCACGAATCCACAGTGGATCCTGCTGTATAGTTTAGTTCCAAGTGCCTGGGTCTTCCTTTAGTCTTTTTTTGGTCTTAACGCATGTGTTGCTAGTGTATGCAGTTTGAGGATAGATCCAGTCAGCTCTAGTTGTTGCTCAATTTGATAACTTGAATCTTGATACTTCAGACCCTGGCGTCCCAGAAGATATCTTACATTCGCGGCTGCTCCCATCAGGGTATAAGTTGACCGTCTAGCTAGAAACCTAATTTGTCTTGCTTGCACATTAGTTCTCTACCAAACATGTTGTCTACTTACTCTACCGCAGCCTATTTCTCGACGCTCTCGGTCTTTTCCAGCGCCAGTGCTCTTACACAAGAGCGTGATACCTCTCCTGGTATTATGCTATTTGCGTACGGCAGAGCTGCTAATAGTGCTCCTGTTTTCTATGCTGATGGTAGATATCACTACCCCATTTCCACCCATTAAGCTAAATTCTTGTTAGGGCCTGCATACGTAGGGAAAACGGCCCTTTCCTAGGCCGGGCTTATCACGAACATTACATTCGTGACCACTTCCAATTTAACCACAGATCCTTGGTCAATCAAGGCCAACTCGATCACGGTATCTTTCAACGAGGCTCGCCACAAGTACATCATTCTCACCTCAGGTTCTTACAGCCAGGTCGGTTTTGCAGCCAATGCCACCCTGCCTACTAATGCCATCATCACCGGCTCGACTTGGTTGGGGTATCAGTTGCGTATGCCGCTAGTTCCTCGAATTATCAGTTGCAGTTCTGGGCAAATGAGACTAACGAGGCTGATATCTATGCACTGTACTGGAATGGGGGCGGGTGTCCGGTGAAGGCTGAGGCATTTCCCGTAACGCTCAAGAGCACGCCACCATCAAACAGAAGCAAACGGTGATGGCGGGATGGCAGGAAGCTGGGGTGTCCTTGTTGGTTCCTAAGCAGAAGGTTTGGCATTAGTGATGCTTGGCTGTTGATTTTAGTGTTGAAAGGAGTAGGAAGTTGATTTGTGTGTAACAGCATTAGTGGCCTCTATCTTTGTAGGCCAAATCGCCATATCACTAGATTCCCTGGAAACCCTGACCACGGCCCGTCATACAGTCTCTAGTTCTCAAAGTTTTCTTAACTTTTCACATAGTTCTAGGATTTTGTCAGACTGAATTAACGTTATTTCAGCGTTAAGGCTTAGGCTACAGCTCGACCGGCATCTACTACGTACCCGTGTACCTGACACGACCTTACCTACCTACCTTGGTCAGTAAGACGTAATTTAATGTACATTACGACTACCTCATATAATATGTTATTAGTAACTTAGCCTCCTTCTTTTCTCTTTGGCTTGGATTCTTATACTTATGACTACTGGCATGTGCTTTAGCGGGGTGTTTTCAATTTCTTTTTCCTTTGTTGAACTACATGTAAAGTAAGTAACGTTAAGATAGAACTCTTATAGAGTCATAGTAAGTACTAGTACCCGTCTAAGGTGTGTAATAGAAAGAGTTTATTATTGTTATACTTAGGACTAATATATATTGTACTTATGTTTAGCTTTTAACTCTTGTATTAGTAACTGTTCTCTTTATTTAGGTAATCTAGATGCCTATAATAAGTGGCTTTACAAGCTCTTGGCAAGTTAGTAGTATAGGGAAAATACGTTATTTTACTAACAGATAGTAATGTTTCCAAGAGTGTATAACAAGCGAAGCAGGCGTAGGTAGGTGATCCTACAGCCCACGGCTTTTGCTACAGTGAATTAGTATATATAACCTTAAGACTTGCCTAGGTAAGGTACCTGACCTACCTTACCTACCTAGGTACCTAGTCTTCTGCCCCTGTGGCTAAGCATCGCGGGCGCGCGAGCAAAGTGAACTATTTGACCTAGGTAGTAGACTATCCCCTGCCCACCCTCTATATTCTTTCTTTTTTGAATTAAAGTAGTATGATATAACCTATGGTATTTCAAGTATTCTAGGACTGTTATAATCGCCCTGTGCAGTGCGCCCCCCTTTAAGAAGTTCAAGGTAACAGTGATTAACCGAGATTAAGTGGGGTACCGAACGATTACAAAATATATTTGAACAAAATACCATTTAATCAGTGTAATCGCTTCGCTCGAGAGGAAACACCAGCGCCAGTTGAATATATCCAACATCTCTTTCTGGATGTCTAACTAAACATCAGAATCGCAAGACCCATACCAAGGGATAGTGTGAGCGTTAACAGCGGGAAAGAAAATCCTCGCAGGGGTGAAGTAGTGGGCCTTGTACAGTATAGGTTTTTTCCCTCGACACTTGTACAGGCCAAAGATGTCAGCAAGGGTTTCCCGGAGGTTTGGAGCACTGACGAACGGACGAGCTCGAGACCAAAGACTGACGAGCCCGACGGCACAGAAGAGACTACCATATTGTCGTGTTAGGCGCTGGTATGTTTACCTTCACCATCAGGTTCAAAACTTTACCATTGACAATATCCGCACTTTAAGGCGGCGTTGGAAAGAGCTGCCTTACCGGTAAGGCTACGAGCTTCCAGATACAACCCCCCGATACTGACGACGCAGCTCAATTTGTACAGAATGTATGGATCGAAAGCTATGATCCGACCATCGAGGATTCGTACCGAAAGCAAATTGAGGTTGATGTAGGTAAAAATCAATAACTTATAGTTGCTTGTTCACAGCTGAACTAGAGACAGGGCCGTCAGTGCGTCCTAGAGATGTAGGTGAAATCATCCCCAGATATATATATATATATATATTTGTTTAGGCTCATATTATCCCAGTCTAGATACAGCTGGTACTGATCAATTCAGTGGGTTTTCCTTAGCCTACTACGCGGCCCCAACTAACCTCTCTCAGCTGCTATGAGGTATGATTGTGCGGACTGGAGATGTTGACCGATACTAAGCGGGGACACAGAGAGCTATATGTGAAGACTGGACAAGGATTCCTTCTGGTTTTCTCCATCACCTCTTTAAGCAGCCTTTATGAGTTATCACGCATTCGAGAGCAGATTGTCAATATCAAAGATGATGACAGCGTCCCTATCGTTATCGTGGGAAACAAATCGGACCTCGAAGATGAGCGAACCGTCACTAGGTCAGAGGCATTCAGCGTGTCACAAAATTGGGGAAACGCTCCGTACTATGAGACATCGGCGAGACGCAGAGGTAAGTTCCCCTTTACTGACACCCAAGCTGGTGTGACTAAGTCAAGTGAAGCGAACGTGGAGGAGGTTTTCATAGATCTCTGCAGGCAGATTATTCGGAAAGACAATGCGGGTGCACTAAGTATAGAAGAGGAAATCGTATATGGGTATGAAGATCCTGGAGAGGTGCAGGGTCACGTACGGAGAGATGGAGGACAACATAGCCATGGACGGCGGCGGAAAAAAAAACCTACGTGTACGATTTTATGACATGCTGACAACAGTATTCCAGCAAGAATGATGCCTCAGTTTGATAGTATGCCAGCTCTATCCCTTTTCTTGTATCACCGCAGTCTGTTCGTTCCGAACACCATAGAAGATCTCTTACCGTCCCCGCATGGTAATTCTGCCTTCCTTCTTCTGGTCGGGACGCAAGATTGTGTTTTTCTATTGCTTGTTTCCGAACCTCAAATTCTCCGACCCGCTCGAGCGCTCAGGCGATGTTGTTACCCGACACCAGACATGGTGAACTAATCGAGATAGGGTTTGATTCAACTAGAGTTACTAGTCTCGATGGAAAGATCTGTTCTGCATCCCGACTTTACCTCGAGGGGATTCAAGCACTCTTCTATCCTCGGCGCCTCGGGGAATAAACAGTAATCGGCTGAAAAGGGAAGCGGTATCCAAACAACCCGGTCTTTGGCATACTGTTTTGATAATCGACACCATCTGCGATTTGAAGACCGAACGCGGTTATTAGGAGGCTCATTGCAATCTAAGTAGATCGAAGCACGTCAAAACCCATTTTCCTCGCTGGGGATTCCCGTGCTAACTCAGTGGACAGTTCACACCCGGGGGCAAACATGGGCCTATACTCGGCACTGTGGGCGTCGAGTGTATCTACGAGTTATGCTGGGGAATTGCTAATGGCAAACGAGATGCATCATTTGAAGAACGTTGTTTTAATTCTCATCTAATGTGGTAAAAGGCTGTCCGTAATCTCGGCCCTGATATCTTCATTGCCGTCATCAAGGCTTCGGGAAAGCGTGATATGCATCATGATATATGGTTGGGGAGCGGGTTAAGGTGCCGCCAGGGTACCTATCACTTGGGCATCACAGGCTTTTGTTATCTTGGTCGGCATGAGTTCGCTAGAGAGCAAGGGCAGCTTTCGGTAGATTTGAATGGCGGAATTATATCACGCTGTAGCTGGGATAAGAAACTCGACCTGTTTTAGGGCTTGGGAGGACAAAAGATACGACGGTACACTCTGTACAAGCAAAGCATCTTAATGGAATCGGGATTTTGATAGCCAACGAATGAGTGGTAAGAAGAGATGGGGAAAGCACCAAGCAAAGAAGAGGGCAAAAAAAAGGGCGTACACGTACGTACACGTACATGTATCCCCGTGGGTGTTGCAACTGCCGTGAATCGAACACGAACCTCCACCTTACTCATATACTCAAATATAAGTATGGAAGGGTGGAATCCTAACCATTGGACCACAGAAGCCCTCTTACCGCCAAGCCACGAGGCAGGCGAAACTTTAGGTAAGTAACTGTTATTTTATTATATGGCTACTCCATACATTGTTTTCTGTGCCAACCAACATTTATTGTCGCTCTCAAGAGGTTCATGGGTAGCCCGCGAAGGCTCCGCTAACTTAACTCAAATGCCTACGATAGGTTCTTGAAGAAGTCGTAACAATTGATTATATAGAGAGTGCACAGTTTGAACTGATGCAGAAAGCTCTACATAGTCTAATAGCTCAATAGCTCAATATCTTTTCTTATGCGTATATATCTCCCTATTGGCTAGCAGGCTTGCGGGCACTACAATCTTTCGTCGATCGTATAACACAACTTGACCTTAACCCCCTTCGCACTGTCTAAGCCTAGGCAAATAAATGCCTTGCCGTATTAACAAAAACGCCTATGAACCAAGTGACTAAGGCTCTTTTTTTCATGTAGTGGCGAACACACTGATTGCTTGATATAGATAGCTCTGTATACCTTGGTTGTCGAATTAATACCTCACCCTAGCCGAGGCTTGTGATTGGCTGCGATAATGTACGGGAGGTAGATACCGTTTGTTCTTTTGGGACTTCGAGATGGTTTGTTTCTCTCACTTTTGGGGCGAAATTGAGAGGCATCCCCCTAGTACCATGGTCTAAAATGAAAAGGCGCCGGCCGGTGAATCGGCCCCCATCACTGGTGCATCTCACTCTTTCTACATGAGCCTCGAACACAAAACCTCAACATACTGCATAAAGGATAATTCGTACCCGTGCACCAATAAGTGTTTCGTGAGGTAGAATGGTCCTGGTTATGGGCACATAATAGGGTCTGGGAATATCTTATATTTATGTATGAGACCGGCTTGTACTTTCCTAGGAAGCAGAGGGCTTATTGTGACTCTGAGGCTGTCAAAGACCAGGATATGAACGTAACCAGTCGAAAAATAAGTAGTGGAATGAGTCTGGTTGATTTCCGGTACGCTGCCCCCGAATGACATCTAGGAACTTGCCACACCAAAGAGCAAAATGAGGTACCTAGTCGCTGGACTTGTGCGTGCAGAAAAAATGTGGATTCTATCGAGTCTCGTTGCTCAACGAGAAGGCATGCATTCATCCCAACAACGAACTATTTTATGGACTCCACGGACTCTCTGCCTGTCACAATCATGACATGCCCATCTCCCGGAATTCCACTCCCTTTTCAAGCTTGTCAGACCCCACCTCCCGTACCGCCTGGCAAGATTTGCTCCGTAAGATGTTAGCACCCCTCTCTTCCCTCGTGGATGCCCACCCTCGCGCTCCCAGACACGCGCGACACGTTGTTCATCACACCTTGTCAACCACTTGGCCCCGGGAAAATGAACTCCCCTGTAAGGAGGACACGGTCTATGGTAGGGTCACATCCAGATGAGGACCCTTGAACCCGGGAGGAATGCAAGAGCGCCGCGATCTCCCCCAATTACAATCTGCACACCGATATATACATACACTCCGCAAAGAAACCGAGTGAAGTCGATTTGTAAAGTTGCGAACCCGCGATGAGGCTACCAATGATGATCTGGATATATCATATATGCGGAATAATCAGCATCAAGAAACCTCGATCGTGGCAGTCTCCATGGGTCTGGCCAATCGTCCCCCCTTTCCCATTCGAAAGTCGGCAGACATCACGATCTGCCATGCCATGCCATGTGCCTCGATGAGTCGATGGATGGACCGTCTGCCCCACAAGTCAAAACCAAAACGGCTGACAACGATTATTGGACCTTACGGGGTATAATCCGAGACGCCTCCTCGAGCCCGGGCTTATTCACAGACGCGAAGCCACCCAGTCACCCAATCAAGCGCCACTTGACGCATAAAGGAACCCCCCTATCCTTATAATGCACATACTACTATATAACATGCAGCGCCTACGCCGGAGGAATTTGTGTAACCTGCGTGCTGGCAGCTTTCTCTTCGTATGCCGAGACAGAAACGCCCTCTTGACGCTTGCAAATCAAACCATCCGTGCGGAGGACACTCCGAGTCCCTGCCCTGTAGTAGGACTAACTTATAAGACCCGGGAGGCAGCGCTACTTGACTCGACGAGCCAACCCTACCTCACCTCACAAGATTCAAAAGGGCTGCTCCTCCTTTGGGTCCTTGATGCCTT
This sequence comes from Amorphotheca resinae ATCC 22711, assembly GCF_003019875.1. Taxonomy (NCBI): domain Eukaryota; kingdom Fungi; phylum Ascomycota; class Leotiomycetes; order Helotiales; family Amorphothecaceae; genus Amorphotheca; species Amorphotheca resinae. The sequence goes on from NW_020194471.1 coordinate 2,860,850, forward strand.
GGACTCTCGCCCACAACACTGGGATTTGTACCCCGTAACTTACGACGACGCCGCGCAGCCCATATTCCAAAGGAGGGAGATGTACGCATTTGGACGACGGACTATTACCGGATCCAAGCACAGGAAGGGGTGGGGGATGGGCAAAAGGAAGAGTAAAGCATAAGATCAAAAACATAAGGTCTTTCGATTCGACACCCCATGGACTCTGTCATATTGTACTGTATCACCTGATTCACATCATAACTTTCCCGACGGTCGAGGTTTTCAGCGGACAATTGCGATGGCAACTAGCGAGGGACGATCACTGGAGAGTCATAAGGCTGTGGTGCCCTACACGGTCTACACCGTTTGTCCTGTTTCATTATTATTGCCGTACGGAGTCCTACGGACAGTCTGTACTTTGTGTGGCAGCTCACCCGCCCATCCATGATCCATGATCCATCTCTCCTGTAGCCTGTCCCCCGTCCGGCCTATCTAGCCGGGCCGCACATGAACATGAAGTTGAGTCGAAGCCGTCCTGCCCATAGCTACGCTCAGTTGCATTGCTATATGCCTTCGTACATACTCCGTACGGAGTACGGAGTAAAGTAGGTACAGTAGTAGAGAGTACATGAGATTGAGCCACCCTGGCCGACCGGCACGTCCAACAAGGATATATCCATCGGTAGTCCAAGTCCGGCGTCCGCAGTCCAAACTTTAGCCGCTCCTCCGTAGTGGCCCGAGCTGTAGTAGTGGCCAGGTTCAGACTCTCAAGTAGTACTCAGTACGGGAGGGGGGCCTCGAGTCGAGTAGTGCTATGTAATGGGTGGATCGCAGTCTCGAATCTCGAAGCTGCTACTACTGGCAGCCTACTACTGTACCTAGGTAGTCTGTGGTAGGTGGATTGCCGGTTCCCAGCGAGCCGGCATGGGGTTCTTATCTGACCAGCGACTACTCCTAGTCTCCTATAGACTACAGTACAGTACTGTAAGCGACACAGCACGGCCAGGAGCAAGGTGCGCGAGTGCCAGAGGCTAGAGCCCAAGCCCCAGAGCTTGGTGACTGGGTCGTGATAGACAGGCGGGGGAGGCGGTCTGTGATACTTGTACGCAGAGGCGTGCACGTATCTAGGGCAAGTCAGAAGAGAGAAGCGGTCCCGACAATAATAACTGTTGATAGGAGCATGAATACGCGCAGGAATATAGAGTCAGTCAGCCAGTCAGTCAGTCAGACAGTCCATGGCGTCCAGAGCACAGAATGCGGTGCAGCAGGCGCGAAGTCAGGGGGGATATTGCGAAGGATAGAGAGGCAGCGATAAGATGATATAAGCAAGACAAGATATACAGACTACAGTACATCGCACAGGCAAGAGAGATAGAGACGACGGGGGATTCTGGAGACAATAATTGGATGGTGGGCAGAGGGTGAGGGAGCGATGGGAGCGATGGGAGTGATGGGAGGAGCTGGAGGCTGGAGGCTGGAGCCCTGGAGCGTGGTGTGGCGGCCTCAGCGAATAATGGCGACTCCTAAGGCAGCAATGACCTGTGTACAGTAACGCGGTGCGGCCTACATATCAACTCCACTTCCACACGTTCTCGACCCCCAGTCCCAGTCCAGTCTCCGGTCTCCAGTCCAGTCCCAGTCTCCATCCAGTCTCCATCCAGTCTCCGGTCTCCAACAGTCGACTGCAACTCCTCCCTCACTACTGCTCCTGGAGAGAAAGAGACGAGATCGCCCTCCATCCCACCACCCACTCCACGAGCCTCGACCTCCCGCCCCCCCCCTCCTCCTCATCCTCCTCCTCCTCAAATCCTCAAACGCAACTCTTCACTTCTTCCGACGCCTCCTCATCGTCTCGTCGTCTCGCCCGTCCCACAGTACTGCACACTACAGCAGCTATCGTCGGCCAACAACCAACACACACCCCCCAATCTCCCCTACCGAGTACTGCATCCATCCATCTCCATATCGTCGAATCCGTCCCAGCCTCTTGTTCGCACCTTGGGTCGTGCCCGATTCCTTGAGAATTCCCGCCATCGCTGCTGGTCCCATCCCATCCCATCCCATCCCATCCGCTACGCTACGCTACGCTACGGCACCCTCGTACGCCGTCGCGCGCTCCCCCGGCTTCGATCTCGAGTTCCTGCATTCGGTCGGTCGCGATATCTGAACAACTCCCAACTACTGCCACGGAGAATTCGCGAACAGCTCTGCATCAATTCGGCCTCCTCTTCCCCTTCTCCGATACCCTTCCACGTCGCCCAGGCATCCGAGATCTGTCCCGTGTCTTGATCCCTTCGTCCTGCGATCATCACACGTATGCGACACTCCTAAGGTACCTTCTATCGTCTCCACGCTAAAGGCTGGGAGCGCATCGTCCTTTCGATCTGACTGACCATACAAGCCTTTGTCGCAAAGCCCTTTCTCTATCATCGCCCTACGGAGGCATGCACGGCGTCCAAAGCCAACCTGGCGCGGACATAATATCTTCAACCACTCAGGACTATCCGGCCACTGGACCCGACCGCCCAGCTCTTTACACCACAACCGTAAAACCAAAGTATGCCATGAACGCTCCCACATTTGTTCCGTCTGGTCAGGTCTTTCGCCAATCTAATGGTGTCCAGCAACCTTACCAGTCCCTGTCAATGACCACAATGAATGGATTTGCCAGTGACGGGGGGTCTAATTCTACTCCATCAGGCGGCACATTCACCGCTGGGCCTTGTTCTGTTTTGATTCGCCGACTTCCGACGAATACGACCGAGGACACCTTGAGGCTGATGGTGGTTTGGTCAAAGGAATTCATTGATGCAGAGGTCCTTCCAGCCGATAAGTCTGAAGATGCCGGGTTCCGATCTGCTATTTTGCGCTTCAAGTCTCATGCCGGGGCCCTTGAAGCCAAGAACATGCTGGATGGGAAACCGAATGTCGCAAATGATGCGCAGATGATTGTGGAGATCCTCTATGGGAGCACCGCATCATCTCGGAGATACACTGTTGATAATACTCCAAATCCTGGTCCCTCGAGTTCGACTTCATCGACAGCTTCATCGGCCGGCCCCACCCCTCGTCAGTCCTCCAGGTTCAATGGCACGTTTCAAACCGCCCAAAGGGTATCGCCGCCGAGCAATGGAACATACACTAGCAACGAACTTCCAAATCCGGAAAACAGTGCACACTACCAGAGCCTCTTCTCCCCACAATCGCCGATTGGGAACCACCTCAATGACCGAACGAGAATCACCGGGAAGTCGCTGATCAACAATGATTCTGTGGACGACGATGAAACTGGTGAGCTGCTTAAAGACCCTGTGGCGTATGCTGAGAATGGCCCGTCTATCCAATCACGTCGTCCTACGAATCCGCAGATTCCCATCTCCCGCATGGCAGGGTTATCTCTCAATACGAAGAATGCTGCTGGTCCAGCGCCCCTCTCTTCTTTCACGGCTACTCCACAGGCTCTGTCGTCCATACCCCATGCGAACCCTATGTCTCCAACGACTTTGACGAGTGGTGGGCCGCCAGTGAACTACCAGCTTGGAAGCCAGCACTATCAACGGCATAACTTTCCCCCAGTCAACCCGGCTGATCAGAATCCACCTTGTAACACGCTTTATGTTGGCAATCTTCCGATCGATACATCCGAGGATGAGCTCAAGGCTATGTTCTCGAAACAACGTGGATATAAACGTCTATGTTTCAGAACCAAACAGAATGGTCCAATGTGCTTCGTTGAGTTCGAAGATGTCTCCTTTGCAACCAAGGCTCTTCATGAACTCTATGGCCACCCCCTCCACAATAGCATCAAAGGTGGCATTCGACTGAGCTTTTCCAAAAACCCACTTGGTGTTCGTTCGGGGCAAGGTATAGCATCACCGCCCCCCCAAAACCTACCCGGCATGATGCAAGGTATGAATGGGGTTATGCTGGGTGGTGCAGGAGCGACGTTCAGCACAGCGAGTGGCCCCCCACCCGGCCTGGCTGCTCCGCCAGGGCTTGGACCGAGCAGGTTGGGGTATACGAATACTATGAACCCCATGAACGGAGTTCCAGGCCAGTATGCCGCCGTGCCCTACGCAGGGAACGGCAATGGCTGGAATGGACCAGTCTTCACCGGGGCTATGAGCACTGGAGGTCCTTCAACAATGTTGAATGGTGCAAACAACGGTTTCCCCCCTGCCTACATGATGGGCAGATAAATCTTTCAAGTTACTCATGCTGTGGAGCTGGCGTTCTCGGCCGATCTGGGTTTGCTGCTTCCTTTCTTCTTCCTTGGACTTTCGGGAAGACATCTGTACATGACATTTGTGGTTCCGTGTCTGTCTTTTTTTTCAAGGTGTCATAGGGGGAGTTAGTTTGGGTTGCCACATTGGGCTGCATTTCGCATTTTGCATTTCGCACTTCGCACCTCACATACTTGTAGCGTGGTGTTTACGATCATGAGATTCCCCCTGCGCGTTGTAGAAATTATGGGAGTTGAAGCAGGATCTGGAAGGGGGTGGCGGCATGTTTTGGTGTTATCCTGCGGTCTATCTATTTTTCTTCATCTGGCGCGTTTTGCTGTCATTTCCGTCTGGCGTAACATAAAGAATCTTGAGAGCGCAAGCTGGCAGGCTTGAAAAATCCGATGTGGTTGACTGTACGATTGCTACTGCTGCACTGGGGGCATTGGAATGGAATACAAGGCATAGCGATCAAAGAGTGGTGGAAAAGGCGTCCGAACACTTTGTCTCTCATAATCGGCATTTATTTATCCAGGGCAGCGCACAGGAATGGGTCGCACTAATGAATGGTTAGGTGGAAGCGTTTCTTGCTTGGCATATTCACAGTATTCGGCGTTCTGGCATCGATGGAATAGCTACTACCTTAGATCTCTGCAAAGAAGTGATGCTATCTACCCTATCTATGTATCCAGAGCTGGCGATGTGGGCTTTGTTCCAAGCATGTATCGTGATCCCGTAAATCCTCTTAGATGCCAACGATCTGGTGCCGAAAGAGGGGTTTGCCTGAGCCATGATCATAGCCCGATGGGACACCTGGTGATGGCAATGCTTACTTGGAACGACAGATATTCCGTGAAGTGGCTTGCTTACCTTGGGTACGTTCTGCGTTGCTAGTTAACACCAGCCCCGGGTAAATCGCGAGTGTAGGTAGGTAGGTAAGAGCACGGAAGATTCCGGCGCTAAGTATCTGCTGTATTTATATTTCAGGAAATTTCTTTGACTTCGCTCGCGTATTCTCCCAACATCTTACTTTGCAAAGCTCTTTCAAGAAGTCGAAGATGAAGGTTGCCTCGATATACTGGTCCCATCATCTGGCCTTTACATACTCATTGGCTGTAGCTGGTGCGAGATAGGTCTACCATACCTTGGTTCTGGTAAGTTGCGCTCCTCTTTTCCTACCTACCTTGCCCTTCGGGTCTATCGTGATGAATTTTCGTGTCGCCCCTGTCTTACCAATGAGCTTCTGCTTCTATGGTGACCTACCTGTCTTAACCAAACGGACTATCTGAGATCATGCTGTTGTTTTTGTCTCGTCCTCGGGTCTTTTGACATAATTGAAGCTTACTTTCACCGCAGAACTTCGACTGCAGATATTTACTGTGAGTTGCACTCCTGCTCCTTGACGAATCCGATCCTGGTCTCCCTATACGACATGGAATGATGAGCAACAAAAAGTACTATCAAATACAGATCACCAATGACGAGCAAACCGATTTGATTACCTGACAAGTCTTTCGGGGACATTTCAATCTGCAGCGGATATTTTCGTTGACAAAGAGACTAATTCGAGTCGTTTCAGGACAAATAATGGATGAGGAAATTCATGCTCCCATATGCTAGTAGGTGGGTATCATTTGTCTTCTTCTCTCGTCATCGGGCAATACTCGTTTCTTTCCGATGCTTATGATGTAACAAATCCATGCTAATGCTGAAGACACTTGTGTCCGATGCTGAAAAAACCGAGACTTTTCATCTTTCAACTGAAGCCTTTACTATCTACAATGTTACGCGGGTAAACTCGTCATGGAATTCCTGCTAACACTGTCTCAGTCTTTTGAGTATACACTTCCCAAGCTCTCATGCTTTTCAGGCCTTGATAAACCATCGTATGCCTACTCCGCCCGAATAATACGCTACCTGCTTGTATTTCCCCTGGGTCACATTTACATTCCACTCACGCTGGCCAATGTGGTTACCCTGAATCACCCCTGCCATCGTTTCACCTATGCCTTTCACAATCGGCATTGCTTCCGTGGGATGTGAAGGTAGCCGCCTCCCCATCTGGGAGGAACTGAAAGAAAGCAAGGGGTCTCTGGCGGCGGTCTCTTATCTGTTAATGTATACAAAGCCGATGAATGAGGCCTCTCGACCCCAAGGTATACCTGAGCAGCATTCCACCCCGCTCAAGTAATTTAGATAGATTTATAATTCATTGTGTTTTAATAGTCGCGTATGAATAACTCGTGTTAGTATGTATGTAACAGAGGTACCTGTATTCCGTACCTAGGGTAGGTACTGTAGCTACCTATGTATCCAAAGTAGAGAGGGGAATAGCTTTTCTACACTACTTCTATTCCACTTACTAATTATTTACCCCTCCTAGCGAAAAATGCTCCGTGATTGATGGCGGTGTTTTGATCCCCACTATTATGACATACAGTACTGTGTATTTATCATCATATTTCAGAGCTTTTCCTATCAGCCTCTACCTCATCTATTTCGTGAACAAGGGCCCTCAGTCCGCGTCCTCTCCCTCTCCCGACTTACCACCCATACGATAGGGCCTTACATATCATTCATCATGTCAGCCTCGAAGTCAATAATAGTAACAGGAGCAAGCAGAGGGATCGGCCTCGCGATTGCGAAGTATCTTCTCCAACATTCTCATAAAGTCTTCCTCGTTGCAAGGAGTGCGGGCCCTCTGGAGGCGTTGAAATCGGAATACCCAGGGCAGGTGGAATTCTTAGCTGCTGATCTTTCGGACTTTTCGGTATGTTACTTTCTCATGTCTTAGGGGAATCAGCATATCTTGCAATATGCTTGTGACCGAGGAGAGATTATCATGGTCTGAGAGCAACTGTCAACGCCTTCAACGAATGCCCCGAGTCACTATCTTCTTTTGGACGATCGTCTCACCCAGGAGTTCCCAACATCCACTGTTCCCTGTTTTACAGAACACTGGCCCAGGGCGTCAAAATCCCTACAGTTGGGATCCGGCCTTTCTCTCAGAACTACTCCCCTCTGGGCCAGGCAGAACCAATACTGTCTTTTTCCTGGCTCACCTTTCGATACTCTGAATCAAGCTTATGGGTAGTATTATAGGCAGGACCTAAGGCGGTTGAGCTCGCTTTGAAAGCTTTCTCCCAGATCGATGGCCTAATCGTCAACCATGGAACCCTCACCCCCGTGAAGAGAATCGCTGACAGCACGCCCGAAGAGTGGCGATCTCTTTATGATGTCAATTTCTTCAGTGCGGTCGCATTCGTAGGTGTTCTTGGTTCCGCGTGATATACTCTATGCTAAAAGTATGATATTAGATCAAGCCCGCTATTCCCTTACTTCGCAAAACACACGGCCGGATCATCCTGACCTCTTCGGGAGCCGCAACCGGCGTCTACAAGGCATGGGGTGCATATGGATCCTCAAAAGCAGCTATGAACCACCTTGCAATGACACTCTCCGCTGAAGAACCAGAAATCACCTCTGTATCCATCCGGCCTGGCGTCATTGATACAGAAATGCAAAGAGTGGTCCGAGAACACAACACCGTCATGGATCCCGACGAGGCAGAGAGATTCAAGAGCTTGTACGAGGGTGGAAAGCTTCTGAGGCCAGAGCAGCCAGGACATGTGATAGCTAAACTATCAGTGGAAGCGGACAAGGAATTGAGTGGGAAGTTCTTGAGGTGAGTGCATATGGGTCATACTTTGCTTTATTGGTAAGGCTAACGAACTTCTAGTTGGGACGAAGAAATTCTCGATAAGTACCAAGACTCATAGCTACATAGATGACCAGTAGAATATATGGCGAGATGCTTCCTGAGCAGTTTGTCAATTACTAAATCACTGAGCTTGTACTCTGCCGCCGATTGGTTCTTTCTGCAGTTCAGTAGGTTCGCCCTCGCTCCTAACACGACGCAAGGTCCTCTCTTGCCTACGTCTTGATGTACTGGGGAGAGCTATTTGGGTTGGGCGGAGTCGTTAGACCAGGTCACTGTTCTGTGCATTGGCCGGACGAGCATATTATATCAAGACATCCAAATGACAGTCGTTCGAATTCCGTCTTCGTAGGCAATTTATTCCTATCAATTGGAACTGGTGCTGAAATAATATCCGTCCCATAGATACAAATAGTCGTCCAGGATGCCTGATATTAACGAGGGGAGTCTCTGAGATGTCGCATGAAGTAAGCCTCTTGTTACATTTTCGTAGAATGCTCCGCGCATGGCCCACATGCCCATCTTATACCCACGAGCTGCCCACTCGTTTTTCTCCAAGGTAGTGGTCCTCAACCCGTCGTTCCTCAGTTGCCTTGCAGCGTATTCGATACTAAGGCCCAGTAACCAAGGCTGCCAGTTCTTTTTGTCCTTGCTTCTGGCCATTGCGATTGCATAGACCACCGGTTGCAGGATATGTAGCCATTCCGCAACCTGGGCTGATCCGTTGACCCTGTTGAGAAGGGCGCTGGGCGCCTTGATATCATCCGCCGTTAAGACTCTTGAGAGGAGATAACTGGAGATATCGCTCGGATTTGGAAGAGTTGGAAGGCTCAGACCTGTCCGCTTCATCTTGTACTCCTTGACTTCCGTCGTCCGTACCTCTGGGAACCCTTCGTCCGATAACTCATCCTCGGCCTGGGCCTCCTCCGGGATGACATCTCGTTCTGGAAGCGGAGGGGTGACAAGCGGTCTTGAATTCGTTATCTTGAGTAGACATAGCCGACAGATAGCCTTGATCATCTCTAGTATCACCACGACTCGCCAGCGTACCCTCTCCCCTCTCCTCTTCGCAGCCATCTCCCATAACAGCTCCGTGTATTGTATCATAGATAACAGGGTTGCTATCCGCCTATAAAGTTTCGAACGTTGAATCCAGAATCTGGTGTATCTATTATGAGGGGATTGCTGCCGTGGCATGCCAGGAAGTTTCGAGATCGCGCGGGTAAGGAGAGTATCGTGATACATGGATAGTAACTGGATGGAGGAATGCAAGCTTTCTGATGCGAGTTCGGCATCTCGAAATCGTCCAGGGATGACATATGTCAACGACCGTAGAGCCGACTCTATCTGGGTCACAGAGCTTTGGTTCTTGGTGATGAAGTCGCCGTAGGCATTGAGCCATCTAGGTGGTAATGTCAGAGCAGTTGGGACCCGCCAGTTGCCCTTCTTGATAGAGTCCATTTGTGCATTAGGAGAGGAAGAGGATGTGAGGGTAGTAAACGCGCGGGAAGACCAGTTGGGTCGTGGTGTTGTCAAGTTAAAGGGGCCAGGGTCGGGGTCGCGAGTCTTGAACCGTGACTCGTGGTGAAGCCGAGGCTGATAGGTAGGTAGAGCAGCATATCACGTGCTACCGGACGATAATGATAAGCCCCGTCGCTCAGATAAGCAAGGGAGTGCTTTTACACCGACCACAAAGGCCATCGCCATCCAGCAACGCCCAGCGACCATCGAGCCGGCTCCGATGCCATGCCTCCCAAGCGTCGCCGCTCAAGTGCTGACGAGTCCATACCGCTTCCAGTATCAAAGAGAACACGAACGAACTGCCCTCCCGACCACCTTTCCGACCTCTCAGACGAACTCCTCATCCGCATCCTGCATCTCCTGCCTATCCAGACCCTCCTACAGTGCCAGCGTCTCTCCCGCCGCTTCTATGCTCTCGCTGGTGACTCTCAAATATGGAAGAACCTATACTACGTCCGATTTGTGCTCCCGCGAGCTCTTCGGATCCCAGGAATCAAGGCGGCGCATCCCGACGATGTTCTGAATTTCTCCTCCAAGAGGAGCAAATGGCTAGATGAGAACTCTCTCGTGAATCGTGCAGATGGAAAGAAGACAAATTGGAAAAGGCAGTACAAATTGCGACATAACTGGTCGATTGGTGCTTGTGAGACACAAGAGATTCACCTGGCGGACCGCCCGTCTGTACCCTCGACGTTGGTCAAGCTGGCCGAGAGAGTAGTTGTCACAGCGGATAAGGAAGAGGGGCTGAGGGCGTGGGATTTAAAGGGGAAGGCGTTGGTTGCGGAGTGCCAGTTGGAAAAGGGACTCGTGCCTACTTGCCTGGCCGTCGATGAGCAGCAGTCAGAGACCAGTGGGCTAGGAATTGCTGTTGGGTTCGCGGGTGGCGGGTGGGGGATCTGGAGGCTTCACGTTGAGCAGAGGACCTTCGCGCAGGCGTACAGACACCCTGAATCGAGTAACGGGACGCTGGGTGCAATTGCGTATGCAAATCCCTACATTCTCACCATCACCGACTCGCAGCTGTTGTCGCTCTATACCTTGGGCCGAGAAGTTCCCATTCGAGATGCTGACGAGATCTCGCCCTCGGTGGAAAACGTGGAAGAGATCCCTTCGAGGACAGAAAGCCCGTCTTCGAATTCACCCCAACCTCGCCTCCTCGCCTCACTCAAGTCACACACCTCCTGGCCACCCCTATCTCTCGCAATCCGCACGACGTCCAGAAGTCTCATAGCTAGCATCGCCTATTCGCTCCCCACCTACCTTTCCGGGTACACGGTGGGCCTTCAGGAACTTCACCTCTCCCTCACCACGGGCCTCGTCACATTCTCCCGAATCGCATCTGCGCTCCCGCAAGGCTTCTCCTCTCTATCCTCCACGCTGCCATCTTCCCCATCCCCCTCTCCATCACCTGGCTCCCAGTCCCCGACTCCTTGGCATTCGGGGAGTTCGACGACCCCACCAACAAGCTTGAGTTACTCTCACCCCTACATCCTAGCCACGCACCCCGACAACACCCTTACCCTCTACCTCTGCACCTCCGACCCAACCACGCTCTCCATCTCCCCCGGGACCAAGCTGTGGGGGCATACCTCGTCCGTCTCCGCGGCAGAGATCACACCGCGGGGGAAGGCTGTCAGCGTCAGCACCAGGGGCAATGAACTCCGGGTCTGGGAGCTCGAGGGCGGGTTTCCGGGGAACTCGACATCGAATGCGAGGAAGCGGATCAGTAGTGCGGCGAGACCACGGTTGACGGATCGGAGTGTGATGATCCGTGCCGAGACGAAGGATGAGTCGCACGCCGAGATGCCTACGGACGATCCGCGGGGGCAGGGGATGGAGACGGAGACGGAGGCGCGGAAACAGTGGGTGGGGTTCGACGACGAGGTTGTCATTGTTTTGAAGGAGTCGGGGAGTGGAGGGCAGGCCTTGATGGTTTATGATTTCACGTAGATGGGTCTCTTTACATGTAGAATCAGGGATACACTTAGGGGGAGTAATGCTTTTGGATGGGCAATGGGTTGGGTACTAGGTTGGCAAGGATTGAAATACGGTCTGATTACATAGGCTTTGGTCGGTTCTAAGGGGATGGCTACACTAGCTAAGCCATTCCAAGCTCATGCATTGTCACGAACTATCTGACTTCTATGGCTGACGTGCATGGACTTGCAAGGCAAACGTGGGTGCGCGTATGTGTTTTCTGAAGCAGTTAGCAGAAGGGAATATGAGCAAACGGTATAAGGAGTCACTGGGCCTAAAACATCACTCTCTGCTCCACGCCTTGGAGCATCGGTCTTAACATTCTCTCACATGGTAGAATAAGATTGTATCAATATGTAAATTCTCAATGCGTCTAGAGACCTCTGTATGCAGCCGCCTAAGGGAAGAGTTCAATGAGACGAGACCAGATATATCCATCCAGGACCCAATGTCCGTATGCACATGCAAGCCGGAGTTCCCCAGTCCCATCCAAGCCGAGAGACCACAATAATCCTGTAAGAGAACAAAACGCCGAACATAACCTCCATGTAACTAAACGTTGGCCTGAAAATGAAATGTAAGAAAGCCCCTATCCTATGTAGGGTCACGAGAGTGGAGCTGGGCGGGCTCTGGGTATCAGCAAACCCAATGCAAATGTAACCGAGAAACGTCTCCTGCGAGATAATATCCCATAAAACCCTTCCTAACCCAGGCCATTACCAGATGATCCGTGTCGGTGCGAATAACCGTTCGCAATGCAAAAGTATGAAAAGCCTGAGAGGCTGCCAAAGAAAATCATCAACGTCGTGTTGGTTGTGTTTATGTTGTGTCGCCGTACCGGGTGGGCGGCGAGAGAAGCGAGCCTCCCCCGGATGCCGAGGTGGGTGGGTTTCCCATCGGAACAGCAGAGAGCAGGGCTGCCCCACAGGATCGATGGTACCGCCGCCGCCTCCCTCACACATACTTCTCGACCCATTTTGGATTCAGCCAGCCGACCTTCTCAAATGCCTGCCAGAGCTTGCTGGCCTTGTTGACATCGATCTTGCACGCCTGCTGAGCGTCCGTCTTGCGAAACGCTTTGCCGATCCTCAAGGCTTCGATCCTCTTGATGAAGATCCGTCGCTTCGACGTGAGGTACGTTGCGCAGTCGAGACGCAGGTTCGCCGCGAGAAGGAGCTCGTCTGGGTGAAGGAGGTGCGCATTGGGATCGAGTCGAAGATCGATCGGGGCCCCTCGCCAATCCACCTTCAGCGAGTTGGGCTTGCTCGGTAGGCTGGACAGCGGGGGGCAGTAGTCGGGGAGGGAGAGGTAGTCCTTGTCTTCGCGCGCAACTCTCCTGGTCGGATCGGGCGTTGCCCTGCTCGGTTTGGGCGGGCGGACGACCTTCGAAGGTCTGGCCGCCGGCTGCTTCCTCGCGCTGCCTCCCCCGGCATGATGGCTTCTGATATTCGCCGGAGCAATGGTCGGGTAGCGTCTGGCTCCCGCGTGCAGGGCCCTGTCCTCTAGCAGGTACGAGCGCTCCCTGTTGTACCACTGACGCCGATTGACGCTGTAGGCCTTGGCCACCTGTGACTTGAACTCGAGCGCGAGTTCGTACTCGCTCTGGCGTGGGGGCGACGCCTCTCGGAACAGGCTCGACTCTCTGGCCGCCACATGGCCATCCACTACCCGCTGTGCTGCCAATGTCTCGTCGTCGGTGAAGAGCGGGGCCTGCGAGGGAGAGGCGCTCTGGACTTCTGGATTGGGATAGAGGATGGGATCCCGGACGACGAGAGGCGCCGCTTCCTCAGCGGTGATAGTCTTGGATGCAGGCGATACGGGCGGCGAGATGGGGAAGCTGGCGGCCGAGTTTGCGAACAAGGGCTTCATGTGCGAGCCGCCTGGGCGTTCTGGAGACGATGGGTGGTGGGTGAAGCTGTCGTGGGGTGTTGGTTCTGGAGGCGACATGAGGCTGTCCTGGAGGGCGAATTGGTTCTTGCGCTCCATGTGGTCCATGATGGCGGGTCGATGGACTCCCGAGATGATTGTGTTGGTGGTGTTGGTGGCGTTGATGGAGGAGGATGGAGGAGGAGAAGAAGAAGTGGCAGATGAATCGGCGAGGGGATGAGTAAGGGGAGAGCCAGGGCGGTGGAAGATAGTGGAAGGCAGCATCGAGGCTGTTTTGTCAGCCAGGCTGGTGGTGGTGGTGGTGTGCGTCTCCCCCGAAGCCTAACAGCGTGTGGCGAATTCTGGAGAAGAATCGGATTTTGCAGAGGGCTTAACTCCGCCGCGGGGCGGGGAAGTGGAAAGCGTGGAAGAGGGCAGGCGGATTCTGAAGGAGGATTTTGAAGAAGAAAGATGAATTGATTTGCGCAGAGGTTTCGAGAGGGCGCTTGAAGTAAAGTACTGTTTTGGGAGGCCGCGCTGGGAGGGGAGGGAGAGGGGGGGCGGAGTGGGGAAGGCGGGAGGGGTGTCAGATCGGTTGGTTCTTTGTAAGATGCGGATTCCAGTCAATGCGAGCGAGCGCTATTGATTCTCGGGCCCGGCAAAAAGAAGGGCGTCGAATGGGCGACGGGCTGGAGAGAGAAAGAATGCAAATTGGTTCGACGGATGAGTGTCAGACGGTGTAAGGAGATGGATTGGATTGGATTGGATAGAGGAGGAATGCGAAGAATGCGGAGAGAGAGAGAGGGAGGAGAGGAGAGGAGGAGAGGGAGAAGAGAGAAGAGAGGAGGGAGCAGAGAGGGGGGAGGCGTAATAAATAGAACTGGCGGTTGGGTTCTGCCTAACCTGTAGCAATGCAATGCAATGCAAGAGAAGGAGGAGAAGGAGGAGGAGAAGAAGAAGTAGAAGAGAAGAAGAAGAAGAGAGGAGGACGAGGATAATGATGATGATGATGAAGCCAAGGAGGACTTGCACCTCTGGTGGACGATTGGGGCCCGTGACCCGCGGGGGAGTGATTGTTGCCTGTGAATCAGATCATCGATGATAACATGTACATGGCAGTGCCGTACCTCACACCTCGCACCTCGCACCTCGCACCTACTTGCCAGTCTTGTTGCCCGTGCCCGGTTCCCCACCTGACTGGAGAAGGCGCGTGGGCCCTGGGCGGGTGGATTGGAGGATGGAGGGTGAGTGGTGAGTGGTGGATGTTGGCAGAACAGATGGAGGGTGGTGAGAGGTGGATATGTTGGTGGATGGTGGATGGTGGATGGTGGATGGTGGATGGCAGATGGAGCAAGTGATGCGGCATTGCAGAGGGCAGAGAGAGAGAGACCAAGAGACCAAGAGGCAGAGGCAGACTATAGAGAGAGCGAGACAAGAGAGACAGAGAGACAGCGGCTAGCCAGGGGCCCTTGGGTCCTTCCTCCCTCCGTCTCTCTTCTCTCTCTCTCGGCTTCTCTTACTTTCCCTTCTTGAGTCTCCTCCCTCCTCCACCCGTGAGTCACTTTCTGTGAGCGAAGCGTTGGTCGGGCGCGAACACACGACACTTGAGAGTCACCGCGGCGCCAATGCATTCCATGGCCGGGACGGATTGGCCAATCAGAGGGCGCCCTCTCCCTGCAGTCCCTTGTTTCTGTCCGGGGCCGATAAGTGGGCCCGGTGGGACATTGATGCCTGACCGCCTTGCTGCCTTAACAGAGCCATGCCCCATCAAGTTTCAACGGATGGACCAGATAGATAGAGTCTCCACGAGAGAAACTCGCCTTCTCTTCTGCTGTTCATTCTCTATTCCTACCTCCCTCTCTTCTTTGCCAAGGGCGCCACGATTACACCTCACTGCCTCTGCACCCATGGCCACGGGTCCCATCTCTACAGACTCTGGCCCTCCCGTCGTGCCACACGTGTTTTGCTGACATGTCTCTCCTACCAGGTACCTCGACACAGTTGCCAAATCTCATCATTTATTACCATGTGATTATTAATGAATTATGAATTATGAATTCCCCTCATCAATGCTTCCCTCTCTTTGCCGTCATATCATTATTAATTATTAATTCCTGCTTAATTGCCCCGACAGACCTGATCTCATCCGTCGCCCGTCTCCCCGCCCTCCCCGAAATAGATATGCCTGCTGTGTCTGCTAGTCCTATGCTCAAGAGGTAGGTAATAATGATATACTTGACCTCTACCCGCAGTCCCACCCAATCCCCATCCACGCATCACCATGAGGCAATATGAGACAATAATCATCAGCATCAACAGCGCTCTCTAGCTGGCTGCGAGTCGGCTCCTGCAGCGGGAGGATGATCGGGATCCGCACGCATCAAGTACCACGTATAGTCCCTGAGGGGTCGTGCCGGAGGGGGGGGGGGGCGGCCGAGAGATAAGGGATAACCTTAATTCGTTGTGCTTATCCTACCGATACACTCCATCCCAATTCAACTCGACTGATTCAGGCCCAATCCATCTGACCCTGTTCTGACCGGGTCAAGCCCCAATTGAGGTCAACGGCATTGATCAATTGCTTCCCGTCCCCCCTCTCGTGATCTCATCCAAGTGGGTGCGCGGTGCGCGGTGATGGGTGATCATCCCGCGGCGTCATGCGCCACTCTCCCCGATCATGAGCTCAGTCCTACAGATAAGCAACCGCCCCTCCAAGGGTACGCAGGTCACGTGCTGCCCCTCCATCCCGTCCTGTCTCTGCCATGCTCCTCCTGCCATGGATTTGTGTCTCTCATCTTCCACTCTTCCACCCGTGCGATTCAACCCATGACAGTCAGGATACTTGTCTTGTATGTTTGCCTTTCATCTGCCATCATCCACAAGCTACAATGGATGACCCGTGGACGAGGGGCATAGGTATCTAGTGAGACCTATGCATCACCTCTCTCGGAGGGCTGTCATGAATACCGCTCCTGCCGCCTGGTCTGACGGCTTTCCTCCTTCCACGGCATCCTATCGGGACGGCTAGAGTGCTATCACCACCACCACTCCAAGCTTGCTTCTCCATTCCTACGTTCTCCCTGGAGTCTCCTATATTGTGACACTCTTCATACCTCAAGCGAGAAATGCCCCTGCTCCCTGCCAAAAGGCGTGGGGTTGATCAGTTGCTCGTGAGGACGCATCCCATGGTAATTGGGAAGCGGATTTGCCCCCTCCCCTTTCCTATATTTTCGCAATGGCTGGAACAATCATAGATTGATTGTGGCTTATCTGAGTACGCGTCGTCGGTGTTGGTTGACGGAATTTCACGTGCTCGCCTACACCCAGACGATCAATTATCGAAAGGGGGCCAGGAATTGAGATTGCATATCGGTAATGAAACTTCCATTTGTCTCTACTTACTGATTGCCAAGTACCTTGCCATCCGCTTTTATGGTACTGGATATGTCTATTTCATGAGGTGGGTTGGAGTACGCAGTACCGTGGCTATCTTTGAAGCTGCCGTTCCCGCTAGTACCAATACAGTATGTAACTTGTTTCTGCGCGCTGGGCTTGTCCTACCATTCCTCAATCACACATGGCGCATAGGTCACGGATATGACAAAAAGCCTGGTGGGTATGTATATAGACCCGTTGTCTCTTCAATTCTGGCTCTCATCAATTTCCATTCTTCTGGGCAGGTCCATCCTTGGCACTTGAACATCTCATACATCTCCTGTCTCGTTGAAAGCGAGCATGGCTGCTAGCCTGCTATACTAATAGGTAAGCCGTTGTCTGGAAACGGTCTCGGGCCCGTGAGTATGTTTTGATGCCGGATATGGTCACACCCACAATTGTTACTTTGGGTTGCAGGACTCACGTGGCGGACCGATTTCCAATGAGGCTGCCTTCAGAGTGATGAAGAAGCCCTCGCATGCGGTGCAGACGTTTTATGAGGACCGCTCTCCTCACTCTTTTGCGCTACCCACGCCCCGTCCATGGAGGACGGCAAGGACTGACTTGGAGATCTTTAGTGCGGGGCAACTTCTATGGTACTCCGGAGAACAATTTCCTCCACCTCCCCAATCGAAATTTTACAAGATATCCCGAGAACCTAGTTCTTGTATCAAGAGCAGCGTCGTTAACATGACTGCCTTTCAGGTCGACGGCTCCTCAGAGGGTCTGAGGAGGATGGCGGACAATTGCAATCAATCTTGACGGAAAGAAACATTGACAGCTTCGGATGTCGAAGAGTTGACCCTAATGTTCCTATCGAAACCACTGTTGAGATACTTGGACAACTTGTTAGGGAGGCAAGATTGGTAGTATCGGGCTGTCGGGAGTCAAAGTCGAGACCATCCGATGAGCCATGAAGATTCACAGGATCGACAGGCTAGAGGCCGAAGTCCCACTCTGGGCAACAGACATCTTCATGAACGGTGTGGCAGAGACATGTGCCGAGCTTGGTATAACCATATGTGCCCATATTCCGCTGTAAGCCACCCGAGGCTTGAAAAAGTCACCCTTCTGAAACACTGGAGGCGGTGTCTCGAGATTGGTGATGATCCACGGCCTAGGGGTCATATTTCACAACTCCTGCTCCATTCAGATTGGCAATGATTGACCCTCTGATCGTGTAGTGGTGCCGGAATGTTGAGGTATGGAATCCGAAGCCCAAAGACCTGGGGAATGACCATCACCGCTTCTCCCCCGCTTCCAGAGCATGAATCCCGAAAACTCGGAGTTGGTTAAGGAGCTGCAAAAGCTCGCGGAGACCAAAAGATGTACTTCTGCGCAGCTGGCCCTGTCGTTGGTGAGATACCATAGCGGCAAGCCGGGAATGCCATTCATGCTGGGTGCGAGGTCCAGGTCGAGGGTCCGGGAGAATTGCATAAGTGTGCAGCTGCTATGGGGATTTGAAAGAGATTGCCGATCTTCTAAGCTTTTCAATAGCCGGTGATAGATATCCTGCAGCAGCTGCAATGTTATGCGAGTACTGAAGATAGGTATTTGAATGATAATGATGAGTCCAAGGAAACAACCCTTCAATTTCCTGCTACTCATATCGACGCAGCTCATTGAGGCTCTATCAGGCTTATATAAGCGACAGCGGTATCAAGGACGACATCTTACTACAGATCGGTATAATAACTGTAACTCCACGGGCAGTATTCTTGCCTGAACTTACGTATTTCCAGCTTCCTTGATGGATGTAGGGCCATTTCCAACAAGATAGAGATCGCCTTACGCAGACGATCCATCAAAATGGTCTATTGCGGCAAACCATCGACCTCGTGTCGCCAATGTAGAAGACGCAACATCAAGGTAAGTTGTATCAGTACAGATCTTTGTCTACTACTGACAGGATCCAGTGCGACAAAAAAAGAGACTCCTGTGGGCAATGTTTGAGGGCTAATATCTCATGTCCTGGCTACCACGATCCCAAGAACCTTGTCTTCAGAGATGAAACAAAGTCAGTCGTCCGAAGAGCTACTGCTGGAGTATCAACACCACCACCAGCTCCCATCGTCCTTCCCCTAGATCTCCGGGCCAAATTTTGGTTTGTCTCCCAGTATGTTCTCGGCGACTCCTCTGCCTATGACTACATGCAGACCTTCTATCCCCCTCGCCCGTCGATGGACTGCGGGCATCTCACCGCAGCCGTCAGAGCAGCAAGCCTAGCCTTTCTCTCTAATGAGCACCACTCTCCTCTGATCCTAGAGAGCGCCCGGAAGATGTACTGCTCAGCCTTGCTCCTACTCAACAAGGCATTGTCTTCGCCGCATCTCGCTACCCAGAATATCACTCTCCTCGCTGTCCTCCTGCTGCACCTCTTCGAACATCTAATAAAAAGGGGGGAGGTTCCTCTTGAGCCTGAGACCAAGCACAATGATGGCGCTATCGCTATCGTCAGGCTTCGGGGCAGCGATCAATTCAGCACCGAGGCCGGAAAGAGGATGTTCCTGCAGCTGTGTTCAAATGTCATATTGAACTGCATCAAACGCGAGGTTCCAGTCCCGCCAGAAATGATAGCTCTCCGGACCAATGCATCCCGTTTCATGGACACCAGCGACCCCCGATGGCGTCTCCATAGCCTGATGATCCGCTTCGCTTCATTACGAAGTGCCATGCGGAACGGCGAGCTGCCAACCTCGGAGTTTCTCGAACAGGCGAAGACGCTGGATGATGAATATCTCGCGATCTGTAGTTTCATGGGACCGAAATCCCGGTCTGAACTTTTGGAGAATACGGATTGCCGTGATGTAGCTCTCGGCAGCAGTCACGTCCACCTAGGCCGCAGCTGGAACAGTTTCCGTGTCGCCCGAGCATTATTCGGGGAGACCGTTCAGAGATACTCTCTGGCGGCAGAGAGCGCTGTGCCTAATTCCCCGGAGTGAGAATCAATCGGCTACGATAAAAGTATCAAAGCTATGCTCCTCGATTTCTGCATGCCTCTTACTAACCCCAAGAAACCGGATGATAACAAGAGGTGATATCTCGCTTGACCGTATTCATCTGGTTTGCTCTTCTATCATGAAGCCGAACTTTAATCAAGTATCTTCCGGATCACCGCAACCTCGCCTCTTCTACATCTGGGCTCAGGACAATGACCACAGGCCACCCCTCTCTGCATTGGCCTCTCAGATCCGACGCCATTGACCTCGACTCCCGCCTTCTATATCCTTCTCTTCACCTTGACGATACAAGAAGCAATGCCCCAGAGTGAGCCTGCCCGAAGGTCCACCCCACAAGATGTATTATTGCTATCGCCTCACGCGTCCATCTCGAAGTCCGGAAGGGAATACCGCGAGATCTTGACCTGATCCCGCCTCCCCGCTCGCCATCCTCGTGCACCTCAAGCCAGCTAGTGCCCAACGGTCACTGACGACTGACCTTATACCTCCTCGAGTACATACTCATCCTATCTCGGACACGAAACCCCTTTCATCCATCTATGGGAGCAGCATACTCATAATAAAGCATAGAACTGAGGACCACGTTGCCCATCACACTCGATGAGCTCGGGGAGGAGAGGATAGGGGATTCTCTATATGACGCCGCCGCCCTCGCGTCTCGGTCGGGGAAGGTTCTGAGATTGATTGATACTCGTGTACGGATGGGATATATCGAATACCAGTATGTAACGTATGTATGGCATCTGCTGCCGCAGAGATCCATCTGTCCGTTTATTCCTGACATACCATAATCATTAATCACTTAATTCTTTTTTCTGTAGGCGTGCATGTGCTTCTGGAGACTAATTAGATAGACTCTATGCTTTACAGAAGAAGGGTGCCAATGGGCAGAACTGGGCCGTGAGGGGGGGCTTGTTTCCTCGTTCGCAGAGGGATCCGAACCGCAGCTAGAGCAACAAGACCGATAACTCTCATCAAGATTTGCAGCAGTCACAGCACTCATGTTAGAAGCTATTGCCTACTAGATAGATGACGACGTTGATGGCGTGATAGTTCGGATAGATTCTCCCTGTGTATTCGGCACTTGTATGTACTGCCAGGCCTTCTTCCACCCATCCATCCATTAAGGGGGGATATATCATATCATACACGCCAACCATCCCATCGGATGCTTTTTGCTCATGTTTATGCTCATGCCTCAACGGAAAAGGTCATAAAACACCGTCCTGGAGAGCAATGCGAGAGGCTAATGCTAATAATGCTAACGCTGTCCAAATGTTATACCCCGTAGCAACGATACCCTAGAATAAACCTATAGCTTAGGCAAAAGAAGTAGAAATCGTCGAGCCCAAGAGCGCCTCCCAATGCAACAGCCGTCAGAGGAAGAGAGGAATGATGAATCGCTAAAGTGACTTTTGGTGCCGACCCCGTACCGCGGTGTCGTGTGGTCCCAGTCGCCCGACTTGATATGTACAACCTCCCCGGAACCCCATCTATATGTTTCTTTTTTGTTTATTCCTACCCGCTGCTCTTTTTCCGGTCTTTGGAACTATGTTCCGCACTCCGCGCTCGATCTTTTTCGAGTAGGAGAGTCAGTTGGCTCTTGCTCCTTATCAGGGAACCCGAGCCCTCCGGCACATCTGCACTAGAAGTTGGGGTAATTGGTCTTTTGGTAAACGCACCGGCAGGGCCCGCATCTTCTGAACTCCTTCCCTTGCCCTTGTCGGGCTTTCTGGGACTGGATACTGAAGTTGTTTGGGCTGGGTCCGCCACATCACCACCCAAGTCGAGCTGCCCAGTAGCAGCAGCAAGGGTCGGTGCTAAGCTGGGTGTACTCTTGGGATCATTTGATAAATAGCGAATGGCACCAAGATCATGGGGCTCCTGTTTGCCAGCAGGAGTCGGCTGGTGCGCTCTGTGCGAATACTGGGGACCATCACTTTGGGACTGGGCTGAGGACTTTTCTGCTGTTGATCGGGAACCCTCCACGACACGGTCATCAGCCTTAGCAAGCGCCGGTCCCTTCATAACACTTGCCGCAAGCTCTTCGGCAGGGATCTTTTCTCCGGATGCTTGTCGATTCTCCATAGCGCGGAGGGCAGAAGAAGGCCCTTGGTCTCCAAATGAAGCCACATCTGGACCTGATATATGCTCATCTTGATCCTGGCGAGCCCCAGGTGTCGGTGACAAAGAACCCGTCGAATCCGTGAAATTTGTGGTGCCCCGCTTCTTTGGTGACGGTGTCAATGATCGATCAGAGGGAGAGAAATTCTCCTGTAGTTTTGCCTGCGGGGGTTCCTTGCTGCAGATATTAGATGACTCCGGGGGTATGGGTGGGGTCCTCTCTGGTGATGACGGGGGCTCAGTAGATGCTGTCGTCTCGGCAGTCTTAGAGGAAGTCTCGGACGAAGATTGCGAACTCTTGCGTCGGACTATTACGGGTCTTTTCTTCCTGACAGCCACGGGGCTTTTCTTGCTAACAGTTCCGGAAGTGGCCGCCGCTTTCTTTTCTGTTTTGGAACTCGGCGAACCAGGCGAAGGGGGTTGTACAGTGACATGTGAATTAAAGCTGGCCGACGACATCGACTCATCTTCAGATTCGTGCGGCGAGATGAAGCGGGCAGTTGGCCGGGGTCCTGTTGTAGAAGGACCTCTCGACTTCTTGAGTATGGGGTGTGGCATTACCGAGGGAGCTCTAGATGTTGTCGATGAGGACGTAGTACTCGGACGGCCCTGGTGCGAACGGCTGACAGTAGTGGAACTCGAGCCGCGGGGCCCAGCGCGGGCAGTTCTCTCCTAAGAGGCCAAAGTTTCAGTACGACGCGGCTTGTGCGAGAAGGGGGAGGGGGGATGTAACCCATACCATGGGAGGAGTTCCCTCATCCCGATTTGGAGGTCCTCGTAATGGCACAAAGCTCTGGCCATGTGAGATGTGCGAGAACAGGCCGGCAATGGTGGCACCGTTCAGCTCTCGTTTCCGACTGCCCCATATGCGCCACCAGTAATTCTCGAGACGTTCGGCGGTGGGATCGAGGAGCCTTCGTTTTGTGGTGGTGTAGACTGGGAGACATTAGAACGGACCATCCCGGTGACAGAGGTTCTACCTTTCCAGAACTTGGCAATGTCCGCAAGATCCAAAGGCTCAGTACTGATCCGCTCTATGCTTCCCTCGATATAGGGAGAGTTGTTGACCACAATGCCTTTGGGCAGAATCAACGACATGCTCGTAGCACAGGCAAGAAAAAACCGCCGCCGACTGCAGCAGCTCTCCTCAGGTAGGCAAGCCTACCTAGAAGAAGCTGCGACAGATGACGCAGTCTGAGCAGTTGGCATCCAGAGACAAGCCTCTTTCGGACTGACTTCGAAGGTGAGGAAACGAGGGTGGGAATTGAAAAACGAGGGTCCTTCTGGCAGCCGGGGGGGTGTGTGGGATGTGATAGATTGAATTGGGTGGGAGAGGAAGCGGAACAATAAACGAAAAGAAGCTTTTTGTCGGTTCTAGACTTTCGTGTCCTTCGCAGTTCGGGACTCTATCAAACCACACGCGGGCTAAACCTAAACGAGACACGAGTTGAGGAGAGGAGCCCAGGGTCTGCAGCCAGGGCTATGCGGAGATCTGTGGATCGGTTCTTGACCCAAAGATCCACGGGCGGGAGGGTACATACAGAGGTATTTGTACTCTCTCTGCGCGTGCAACGCCGAGTGTCTGGGAATGCGGAATGTGCACTGTGCCTAGGACCACAGCGGGCGCGGGGGGGCTGGTATGGGGAACGGAGGGCAGCGGAGGATGACGAGAGGCCTATTAACTCAGAGAACCGCGAGTTTAGGGATGAGCCGGCCACTTAGGAGACAACAGGATGAGCGGACGGTCCTGGGCCAAGCTTACTTGGGAGTAGGGACTGCTCTGTACGAGACTTGTCTGTCGCGGTGAATAATGTGACTTGCTCTAGCCACTGGACGGCGCGCAGAGGAAGACGGCAGGTGACTGAGTAATGATTGGCGATGGAGGGGGAGGACACAGACTGACTTATAGACCAGACAGAGGCTTCGTGTCTGATAACCCAAGGATGTTGTCGCCAGGAACATACCACCCTACTGCCCACCCTTACACATGACCAGAGATGTACCTGGATTTGCATTCAGTATCTGGTGGATGGATGGATCTATAGCCTTTGCTCTTGACCTTACTATAGATATCATTGTCGATACCCTCATTATTGCCTAGCTAGGCCTCCCAGCTCGGAAAGCAGGACAGGCGATGCAAAAGCCTCTTTCTTCCTCAACAACTCGCCAACTCACCGCCCCCGAGTCCTCTCTCTTGTCTCCCCCGGCCTCACAGGCTCACGCCTCCGTCCTTGCATGTACTGCATGGGATAAAATGCTACGGCGTCCATGTCGTGATGTCGGAAACCTCCCGAGCCTCACCCACGTACAGAGAGCAGCCTCCCTCCGGCGCCGTGGCTGTGCTGCTGACCCTGTTTCCTCTCCCACGTCGTGTGACGCTCGGAAATCGAGAATCGCAGAGGATGTGATATATTATATTACATATTTATATTTATCTCTCTGATACTACCTAGGTACGGTAGATAGTCCTGGCACGATATCTCTTGCGCCAACCCAGCTTTCCAAACGCAACGGCTTGCCCGGAACCCCCAAAACCCCCAAATCCCATTACGCGCCGCAATCCAACCCCCGGGGCCTATCTCCTATCACCCACTTCCCACCTGCAGTCATCAATACACAGTGACACCCTCCTGACGCAGTGCTGGACATGTCTGCCCAATTATTCCCAAGGCTTCTAGAACGTTGCTTCTCTGATCCCCTCGTCCTACAGAAGTACAGACTCTTGGAGGTGGCAACCCCCCACATTGTTCCCCTTCCTCAATGCGCTTGGCCCTGTACATGCGAGGGCCAGCGTCCTTGCGCCTTTTGTCTGACCTACGAATCTACGATGTCGATGCTTACCAGTAGTATCTCCTTACTGGAAATGGGAGTTGGTGAAGAAGCACACCCGTCGTTGTGGGGGTCGCTTGACAAGTTCAAGCTTCACAGAGCAATCAATAATAATAAGCAAAGAAACCTGGCAAGCCGGCGGAGACAATTGGGTAGCCACCCCTTATCCCTTTCGCCATTCTTCTTTGAGCCCTGATCAGCAGACATCATCTCAACCTCTCACACCGCCTTTGCAACCGATAGTCGCATCCATGGTCCTGGGTTCTAGACATCGGCTCTATCGCGCAACAAATTAAAATTTTTTTCTATGCCTGTGTACAAGTGCATTACTCCAGATGCTGCTCTCTCGGTGGTCTCCAATTCTACGCGTCCCAAGTAAACCTGCCCCAAGTCAAGAATGCAAGCCCCGCTAATAACAAGACAAAATGACGTCCATTCGCCTATGTTATGGTGTAACCTCCGCTAGAAAACAAAGTCAGCACTGTCGTTCTTTCTAAGCAGGATAGAGAGGGGGGGGAAGCAAGTTGATAAGGCCTTGCAAGCACAAGCGAGGAAGTGGGGGAAAGATAAAGCAGGTCAAGGAGTGATTTTACATACTCAACGCGTAAATCGGCACCTGGAGTTGGGACGTATCATCAGTAACTATCATACAAGAAGCAAAATGGGGGTGGGGGGTAGAACAGCGATCCTGGGCAAGACTCAACCCAACACCGAGGACTAGACGTACCTGTGATATAACCCGAGGCGTCAGACGACAGGAATGTGACGGCGCCCATAAGGTCTTCTGGCTGACCCATCTTGCCTTGAGGAATAAGGGATGTCCAATGTCTCTTGAGATCTGGGTTTTCGTCAAGAATCTTCTTTGTCCTAGATTTCACCTTTCAGCATAATACTCGATCAGATACAGTACTGCCGTGACTCACAGTGCTGTAAGCATGTAACCGGGACTGATGCAGTTCACGCGAATACCACAATGAGCCCACTCAACCGCCAAGCTGGAGGCCAGATGTCGGACAGCTGCCTTAGCAGCGTTGTACGGAGCTTGGGGTTGTGGGACATTGACGATGGCTCCTGACATGCTACCAATGAAGACCATGCTTCCTGGAGCCTTCCGTTCCATCAAGTGTTTTGCAACTGCGACTGCGAACAGATATGTACCATCGACGTTAACGCCCCACAATTTGCGTACTCGGTCAATTGGGTAGTTGATTGCCTCAAAGTTCTCAGTGAAGCCTGCCGATGTGACAAGGTTATCGATCTTGCCATGCTGCTCGATAACTTCTGCAATGGCTGCCTCAACAGACTCTTGAGAAGAGACATCTGCGTAATGTGCTGTCACCTTTGGAATCCTATTATCTGCTTAGCCACGTCCAACTTTTTGTGTATATAAGAACTGACTTCTCTGCTCCTGGGTTCTCCTTTTTGAAGATTTCCACGAGCTCTACTGCTTGCCTCTCTGCCTCCTCCTCTGTAGAAAGTCAGTAGGGGCCCTGTAGCAGGTAATTGAAACTTACTGTTTAGATCCACAATGGCAACATCAGCACCACTGATGACCATTGCTTGGCTCATCACCAGGCCCAAACCTCTAGCACCTCCGGTGACAACGCCAACACGACCTTCAAGAGAGAAAGAGGCGAGAGTACGCTTGAAATGGAGACCACCTCGTCCTTGCACGGGTGTGCTAGGAGGAAGGTCGGCCTCTTCAGGATATTCGACCTCGACAGAAGGGTCGGTACGGGCGAAGGAGCCCTCGCGCTCGTCCCCCTCCTCCTTCTCATCCCGACGAAGAGAGCGACTGGCATGAAGGGATCGCTGCTGGAATACGGCAGAGGGAGATGCACGAGCTGCAACTGGGGCGCGAGCAGCTCGAGCAGCTCGAGCAGCGTGGCGAACCCATTGCGACCGCATCATGGTGGTTTGCGGATTAAAAAAAAAGAAAGACGAAGGGGAAAAGATGTGAAGGGTAGGTATGGGAAAAGGGAGTTTGGGACCCAAAAGATGGCCCAGGGACTAGTTGCGAAGAAAAAAGGCACAGTGGCGATACTGTAGGAAGGTTCTGTAAAAGCTGAGGAAGCTTGACCGACCTGTCCACAAAATATTAGGGTTGAGCTGGAGCGCAATCCATGTTGACCACCGTAGCTTTTTGGTGCAGGACAGCGTATGACGTTGCTGCGCATAGGTAAACATCGTGGTGAATAAACGGAGGCGCGTCCAGGCCCCCTGGGCACATGACTTGACAAGTTTTTCCTGGTGCTTTAACTCTACACGGGCAAGCCTCTCCCCCAACAAACAAAGGAAGAATCACGGCAACTGATTCGATGCCCTGCCTCGCGACTCTTGTCCTTCCTCTGCACCTAGGGGCCAGACCAACTGTCCCCGGGAATACTGATACGCACCGCAAGGTACCTTACTGCAACAACTGCTGCTCCACGGGGTAAACACCTTAGAAACGCTCTTTGGACTGCGTGCCGGGTCTGATTGGCTCGGCTCTCTCTCTCGCCTAGCGGTTCCCCAGGCCCCGATTCGCCAATCCGCTTGGCACCGCAGCTACCCCGGATACAGCCTAGCGCATCCTCTGCCCCAAAAATAGATCCGCAGTGCTCGCCGTGCGCGGTGCTCGGTACGTCCTCCGTACCAGCTAGCCTTGGCTGGGCTAGCGGCGCTTAGCTAAGACCACACACGCCACCTCCTTGCGACACCCGTCACCAGTGCTTCGAAATCCTTCTCTGCTCTCCAGCAGCTTATCTGATGATAAAGGACTCCCCTCCCTCCTCCCACCACCATCCATCCATCCATCCTTCATCCTTCTTCATCACCAGCATCATCGGGGTTGATATCGACATCGACTTCATCCCCTAGCTGTATCTGTCAAACCCCATTCCCTTTGTCGTCGACGCCATCCGCTGGCCTTTCTACCGTCATACGATACCCCTCTCCTCCCCGACTGTCAACACCAACATGCATTTCTCGCAGCTCGGAGCCGCTGCCACTCTGGCCGCCCTCACCCAGGCCTTCCTCCTGCCACCCACCATCTCCTCTGCAGACAAGGACGTCGTCAACAGCCTCCCATTCGACGCTGCCGCAGCTGCCAATGGCCGAGTTTTGGAAATCGAATGCCCCGGATGTCCGGTCGAGATCACCAACATCCAGGGCGAGACCAAGGCTGCCGCCAGCGAAGTCGAGAGCGCTCTTCGACTCAACTTCTCCCTTTCCCACAAAGATGCCGACGCACTCATGCTGAATGGCCTACAAATCTATCCTATCGACCCGCGCTCGCAAAACCTCCTGGTGCCGCTTACCGCGGATCAGCTTGTCAAGTCTTCGTCCGGCACTTGGGATTACGCAGCTCACCCCAACCTTGGTTACTCGTTTAGCGTCGTGCATCCTGTGCATGCTTCGGACGATGATCAACTTGACATTGTTACTCTGCACCTGGAAATTAACGAAGTTAGCAATACCTTCATTGATGGAATTCCAAGCGTCGATATCAAATTACTGGAAACACCAAGCGGCAAACTGATGATTGGAGACGCTACAGTATCACCAGCACGACCGTCAGCGTCAGTTCCAGCCAAAGCTGGTGAGGAATGCAGAACTGTACTCTGCAAATGGAGGGCGATCGTTGCGGACAGACTATCAAAACTGAAGGGATGCGCTGGCAGAATGCGTCCACACCAGGGTCAGACTATGAAACCCGCTGCTGACCACGACAACTCTCACCACCACCACGGCCATAGTCGTCCTCGCCCATACGAAACTCATCGTGCTCACCATCACCATAGACACAACGGGTTTGCTCAATTCATTAGAGCTATCATCTTGCGTGTCTTCATCCCAGTCATGATTGGTGTCGTCGTTGGGGTCACGGCTAGCGCAGTTGGTATGGTCGTTGGGCACATCGCTATCTTCACATGGCGAGCACTTTTCCGCCGGGGCCAAAGCCCCGCTTATTCCCGGGTTCAGGAAGAGGAGGCCGCCAGCGAAGATGAAGGCCATGATGAGACCAAGAGCTTCCTTCAGCATCAGGATGCACCTCCCGTCTATGAAGAGGCAGTTGCTGGCGAGAAAGCTTCCGAGTAGAGGAGTAGTATGGCGAAATTATAAGCGTTCATACATACGGGACTACCTTATCCTTTTGAAGGCGTATATGAATGGAATTGGGGTGGAATTCAAGGGAGGTTTGTATTAATTGGAGTTTATGAAAAGGAGCAAGGAAGGAAGGACGGAAGGCATGGAAACCTTGGGTATAGCCATACGGAAATTACTTTTTTTTGTAAATTGTATAAGCAGAATCGGAATGAGCACGATCGTTTTGTCTCGTAAAAATTAACCTCTCTCGCGTCCCTCACCCCAAGCTCGTGGTTATGCGGCATCAGCTTTGACGGACCCAACATGTTAGTCCACATCGTAAGAGTAGACCTTTGGAGCAAGGTTCCGGCGACTTTTGAATTACTGGAAATATCTCGACGCCTCGGAGGTCTCGCTGTGACATGGGTGTCGAATTCCACCTAGCAAGAGCAATTGATAGTAGACAGACCATCATTACCTACAGATAAAAAACAAACGAATGCCTATTGATGCTAACGCCTCTGAAGCATCAACACAGACCGCGCTATGTCGAAATTACCTCTCAATCAAGCTATATAAATAGATATACACCACGCCAACAGGGTATCATGTCAATCATGCAAGAGCCGCCTTTCACAACTTCAACAATCCTGCAATCCTGCTGGCAACTGACAATTCTTCTACAGTACATACATCTATTGAAGAGCTACCGCCTCCCCCACTTAGTCCGAACTCCATGTCACTAATATGCGTCGTGCTCAAATTGAAGAGAGCCGGCATATGACCTATTAGGAAAAGAGAGGGGGCTATAAGCCGGGTTTCGGACTGCTTGCTGCGCTTCCACCGCCCCTTTTCATGAGGCCGGCGAAGAAGGAAGCCAGCGCTTCGTTTTGTGACTTGCCATCGGGGGAGGAGACCTGGCCTGGGCTTGCAGGATCGGGGGTTTGGTAGCTTTGTCGCTCCTAAGGCGGGAATCAGTCAGTAAGGGGCCTTTAAAGGATAAATGGCGATGGGCTGAGTCGGCTTACCTTTAGTCGTTGTAACATATCGTCAGCGTCTACCTGGATTCCACCCATATTGAACTGTACGGGGCCGATGTGCTCATTGACACGTCCCTCATCTGCGTGAGCCTCATCTCCTTCAAACGAGGGTGACCCTAGTCGACCACGTGCCAGACGGCTATTGTCCATACCAGATGCGTCCTGACGAAGCTTGTCAAGGATTTCGAGTTGGGTAGAGAGGAAGGTCTGAGGGTCTACGCTTGAGACTTCAAGTTTGAGACCGTTGCTCTCATGAGCCGTGGCTTGGAGAGCATCAAGGCTCGGGTCCCGGATTACCTCCTCAAAAGCCTCTACCGCGCCGCCAGGTGCCCGGACCGGTTCGGAATCTTTTGCTGTATCGCCATTCACGTGGCTGTTGGACTCGTAGGTTTCCTCGATATCAATTGACCATCCATTGTTCACGGCTTCTACATCGAAGCCTTCTCGTAGAACTCTGATCTTGCCCCAAGAGTCCCAGTTTGGCGGGACCACGACTTTGTCTCTGTCAATGACATTGTGTTTGAGAGGTTGTCTTTTTAATAGAGAGTGTATGCTGAGAGACGAGTGTATTAGACTTTGTAAGGGGCTGGTGACCGAGGGAATTGTGTAGATGAGGGATGCGCCATCTAAACAAGAGTTAATATTTAAAAACAAGCTATTCAGGATCACAGTAACCTACGCTTCAACAGGACCGTCCTTAGAGTCTGTAGAACAAAATCAAACTCTTCTTCCTTCCATGATCTTTCCTTTTCTAGCATCTCAATTCTATCGGACTAAATATGGAATTAGCAATACCTCGAATTCAAAGTTCAGGGGCACATACGTTTTGACAGACGACACATAATGGAAGACCCAAGGCTTCTTCCCATTCTCCAGGACCCAAAGGCAAACTGACATCACTATCAGTCGTACTACTTGTTCCCCCTCCGTCCAAGGCATTCCCACCTCTACCCCTATCCCGCCAGCTGATCATGACCTCTTCCATCTTCTCCTTACACTCATTATTCAGCGAGACCAGAAGAGTACGCAAGAGCCTTATCCAGTCCCTCAGCTCCCTTAGCCAGAACCATGGCTGTGACCAGTCGAGTAGTATGACGATGAGTGTGTTGGGGATAGTTTGAGGAGTGAGGAGGGGTTGCAGAAGGGGGGTAAAGGAGGGCGACGGGTCTGCGAGAAGGTATATGGAAAGGCGAGCAAGAATATCTACAAGGTATCAGCAAGGTGCCGAGCTGCAATATAGTCTTAATAGCTGTACCTTCATGGTCCGCATCTAGAACATCGTGATAGGTGTAGCCCAAGGCAAAGTTATTCGCAATAGGAGGATGCTTGCTGCTTTGTCTATCCTGCGGTTTCCTCGCATCTTCCCCCGACAACGCCTCGAGGAATTCTCTTTGGGACTCAGCCGATCCTCCTGCTCCGACGTCAGTCAATGCCTCCATGACCAACCTCAATGTAACTTGCCTAAGACGAGTATATTCTTCTCCGGCAATTTCTTCCCGCTCGCAACCCCGTCCAGCATGGAAGACCACATGTCCTTCTTCGCGTCCGAGCTCCTGGGCCTATCATGATCGCTCGAGGTCGAGACCTGTGTATATGTGGAGGTTCTGTTGTTTGAGGAAGCCATCGTGGCATTTGTCCCCGGGTCTCAGGGGCTCGCAATAGAGTGTTTCGCAGAGTTGGAGGATTCGACCGCTCGGTTTTCGAATACTAGCATTCAAGCTGGCCGCCTTGCATGTATCCTTAATCGCCTGCAACAGTGTAGATAGCTCCAGCCTCCAGCTTCGATTTGATTGCTTCGTTCGTTGTCGATCGTTCATAAAGTTGTGAACGCGTTGCATAGGACGCGAGGCCAATCTTTACCGCAGGGCGGCGAGCCTTTTTTTCGACAGCCTCGTCCCCTTACGCATCGCGACACTCTTCAACATAACGGCACGATGAACACTATCCGGCAGATCCAAGAACTCAACAAACGGGAGCTTGAGAATGGAGTGTAAGTTTATTAGCCTTATTCCATAACCCTATTCCACTGACACTTTCATAGCTCCCCAGAAGCTTCATGGCATGCGGATTATCGCGACACAGCCTATATTTACATTGGAGGATTACCGTTCGAACTCTCTGAGGGAGACATAATTACGATATTCTCACAGTTTGGGGAGCCGACATACGTCAATCTCGTGCGTGACAAGGAGACTGGCAAGTCGAGGGGTTTTGCTTTCCTCAAGTATGAGGACCAGCGGAGTACAGACCTTGCGGTTGATAACCTTGGAGGGGCAGTAATCATGGGGAGAACCCTGAGAGTGGATCACACGAGATATAAGAAAAAGGATGATGAGCCAGAGGAAGGACAAGATTTGAACGCGGCCCAGAGAGAGATCGAGGATGTTGACGGGGAAAGTAGGAGGAAGAGGCGCCGGACAAGTGAGAGCGAAAGCGAAGAAGAACGACCGATGCTCAAAGAAGAACGTGAGCTAGCCAAACTCATACAAGAACATGATGAGGAAGATCCCATGAAGGCGTACTTAATACAGGAGAAGAAGGAAGAAGTTGCCTTAGCTTTGGCTAGGGTGAAAGAAAGCAAGCATTCGGAGAAGAGTCGTAAGCATCGACACCACCATCACAGATCACATCGGTCTAGGGAAGATAGTGAGGGAGAAGATAGTCGGCGGTCTCATCGTCGAAGAGAGGGCCACAGTCGACATAGATCACATTCTAGAGACGATCTACGGGATAGTGATCCATATAGAGAGGACGAGAGGACTCGTCGGAGGATATCCGAACGAGAGAAGTCAGAGGAGTATAGATCGCGAAGGCGGAGCCCAAGGAGGGATGGCCACGGACGAGATGATGATGAGAGGAGGAGGAGAGAAGAGTCACCGGGCGACACGCGTCATCGTGAGAGAAGAGACTCTCGACATTAATATCTAATATTTGGAGATGCTTTGCTTTATTCTACATGAGTATGGCGTGTGCTATTCTATGGATACTCTGTACATGCCTCTGAACACCTAAACCTGAAACCAAATGCCAGAATCCATCCTGAGGACCCATCCTGAGAATCCAACCCGGAGGCATCAAATCAACTCCTGCCACTCGATACCACCATAGTAAGCCTTGACGCCACGCTAAACAGCAAATCCGTAATGTACAGTCTCCAACTCAGTTGACCCCAAGATACCTTTTCCACCCATCGCGGACGCAATACCGCTTGCCATCTTCTCCATCTGCAATGACAAACTTCTCCCATCTCCCATCCCTCCCGGCTCCAATGACTACGAGGCTGTGATCACTCGTCCATCCAATGATGCCCTTTGGCGGCCTAGAGCCTAATGCGTCGGGTGAATTCAAAGGCGTTGAGCCTCCATGAATGGGTTCGTCGCCAATCTCAAAATGTGCCGAAGCGAATGAGTAAACATCGGAAAATACCCTTGGCAGTAAGGGTATCCGCCCAAGGATTCCCCATTTTTGACTCGTATCTACATCACCGAGAACAGGACTGCCTCCTCCACTACTGCCCATGGATGTCAATCGCCGATTTCCATTCGGTGTTTCAGACCTCGGCGGTTTCGTAGGATGTGGGATATCGAAGACATGGAGGGTTGACTTGTCAGATGTAACGGCTAGTAGTTGCCCCCCCGGGGCAATCGCAAGAGAAAAGATTGTCGCATGATCCACGCCTCGTCGAAGTTCAGCTATCCGAGCACAATTAGTTGTTGCGAAAACTCGAACTAAGGTACCCTAAAACCAAATTAGCTTCAAGCAGTATCAATATGTCGCTCAGCATACCGTTTCACTGGCAGTGGCCAAAACCTCGCCATCTCGACTTATATCAATAGCTCTAAGAGCTGACCCATGGGCTGGTATGATGCTGACATTGCCAGTTGCCAATTCAACCAGCTGAACTTGACCAGGCGTCCTTCCAGGGAAGGCCAGCGTCTTTGCGGTTAAACAGCATAAGCCCAACGGATTATCGGCAGTCTCAAAGGCGTGCCAAAGATCCGGTTTTGTTTTAAAATGGTAGACGCGGATGCTGTTTTGAAGGGCAACGACAATATGGGATCTCGAGAACCGGACACTGCGAACCGTTGTGAAGACCGGAAGCGTTATGACGACTTTCTGTTTCGCATCGTCCCAGATAACCACCTGAGATAAGTAGTAATTAGGATCTATCTGCGGAAAGCCGGAGCTGGGCACCACTGACTTTATTTTGCGGAAATTTAGGGTTCTTTCCTCCTCCGATGAGCGCGATAAAATTGGATTTGCCCAGCATCTCAACGGCACCTAGCCCGGCGTTGAAATCTATTATCAGTCAGTATGCGCCGTAGGGGAGGGGCTCCTGGATCGTACCTCTTGCGACGCGGAGCTGGCATGGCTCTGAATTAAAGACTGCGGTGTAAGTTAGCATGCGCATTACCGCGGCATGAGACTAAGGGAGTGCATACTGCAGAAGCCGGTGTCGAGCCCAACGGTGAAGCAACTGGCGTCTTGGTTGAAGGAGGCCGACAAGGCTACGGGACTGCTCGAGCTCTCGATAGCTGGTCTGGTGTTCATGGTTGCCAGCTGTGGGCTTTCGCAGAGGTAGTTCTATGGAGGGGGATAAGAGAGGATCCGGGGCGAGCTAGCATATGTGATGATGAGCGGCTGGGCATGTTTAATGTCTGTTGAAGCGCATACTGTACCTATGACTTGATCATTTCCTTGACTGCGGTAGACCAAGGCAGGCAAGTCACTTGGCGGGCAAAGTGTGGTGTTGTGGTGGGTATGGTGGCCCGTGCTTTCCGAGGTCCTCCTTTGGAGAGTAGAGTGCCGGAGAAAAAAGGAGCCGGAGGCTACTACTGCGGGCACGTTGAAAGATACGGACGGGAAAATAGATAGATTAAAACAGGAGATGTAAAATCAGACTAAGACAAGACAAAATACCGGCAGCAGGCGCAAAAGCAGCGCGACAGTAGTATAAGATTGTACGGAGATGGCCTCACCTTGCCCCCCCCTTGCGCCCTCCGCGTATCCTCTCTGCCCACACCCAGCCTTGCTATGGCGACTCCCCGCTAGATGCCCAGTTAGGCAAAGCGCCGACCCCGTCCTGTCACATCCCTCCCTCCTCAAATTGGCTATCGCTAAATTTCCGTTCCCCTGAAGGGACGACCCTCGTCGACCGCAACTTCAAAATTGGCGACGGACACTCGAGCATCTTCCCATATACACATCAATCCGAAATCCCCTTCCCCCGTCCCGTCGCAATAACTCCCGGTCCCATCGCTATCGAGACGTTGAATTGTTCTTCCTGACCAACCTACCATCATGTCTTCACCATTGAGCGCTGTATGTTGATACCTGGCGATATCCTTCATTGACCCCTTATGCATTTTCTAACAACAGCGTGGCTGGTAGTACCATGCTGGGGTTTGATCTCCAATATCGACATCTTTCAATGCCGATACTGACCATAGGCCCTCTCTAGATCAAGATCCGCCGAAAGAAGAATGTCAAGAAGGGTATCCAGTTCTGCTTGATGGTCTGCGGTGCCTCGGGCACTGGTACGTTGGAGCTCCTTCGAAGATCCGTCTCGTATGGCGACGAACTGATCCAATTCATTTTTAGGCCGAACTACCTTTGTCAACACGCTCTGCGGAAAGAAGGTCCTTCAAGCAAAGGATGCTGACGATGCGACCAACGCACACCTCGAGGAAGGCGTCAGAATCAAGCCCATCACCGTTGGTGCGCATAACACATATCCTCTCTGAATAGCAGACACGCTAATAATATTATAGAGTTGGAATTGGACGAAGAAGGAACCCGCATCTCATTGACCATCGTCGACACACCTGGATTTGGAGACCAAATTGACAACGAGGCCAGGTATGATATTGACATACTAGAGTAGCAATTGCTAATGACCTTCAAGCTTTGGTGAGATCGTTGGCTACCTTGAACGCCAATATGACGATATTCTTGCAGAGGAGTCCCGTATCAAGCGTAATCCTCGTTTCCGCGACAATCGTGTCCATGCACTCCTCTACTTCATCACTCCCACCGGACATGGGTAAGTGGTGTCTCGACTCCTATGATCACTGGCTCACATTATTCTAGTCTACGTGAATTGGACATTGAACTCATGAAACGCCTGTCCCCACGTGTCAACGTCATCCCTGTCATTGGTAAAGCCGACTCCCTCACACCTGCTGAATTGGCCGAGTCGAAGAAGCTTGTTATGGAGGACATCGAACATTACAGAATTCCCGTATACAACTTCCCGTACGACATTGAGGAGGATGACGAGGACACTGTAGAGGAAAATGCCGAACTCCGTGGGTTAATGCCATTTGCCATTGTCGGTTCTGAGGAAGTCGTCGAAATTGGTGGTCGCAAGGTCCGAGCCAGACAATACCCGTGGGGTGTTGTGGAGGTGGACAACCCAAGACATTCCGACTTCCTCGCAATTCGAAGTGCTCTGTTGCACAGCCATTTGGCGGACCTGAAGGAGATTACCCATGACTTCCTCTACGAAAACTACCGTACCGAGAAGCTTAGCAAGAGTGTTGAAGGTGGCGCTGGGGCGTAAGTAACCCATCTAAAGACTTGAGTTTCGGAGACTAACAATATTGAAGTGATTCTTCCATGAACCCTGAGGATCTGGCATCCCAGTCTGTCCGCCTAAAGGAGGAGCAACTTCGACGTGAGGAGGAGAAGCTTAGAGAAATTGAGCTCAAGGTCCAAAGAGAAATCAATGAGAAGAGACAGGAGCTCTTGGCTCGCGAGAGTCAACTTAAGGAGATCGAGGCCAGAATGCAACGAGAGCAAACCGCACACCTGGAAGCCACTCAGAATGGGAATGGGAACGTAGAAGCCGATACTGAGGCATAAACGAAGTTATGGATGTTTGTTTTGTTTTGTGGATGGTCTTGCCTTTCGAAGACAAAGCGTGGCGATGAATAGGTCTGTCGCTCTCGGTCGTCGCTGGGGATTTCGGAGCTGGGGTTTTCCTTTTGCGAGTCGTTGACGGCAGTTGCAACAGTTTCTGGCTCTTGAAAAGCTAATCACGCGATTATAATCAATTTCTAATGTGCAATTATTCTGTTCTGTCATAAGGTAGCTAGTAGACTCTATTCAAACTTTGCGAACGCTTTATGCATCGTGGTCGTGAGGCGGCGTTCAGGAAGCACTCGACTCCTACCGAATAGAAAGTTTGTAAGGCACAACGTGATTGCATTTGTGTAATGAGAGAACCGCATAGAATCGGATTCTTATGTGCCTTTGGACGTATGAAATAAACACTCGTGACTGCTCAATCCCTGGTACCCAGGTACCTACCGATGTACCTAAGGTACCTATGGCGTATGAGGCACGGAGTATACCAGGCGCTAAGCCCCGCTGGCGAACCTTCTACCGTCATCTGAGCCCGGCCACCTCCAGGCTCCATTTCATCATTCCACCACCAACGATCAGACATCCAAGCTCTCCTTCTTGCTGTATCACGATATTCGCAGAAGCCTCACGATGTCCGGAAATATCAAGTACACAGCTGCCGCGCAGCGGGATTCTCTCGATGAAACGGCTCACTATCCTCAAGCCCCGCCTTCATACGTTGACCAACCATCCTCTTCCGCCGATGATCAAGCTGCTCTTCTAGGAGCCCCCCGAAGTAGCGAAGACAACGTTCCCGATGATTTCAAGGTATGTACGCGGAGTGTTGTATGGCTTTGTTGGTAGCGGTGCTGATGATATTCCAGTTCGGTGGCTCAGCCGCTGAGGCGACTATCGATATCAGAATGGCCTTCGTGCGGAAAGTTTATGCTATCCTGTAAGCATGGGCTCCCTTTTACATTGTGACCATCTCATCGTGGCATATAATAATGATAATGCAGCTCTGTTCAACTCATCGCCACGGCCATCCTGAGCTCAGTCTCCTTCTTCAGTGCGTCCTACAAGCAATGGATTCAAAGC
Source organism: Amorphotheca resinae ATCC 22711 (assembly GCF_003019875.1). Lineage (NCBI taxonomy): Eukaryota > Fungi > Ascomycota > Leotiomycetes > Helotiales > Amorphothecaceae > Amorphotheca > Amorphotheca resinae. The sequence continues at coordinate 2,898,537 of NW_020194471.1, forward strand.
AATCAGTGGATGATGTGGATCTCCGTACGTGGAGCCCTCGAACAATTATAAAGGATTTGTCTAATCTTACTGCAGCTTTTTGGGGCCATCGGATTTATGCTCCTTACCTACTGGAAGCGAAAGTCATATCCAGCGAACCTCATGTTTCTCGCGGCCTTCACGGGCCTTGAAGCCTATTCTATCTCCGTCGTCACGTCTTTCTTTGATTCGCGCATTGTACTCCAAGCCGTGCTGCTTACCGCTGGCATCTTCGTAGCCCTTACACTCTTCGCCTGCCAGACAAAGTACGACTTTACCTCGTGGATGCCATATCTGTTCGGAGGACTGTGGGCTTTGATTCTGTTCGGATTCATGGCTGCATTCTTTCCCTACAACAGTACGGCTGAACTGGTATACTCTGGTATTGCGGCTTTGATCTTCTCGGGTTACATCCTGGTGGATACGCAGCTTATTATGAGACACTACCATGTTGAGGAGGAGATTGCGGCTGCAATCAGCCTGTATCTTGACATCCTCAACCTCTTCCTTGCAATCCTTAGAATCCTCAACAACCAGCAGAACAACTAGACTAAGATGGCCTGAGGAACCTAGGTGGAGGACTGGGAATGGGTCGCTGCATGATAAGTTAATTTGGGGGGATTAATTGTATTTCATTTGCTAAGGAAACAGACCTTTGGGCGTTGGGAGTGAAACGGACAAGAAATAGCGCTGTTCTCCTCGTTATTATGTCGCTCTTGTATTTACAGAATCACTACTGCATTTCATACTCACACCCGGATTTGCTCCTTTAATGGTACGTATATAGTAAGAAAGTAGAAGAATGGTGAGGCCTTGCTACCACTGTCGGGTACCTACTGTACTGTGCCTGGCTTCTGCTTCTGCTTGGCACAAACCAACTTGCCGCAGGAACAGGAACCCAGGCAGGTCGCAGTCCCCTCCCCTCCCCTCCGCCCCCCCTCGCCCCTCGCCCCTCTCGCGAGACGAGCACGCAGGGAGGCTGCCCGGCACCCGTTGATGGGCAAAGCGACGAGAGAAAAGTATTGAGAAGTGCACTGTCCATCCTTCAAAGATTCTCCAAAGATTTCCTCTCCTAGACTCTTGGAAAAGCAGAAGTAGATCCTTGCCTTCCCCAGACTCGAGCGCTCTAATCGGTTGATGCGATGTTTCATTCGTCGATCAGATCCTCAAAGGGGTTAAACGACGATGAAACTGGAGCGAGCCTTTTCCCACTGCCACACTCTCACCGCCTTTGCAAAACCACCTGCTGGAACCTCCATATCCCACGCTCGTTTCCTGATCTCTATTTCCTGGAAATTTATGAACCTTTCAATCCACACTGAACATAGTCCATTGGGAGCCTTTCGCCCGCAATTGGCCCCAAACCCACTCGCTATCGAACGCCCTCGCGCTCTCACCAAGGACAGAGCGCCATGAACGACCAATCTGCCACTGCTGAGCTCCGGAACGAGAAGGTCGAAGCTGCACAAGATTGGTTACATAAAAGCGGGAATAATGTCAATGAAATAGAGCACAAGCCCGAGGTTGGACATCCAGAGGGGCTTACAGCTAGCCCGACCATCATAAAGTGGAAAGCCAAGCGGAAAGATGATGGCCCGCTGGAAATCGTATGTGGATGGATTGTGGAGCATCAAATTGGTATGAGAATGCCCTCTTACATCCAACTCTAGCTGACGATCAAATCCAGGGCTATCCGTCAACCTGTTGATGCTTCTGAGCTTGACGCATATCTGCTTCCCTCGCGCACGAAGGCATACTCGCAAATTCTTTGAGCTCTCCTACTATAATCCGGAAAGCGGCGAATACTATGCGGGATGGAACGATGCCTGGATGGTATTCTACTGGATCGTTGTCTTCACAGGGCTCCGTGCCGCAGCTATGGATTATGTCCTGATGCCACTCGCAAAACGAGGAGGCGTCAAGACGGGAAGGGACCAGACCAGATTTGCTGAGCAGGCTTGGCTTCTGATTTACTACTCAGTCTTCTGGACACTCGGAATGGTAAGCCACTGTCCATCCCTTCCAAGTACTTGCTAATAGGCGCAGTATCTACTGGTCAATTCAGACTATTGGCTCAACCTCAAAGAGCTCTGGACGGACTGGCCAAACCGAGAAATCGGAGGGTTGCGAAAATGGTACATTCTAGTACAATATGCTTTTTGGCTTCAGCAGATCATGGTTATCAACATCGAGAAGAGACGGAAGGACCACTGGCAAATGTTTACGCATCACATTGTGACGACCATGTTGATATTCACCAGTTACGGGTATCACCAGACGAAGGTCGCAAACCTTATCCTCTGCATAATGGATGTTGTAGACATCTTCCTTCCGGTGAGTCGTTCTCCTCTGCCAGTCACTACCTTCCTAACCTAGTTTCTGCAGGTAGCAAAGTGTCTCAAGTATCTCGGCTACACCACCATCTGCGATATTGTTTTTGGCATATTCATGTTCACCTGGGTCACTGCCCGACATGTATTGTACCTCATGATCTGTTGGTCCGTCTACGCCGATATTCCAGCCACTATATCCTATGGGTGTTACCGGGGCAAAAACGGAGCTATCACCGGCCCCTTCCCGCCGCCTGATCGCTTTGGGCATCTCATCGAACCGTTCCGCGACCCCGAGGGTATTGTATGCTGGAATGATGGTATCAAGTGGGGTTTCCTTTCTGCGCTCCTCTTCCTGCAGGGTATTACCTTGATGTGGTTTTGGATGATTCTCAAGGTTGCAATTTCAGTGTTGAAGGGTGGCCAAGCCGACGATACGCGGAGTGACGATGACGATGACGGCAAGGAGGAAGAGGAAGACATCACGAATAAGAAGACCATTGAGACGATTCAACAGGTGGAGGAAGTTCAACTACCTCCTTATGAAGAGGAGGTGGGAGTCGAAGCTATCAACTTGAAAGGACGGACAAACTCTTCGAGGTATCGGAAAAGCGCGACTAGTGCAACTGGCGTTAGTTTGCCAGGGCACAGCGACAGGAAGGAATTGCTGGGACGGATCGGTTGTGATAAAGGCGCTTGAGAAGGACGGGTTTTTGGGTTTTTGAAAAAAGCAACACGTCTTTCCTTTGATGATTATCTTGCGTGCCATTCCTTCCTGGTGTTTTTCAGTCCTCCTCGGGTTACGCATCCGGGTTGAGATACGGAACCCAAGCTTAATGCTTGTCTATACGATGGAAGCTTGCGTTTCCGTGGTTCTTGATACGCGATTTGATTCGATTGTTTCTCCCTCCAAGTCTCGCCAGTCTTTCTCTGGGGGGTTTGTGTTGAAAAAATAGGGTGTTTCATATGGGATACGCGGGAGGGTGGTTGAGGCCTACAATGAACTACTTCCAATATAGAAACTTTCTGCGGCGGGCTAGGGGGGAACCAATTCCCCTCCCGCTCAGGAAGTGCCAAATATCAGAATCAAAGACCATTTGATCGCTCTTTATCTTACAAATGGCGAGACGGCAAAGAGAAACATGGCCTGCTGGTACGTATCTCGTTTTGACGGGGTATGGGAAAGGAAAGAAAGATGTAGGTCGAGTAGATAACTTTGTAGGAAGGGGGAAGACGCTGCTGAGGTTTTATGTCTCGAGATGGAAATACGGCCTCGTGCGTGGTCTAGCACATGTATACAATGTCAAGAGGACAGAGACAAACTTGACCTCGCTGAAGGAAGGGGAAGGGTTTGAATTGTAATGTAAGTAAGTAAGCACTTGTACGTAGTCTTGAAATGCAAGCCTGAATCTTAAAACCTGCCTTTCTACTGGAATCACTTAGGAGACGTACACCGTATATTCCCGCACAGAAGGTCATAGCACATGCATGTCACCGGCAGCCGCTCGAGCGGCTGAATCATTCTCAAGCATGTCTTTATGGTAATTTGTTTTTGTCTTTTTTTGTTTTTTTCCTTTTCTTTCATGAATGTTGGATATAGAACCAGAGCCCAGGTGTACCTCACACAAATAATTCCCTTCTTCATCAATCAAAAGAGACACAAAGAAAAGAGGAGGGGGAAAAACGCTACGCCCGAAAAAATGCCCCAAATGTCTGCTTGCCTGCCTTATACTCGTACACTCGATTTTAGAGTTAGGCCGCGGAGAGCAAACCGCCAACAGCCAGGGTATCTGGTCCTGTGCCTCGTTGTCAAAGAAAAAGTGAAGAAAATAGTCCGATCGGAACAAGGGAGTTCTCTCATCCGGTGGTATTCCTGCACCGAGAAGGTAGGTATGGTATGTGAAAACAAAAGAAAACCAATCGTATCACATTGACTTTATTACAGAACTCCAACCACTCCGGATTTCCCCTTGCCGTCCCATTCCGAGCCTATAAACGAATCGTCTTATAATAAAATAAGATAATTTGAAGGCGCGATACCAGTCTCTCCGTTTTCTTTCTTGGCCTGCCACCACCTGCCGCTGACGTCGGAGACTTCCAGTATCTCGTGCTTAGAAAATGATATTTCATTGGCATCGTCTGGGTTGGCTTCGTACGAGTAGATAGCTTTCGCTCGGTAGGGGTATTCCGTTGGCGCAACCACTTCTCCAGCTGTTGGTTCTGAGCTGAGTGGTCCACTTGCACCTAGATTGCTGGTTGGTGCTGCACCAGAGCCGAATCTTGCCTGCGACGTGTTGTGTTCTGCTGAGAATCCTGCTACTGGAGATGAAGTCTCAAAACCACCCAACTGAGCCGAGGTGTACATTTGCGGTGGAACATTAGAAGAGATCGAGGTATCGGGGCGACCACTTCCATAACCATTGGACATTCCTCGACCGCCCTGAGAGATTCTCCTCTCCTTGTGGAGAGCGAAGGAGTCGAGGTATGCGCGAGGGACAGCGGAGGGTGTTGATCCAAAATAGAAGATCCATACGATCTGTTTCAAAGTCAGCGTAACATTCGGACCACCATGAACGAGGCTCTCCGTACATCTACCATAGAGAGCAATATAAAACCGGCAGCTGCAGCTTCTTTCGCGCCATTTGAGGAGTAGATCAGAGAGTTGACGGAGGAGCTTGTTAAGATGAGCCCACTGGACAGGAAGCCGACAAGGGCTACATGGTAAGTCTGAGTCGTGTCGGATGCAACGACCACGAATATGCCGATAATGAGGCAAAACATAAATGCAATGGCGAACCAGGAGAAATTTGGAAAGGGGTTTGGATTCAGGTGTTGAGATGTCGCAATGACCGATCCGACGAAGGCAATGAGCCATGCAAGCTGTTGTATCCTCTCATCAGTAACATGTCCAGGAGTACTGTGAACAAGCCCGGCAGGGAGGGGGAGGGGGGAACTTACCACTGAAATTGAGATCGTGGCCAGCGCGAACGGGTCACCGAGGATATTGTCCATGCTCATTGAGCGCACAGCGCCGGTTCTCCTGCCCTTGATATCCATCTGGCCGTTCATCTTTCGGAGCGACGGCGAATGCAGTGATCCGTAAGATGGCATATGGAAGATCAGGGTCGGAACCTTCCCTGTTCCTTTCTATTATGTATGTATTATAGTCGCAAGTATCGAGGTCGATTCAATCGACGGGATACCGACCGTACTGTATCGTGGATAGCGAGCGAAGGTGAGCGTGGCAGAGCAGAACTAGAATCGGGAATCGAGAGGACGGTGTGGTTCGGTCTCGTGGAGTGTTTCAGCTGGAGAGTCTGGAGGTGGCTTGGTACGAAACCCGGTTCGTTGCGCGCGCACCAGTGTGGACAGTGTGTACGTGGACGATTAAGGTAGATCGTAAGCTGGCGTGAATTGGGAAGAAAAGAACCGTCGAAAAGGAGAGGATCCGACCACAACTACAAGAAGCGAGCGAGCGCAGCTGGGAGGGGACAGAAGAGGGGGAGAAGAAGACGAAGGGCGAAAGATTCGATAGGATAAGACCAAAAGAGCGTAGATAGGGTCAAAGGGGGTCAAGAGAGTTGAAGGGGTTCGAGGAGTCGGGACTCAGGAGGGTCGAAGCGTTGGAAGGACGCACGAAAACGTGAGACAGGACGGCTGGAGTGGAGGGTGGAGCGGAGCGGAGGAGATGGGATTGGATGGATGTTATGTGGAAGTGGATTGGGATTGGATTGTTTAAGAGAAAAGAAGGGGTTCGACGGGGCGCAACGGTTCGTTCGTTATGTGATGGATGGATGGATCATGGAGCGGCGGCGCGGCAAAGCGGGTGCGAAGGGAGGGCCGAGGGGGGGTCGGTTTAGTGACAGGAGCACGATGAAGAAGAGAGTGAACAATAAGGTAAAGAAGCAAGAAGTGATATCAGTATTATGTCTAGATAGGGATCCCTGACCTGATGTTATTTTCCTTCTTCTTCTTCTTCTTCTCATCCTCCTTCTCTCTCTGCTTTGTATCATTCACTACTATACATACCCACCCACTGTCATATGCAGCCTTTCTCGCCATCTCATTAATCTCAGTCTCGTCGTCGATCAAACCCGCCATTCAGGTCTAGAAGGGGCCCTAATCTACGGGGATCCGCAGTGTGCGCCACATACGCCACAGAGATCCTCCCTCGCTGGCTTCGAGGCTTGTGGCTTGCTTCTCCCCCATCTCCTCCCTTCCATTGAAGAAGTGTAGTGTGCCCGCGTTTGATCTACTACTACTTGACGCGACTCCTGGAGGCATGAGCGCCCATAATATCTATCTAGCACATGCAATGCTGCATCGCGGGGTGCATAAGGCCTCGCATCTATCACCTGCACCACATCACAATCTAGTGGTCATGGCGCTACAGTACAAGCGCTATCAGACAGCCACGGCCCACGGCATGGATAGTAAGTAAGAAGTTGTCTTACGCATTGGCATCAATCTTGATTATCTAGTTCCCCAGGCACAGGCAAGCTGTGGCCCGTTCACAGGTACTACAACATACCCCCCAATTCCTCTCCAACAGGCCCTCTCCCATGGGCTCACTTGAGACACGAATCATACCATTCCGCTCATGCGGTACCACCACTCCATCTATAACTATAACTTTCTCCAAAGTAAGAAGTCAGCTCTATCAGCCTTTCCAAAGCTATAAGAGAAGGGCACGGTGGATGACACTCTCCCTTGATGCCATCGAACGTGTCATGACAGTTTCCAATCGCCCAGAACTTTGCTTCATCTCTAAGTCTGTCACGACATCTTGCTGTTCTGGAGGGCCTGGCAGCGGTATGACCACCAAGTTCAAATCATTCCGATATCCAAGATTAAGGAAGGCCCCTCTCAAACCAGGTCGGCATCCAGCTGCTTTGCTAATGTAGCTCGTCGAACTTTCTGCTCTACCTGCTCCACTCTCCCTTCCAACTCAGCCCAGCTATCACCAGCCCCTAGAATATTAACAGTATACCACCGCTGAATCAGTGCTGCGCTTCGCTCTCTCAGGGCTGCAATTTCGGTGTTTTGGGCGGCTTGCAGAGCTTCAAGCCTCGCGATTCGAGGAACGAGCGCAATGAGCTGTGCTGAAAGCTCGGCGGGCGGCACTGGCACGTCAAGAATCGAGGTCAACCGCGATGCGGTGGAGGGGTATGAGCTTGCGGAGGCAAGAATGATAGATAATATGCTCTCCGTATCCAGGGTTGTGGGCAGCTCATCGGCTCCGATGGACTGAAAAAGGTCTGGGTATCTTGCATCTACAAATCATCAATAGCCGTCACTGCTAGGGTGACCTACTGGGAGACGGACGAAGCCTCAAAAGATCTTGAACCACTCTTGACTTAGATGCGAGCTGATGGAGAGCATGCTCCAAATCTGCAAGACGTTGTGCTGCGGGTGTATTGTCGTCTGCCGGTGTAGCCTCATCGACCTGGCCAGATACTGCGTACTCAATTCTTCGTAGCCGCGCTTCAAGGAGGTCGAGTGTTTCTACAGCGGTTTTGTCGAAAGGGGTCTCCATTGTCAAGTCTTTGTTGGTGGGACGAAAGGCAACGATGCCAAAGACATCAAGCTCTGGGTGCGTAAGGCTGAAGAATGGAAGGTGGCTGTTTTGATTAACTACAGGTATATTCTACAGTATTTACAGAGTAAATACCCGATTATACCTGATTATACCCAATATTTAGAGACGCAATTTTTACCTAATCTTGTGTTATATCCTGGCGGCAACGCAACAACCACCAGTCTCCTCAGCATTATAAATAAATCTCACATCAGAGTCCACTCTTTTGGTTGGAGGTTCGTCGGATTCTGTGCAAATCGACGACGAGGCGACCTCCGCGATCTCCGCGATCATATTTGCAGCGCGCAGCATGGTAGTCTTGAAGCTCTAAGGGCAACCATTGTACTGTAGCTGCGCCCGCGTCCTTTCTTTCCCCGATCCTGATCCTGATCCTGATCCCTTTTGGGATCGATCTCCAGCTCCTCGCAGAACGATACCGTGCCTAGACGACCAGATCAACGCGCCAAAAAGTACGAAACAGCAGAACGTTCATGATGGTCTCTTATTCTACAGTTGCAAGCGGCAGCGGCAATGCTTCAGATTCATCGCGAGGTAGAAGGTGCGCTTTCAGGGCTGGGGAATGGGTGATATGTAGTCCGAGGCTGACACTTATCCCAGGCGTCGCTCAAGCCGATCTCAGAAAGATCACAACTTTTCAGGCCAAGCCTCCTGGACGAGCTGTGTTATCAATCTACTAAACACAAGTGAGCAATCACCCTCTGCTGGCACTACCCGCGCGCACATCTAACTTACTTCTCCAGTCGTCGGTGCAGGCGTCCTAAGCACTCCCCTGGCGCTGTCGCATATGGGTATATTGCTGGGGGTGGCTGTGATTCTATGGTCAGGCTTGGCTGCTGCGTTTGGATTATATCTTCAGAGTCGATGCTCTCGATACCTTGAGCGTGGCGCCTCCTCCTTCTTCGCTTTGTCGCAGATCACCTATCCCAATGCTGCGGTCATATTTGATGCTGCTATTGCCATCAAATGCTTCGGTGTTGGCGTTAGCTATCTGATCATTATAGGGGATCTTATGCCAGGCGTTATCAGAGGGTTCAATGAAGCCGCCGATGCTGTGCCGTTTCTGGTTGATCGGCATTTCTGGGTAACTGCGTTCATGTAGGCTGCCTATTTCTGGGTTGTCGTTCTGCCTTACTTACATCTATACTAGGCTTATCGTCATTCCTCTCTCGTTCCTCCGCCGCCTGGATTCGTTGAAATACACCAGTGTCATCGCTTTAATATCTATTGGTTACTTAGTGATACTTGTCGTCTATCACTTTGTAGAAGGGGATACAATGGCGGATAGGGGTGATATCAGAATTATTAGATGGGGTGGTCTTGTCCCTACGTTGCAAAGCTTCCCCGTCATTGTCTTTGCATATACGTGCCATCAAAACGTAAGGCAAGCATCGGTATGAAAAAGATCACTTTGCTAAAATCTCTAGATGTTCGCAATCTTGAACGAGATCAAGGATAATGCACCACGAAAGTATGTCATATCACTCTTCGCCTTGGATTCTTTATACTCACATGCTCTTTTCAGGACTACCGGCGTTATTGCTGCTAGCATTGGTTCTGCTGCTTCAATTTACATCCTAGTTGCTGTCACCGGCTATTTATCATTCGGCAACAATGTCTTGGGCAATATTGTCGGGATGTGTAAGTATAACAGGAGAAATCGTACTTGGATGAGAGTTAACCCCCCATAGATGTTCCCTCCATTGCTTCGACAATCGCAAAAGCAGCCATTGTAATTCTAGTTATGTTTTCTTATCCTCTTCAGGTGCACCCCTGCAGAGCTTCAGTCGATGCGGTGTTAAAATGGCGCCCAAATGGCAAGCTGCACAGACATTCGCCAAATGGCTCTCCGGCAAGAACAGTGCCACTCCTTGGTGGAACGCCATCGCAACCTGTGGCAAGGAATGACACGATTGGCGAGCTTCGATTTGCAATTATTACAACTGGAATCATTGTACTCAGTTACACTGCAGCCCTGACCGTCTCATCTCTCGACAAGGTGCTCGCATATGTTGGTAGCACCGGAAGCACGAGTATCAGTTTCATCCTGCCGGGGTTATTTTACTACAAAATCTCGGCTCCGGATTCGATACATCACCAGCGCCTGTTGAAGGAGGATGATGAGGCCGAAAGTGGTGATGAAGGGGACCTGGACCCGAGACGTTCCTGGCGCCAAACGCTCTTACGGAAACTTTCACTGGCCCTGGCATTTTATGGGATATTCGTCATGATTCTATGCTTGGGTACTAATCTGTTTTTCTCTACATCCGCTCATTGAACACAGAATTTCGGTAATTATAATGAAGTATGTGTAAGGCGTTAAGGGCCTTTATAGGATGTCATGTCATACGACGCTTATGGATCGGATATAGGATATGGGAAGCCAAAGACTACACATATCATTGTAGTGGATATGAACTATGTAGATACGAAATTGAACAGAAGACAGTTGTCAGGCGTCTATTCTGCAGATACCCATCTCTCCCAACGCCTTGAATGCATTCCCACACAGCTCTGTACTTCCGATGCCCACTATACTATGCTTTTCTCCATCGTACACTTGTCTTGATTACTACGCCTTTTCTTTCGGCTTTTGGGCCTGAGCATTCGCTGGCGGTGGACGGTATTTCGGCTCCAGCAAGCCAGCCTGTAAAGTATCAGTCACTACCTGCCACAAGAGCATTCGCAGACAAGAGAAGAGCTTACTATCGACAACAGTCTCCATGCCGGATCGCTCGGCTGTGCTCCAACACCTAACCAGTATTTCGCCCTGGCAATATCCAGCTTGATATCCTTCCACGGCTTGCCTTCTCCATCTAACGGCGGCTTGGGAATAGGGTCGTATGTTCCTGCACCACTACATCAGCCTCCCAATAGCTCCTCTCATCTCCCAGCCCTCTCCATCCCAATCTGTAAACATACCTAAGACTTCAATCGGTTTGCTATTCCTCGCGGTCCTTGATTCTAGTCAGTGAGGAAGCCCCGTAGAAGGAGATGCAAAGAAGCAGAGGGCGACAAACCGAGCTTGCGTGACGACGATATTGTAGAAGGGAGAGTGGGCGCGCCCAAAGCGTGCTAATCTGATCCTCACGACCATGGTGTCTGACGTTGCGGAAGAGCTGGTGAAGAAGATGTCGAGATCTGCTTGCTCTGGAGCTTTCGCGACCCTTTTTTGGAGATTTGCGGATCGGAGGCTGGCGGGGCGGAGCGGGATTCCGCCGCGGAATACAGTGTTGACCCGTGAGTGACATCAGGTCACAACTTCGGGAATACGATCAGGTCATGAAGAAAGCTCATTATTAAGTATAAATAAAATCGAAATCTAATTGAACCTTATAAAGTATACATCTAAAATCTCGATTCCTCCTTTACTGAACCATAACTTGACCCTTTCAGATTCCCAAAATCTCCAAGATTATCAAGTCAGCTACTCGATCTGAGACCAAGTGCAGAGTTGCAATGGCTTCGAAGGTATGGAACAACTAGAATCTCCTATTCTTGATTTTGGAAGCTAAGATATAGATACTTAGACACTCTCTGCCAAAAATGCGGCTGCTCTAGACAAAGATCTCATGAGCATTGGCGCCTTTTCCATCGATCAACTGATGGAGCTTGCGGGTCTTTCTGTTTCTCAAGCTGGTCTTTCTCTCTCTCCCTGCCCCATATTATCACGCTTTTCTAAACTTGGTATTAGTATACCGTGTGCATCCTCCAAGCAGAGGACGGAGAGTCCTGGTTGCTTGTGGACCGGGAAATAACGGTGAGTTCGGCAGAGGGGGATGAGATGAGGGGTGTGCATGCTAATAATTATGGGGGAAGGCGGTGATGGACTTGTTGCCGCAAGACATCTTTGGCATTATGGATATAAGCCTACGATTTACTACCCGAAGCAGAGCAAGAACGAGCTGTACCAAGTAAGTATACGGGTTCCCTTTTCTTGATGAGCTTGGTGCCAGGATATAGATATTGGGAATCTGGCATGTGACAATGATGGATACCACTACTATTTTTCTTTCGTTTTCACTTTTCTATACCAATACTTGAAGTAACAGACATCGACTGACTTCACCTCTTAGCGTCTAGCAACCCAGCTCAGAAATCTCGACGTCCCTTTCACCGATGATTTCCCCTCGGCCTTGAAAGAAACGGACCACATCATTGACGCAATTTTTGGTTCGTCCCTCTCAGATTTCCAGAATCCAATTCTAATTCTTCCTAAAGGCTTCTCATTCTCCGGTGAAGTCCGTGAGCCCTTTCCGGCCGTCATCAGAGCCCTGGAAGAAACCAAGCTTCCAGTGACATCCGTCGACGCGCCTTCATCCTGGAATATCGAAGAGGGGCCCCCATCTTCTGGGCCCGGTGCGAAATTTATGCCCAGTACGTTGGTGAGCTTGACGGCTCCGAAACCGTTGGTGAAGTGGTTCAATGGGAGGCATTTCGTTGGTGGCAGGTAAGTGGACAATTTCGTCGGTTCTAAGAGAAAACGCCTTTGTACTCACGAGGTGACAGGTTTGTGAGTCCAGATATCAAGAAGAAATATAATTTAGACTTGCCGGAATATGAGGGGATTGATCAGATTGTTGAAGTGGGAAGCAATGGGGAGAAACTGTAAGAGAGAAAGGAACGAGGGGAGAATTGGCGCTCAGGTCTGCAAGGTCTGGGCGCGATGAATTCTTTTCTTGGTAATTCTAGAAACAAATTGGTATACTATAGCTTTTCTTCCTTGAACAAAGCTGCAGGGTTGGTTCCATATGTGACTAGGACCAGGAAGAGCAATGCAAGAACAGAAGATTGCCATCTCAATCCCGGGCCGGGAACTATGACTTGGTGTAGTATATAGTTATTTGAACCTTTATATACCCCTAGACCCAAGCCTCTAGTTATCGTATAATCGTAGTAGCATTTCTTCGTCCCATGTGGACAAGGTCGACTGTTCAGCTCACGTGCTATGGATAGTCAGCCCCATCTGAACTTTTTACACCCCGAGTCGTTGGGCAACAAACCTCTTCGAAAAGTACAAGCGCCGTGCCTGCCTTACAGATATACTAATTGAAGGTCAGTAACTGCTCCTAGGAAATATGCTGAAAAAGACCTACCCCGGCCTTGTGTACCAGCTTCGCAATGACCCCCTTTTGCGGCGACCTAATTACTGTTTCCATCTTCATACTCTCAATGCTACCAGTACCGGTTAGTACCCGTGCTGCCACCATCTTGAGGATTCCACTCACACGACAAGTGCCTGATCCTTCTCAACTTCGTCTCCTTCTTTGACTTCGTTTCTTAGTACCTTGCATGGCATAGGTGCCAAGACACTATTCGTCACGTCCTTCAGCCCCAAGGCTTTCTCGTACCAGCTAGGGGGTGACAGGGTTAATTGAGTTTGCCTGCCGTGCTGGAAAAGCGTGATCTTGTCTCCTTCCGTGATAACCGTACTCTCGATTCGCGTATGAGGGAAGAATGTTGATATCGACGGAGACCGTGGTTCGCATACCACATTGGCGTAGGATGCTTCGATACCAGAACCTTTCACATCTATGTCGAACATCTTTCGACCAGATTGGTTGATGGTAACATGGATGGGTTCACCCTCCGCACCCGTTGCAGAAGATATGAAAAAGCTGAATTGGCGCTCATTTGCAGCACCGAATCCGATAGCCTCTCCATGAGGGCCTTGACCTATCGCGTGCGGCCCAGAGAGTTCTTTTGCCAACAGGCCCAAAGCAGCTTGCGCAAAGACCTCGGGCTCCGTGGTTTCAGGAGCAAAAAGCTCATCGTTGTACTTTTGGATATAACCAGTCTCAACATCGCCCTTGATGAATGGCTGACTCTTGCAAATCTTCTTCAGGAACTCAATGTTCGTACTCAGGCCAACGACTTCATAGTCCTGCAAGGCAGCATACAGCTTCTGGATTGCTACTTCTCGAGTCGGACCGCTCACTATGAGTTTTGCTATCATGCCGTCATATGCTGATGATACCGTATCACCTTCAATGAAACCCGCATCGATGCGAACACCATCCGATATCTGTGGTGTCCGGAGATGAATGAGCTTGCCAGAATCAGGCATAAAATTTTGATTTGGGTTCTCAGCGTAGATTCGAGCTTCGATAGCCCATCCTCTCTCTGATATCCTCTGTGCAATGGTAGCTTGATCGAGGGGTAGTGGCTCTCCAGCGGCTATTTTGAACTGCCAGGAAACGAGGTCTTCCCCCGTGATTTCTTCAGTAACGGGATGTTCGACCTGCAGCCTCGTGTTCATTTCCATAAAAAAGAACTCATTTGTGTCGTTGTCGAATATGACTAGTTTCTGGTCAGTTATTTCGGCATCAGAACTTCCAGGCATCTTACATTCGACAGTTCCAGCACCTTCATAACCAACAGCCAAAGCAGCAGCCCTTGCCTTCTCCCATAAGTCCTGTCTTATATCTTCAGCTAAATTCGGTGCCGGTGCCTCCTCCAGGATCTTTTGATGCCTTCTTTGTAAACTGCAATCCCGCTCCCCCAGAGCCACTGCGTTGCCGTACTTATCTGCAAATATCTGTACCTCGATATGCCGTGGAGTCGCAATATACTTCTCTACCAGCATTTCATCATCTCCAAAAGAGTTCCTTCCCTCGCTCTTCGCACTCTCCAACTTGTCTAAGAATTCATCTCCGTTCATTGCAATCCGCATGCCTTTCCCGCCGCCTCCTTTGACAGCCTTCACCATAACCGGAAAGCCGATTTTCTTTGCCTCCTCCAACAGGTGTGCCGGGTCCTGATTTGCCCCATGATAACCAGGGATACATGGCACACCCGCCTGGATCATAATATCTTTACTCCTGGACTTGTTTCCCATGGCTTCAATTGCTTTCCATGGCGGTCCAATGAACACCAACCCTTCCTCCACACATCGTTTCGCAAACTCCGAATTCTCACTCAGGAACCCATAACCAGGGTGCAAAGCCTCGCAGCCTTGCTGCTTAGCAACAGATATGATTCGTTCTCCATCGAGATATGCGTTCGGCTCGCCGAGATTCACGGAAAAGGGACTCGACAGCGCATGCTGTGAATGTGCGTCGGGAGCCGTGTAGATTGTTGTGCATCGGACCCCGAGGGCAGATGCTGTACGGCCAACTCGAAGCGCTATCTCGCCACGATTTGCTATAAGAACAGACGTTATAGGAGTGGTTTTGGAGGTCGAGGCAGTTGTGGAGAGGGCGCGAGACGTGTGGGAGACGAAGAGAGACCGGGCGATTGCCCGCGATCTTGCGGTAGAAAGCATTGATATTGTTGGTATTGATACTACATGAAGATCAGGAGGATTGATGCATGTATCAATTAAACCACCTCCAGTCCTTGCTCTTTGTATTACTGCCAAAATATAGATGTAGAGTGATTGATTACCTTCCTTTGCCGATGTTGTTGCTGCAACTACTCCGCACAACGATAAGCCGATTTAAACCGTACCCCAACGCCGATGTGGGGAGGAGCGGCGCCATTTTTATCGTAGGTATGGAATGTTTATTTCCATGATTTGCGCACGCCAAGTGGGGTTTTCTGGGGTAGCTAATCCAGAGGAGGGGTGCCGAAAAGATATCTATGCCACAGAACATATATATACAAAGTGAGAAACGAAGAAATAGCTTTCAGGTTTCATGTCCTCAGGCCTTATCACCCGTATTCGATTCATTTTCTTATAAGGTATTGATCAAGGTGACGTTGCATTAAACAAGTACTAGTAAGTGATAGAAATTTGATCGGATCAAGGGGCCTCTCCCTACTTAGTTGGAACTCACTTGGCGGCCGGATTATCGAGAGAACCATATCGAAATAGGGAGAGTTAGACATGAGAAAGAAAACAGTATGGTGCATTGATAACACAGCAGTGCGGACGTAGCCTTCAACCTCGTAACAATGCTGATTGTGAAATTAGTTTCACCTACCTCTACCTGCTTCAAACAACCAATTACGCCTGTGCGTTCTACGAGATGCCATGTTACATTGTTACCTTTGGCATCTTCGAGTTCTGCTTCATATTTCAAATATAAAAAGCATAATCATCACCTCATTTAATAGGATTTTGGTACGACGGGTGTTGACCTTCGCCTCGTTCCCCCCCCCCCCCCCCCCCCCCCCCACCCCTTTTTCTTTTGATATTCCTTTTGAGAGCAAGCTCCTCAATTGACCCAGATTAGGAACGTCAAGAAAATGGCCCAAAGGTATACCTATTTCTCTCCATAATCTGTATTATTTCTGTAGCATCTACATCCTAAATACCCCAAATTTCGTCTCAGCTGGCTCGTTCTTCCCTCCCAATGCAGCCATCAAGCTCAGTCCTAGCACACGTCGCGTGTGGCTTGGTGGAATAACGCCATCATCCTACGGTTATCTTTAGCACGGGGAATATCGTAGTTCAAGAGAGACTTACCCATAACCTTGCAGATGAGTAGACCGCTTCACTCTCCCTCTCAATTCTGGCCTTCAACTCCGGATCTACCGTTTTTCCCACCGTCTCCATGACTGCAGTCAACTGCTCGCTACCCATGACACTGATCTTTGCATTCGGCCACATCCATAGAAATCGCGGCCCAAATGCTCTTCCACACATCCCATAATTCCCAGCTCCATTACTAGCGCCGATCACAACAGTGAGCTTAGGAACGGCTGCGCAACTAACAGCAGCAACAAGCTTCGCACCATTGCGCGCAATACCTCCACGTTCGACCTCTGTACCAACCATAAATCCGCTAATGTTTTGGAGAAATATCAGAGGTATCTGTCGTTGACAGCAGAGTTCAATGAAATGTGCTCCTTTTAAAGAGGATTCACTGAAAAGAATGCCGTTATTTGCAATTATGCCAACCTTGTGGCCATAGATATGAGCAAACCCAGTCACGAGAGTAGTGCCATAGTCACGCTTGAACTCAGAAAAGACACTGCCATCAACAATGCGTGCTATAATCTCATGAACCGGCAACGGTCGTCGCAAATTGGTGCTGGCAATGCCCACCAGCTCCTCGGGGTCATGAAGTGGCTCCTCGTAACCTGCGGTAGCAGGGAATTGCTTCTTTGGCCAATTGAGGTTGCTCACAGATCTCCGGGCAAGCACGATGGCATGCGCATCATCTACTGCGAGGTAATCTGCCACTCCTGAGACCGATGTGTGCATCTTCCCACCTCCCAGGTCTTCTGCACTCACCACCTCACCGGTAGCGGCCTTAACCAACGGTGGCCCAGCAAGAAATATATGGCCTTGTCCGTTAACAATTATACTTTCGTCCGACATTGCGGGTATATATGCACCGCCAGCAGTACACGGGCCCATAACTACTGATATTTGCGGTATTCCCATGGAACTCATCCGTGCTTGATTATAGAATATACGCCCAAAGTGGTCTCGATCGGGAAAGACCTCTGACTGGTGTGGAAGGTTGACACCGCCTGAATCAACAAGATAAACGCAACTACAGGCAGATCAGTCTCTTTACTAAGAAATACGACACGGCGAGAGACTTACGGTAGATTGTTCTCCTCAGCGATTGTCTGGGCTCTCAAATGCTTTTTGATCGTAATAGGATAGTATGTTCCACCCTTCACGGTGCTATCATTTGCAACAATCATGCAGGTAACTCCTTCGATCACACCAACTCCTGTGATGATTCCACCTGCAGGAACCTCCGCCTCAGGATACATTTCATGGCCTGCCAGAGTAGATAGTTCCAAGAAAGAAGTTCCGGGATCAATTAAAGCAGCGACCCGGTCCCTGGGAAGCATCTTCTTCCTTGCAATATGCTTCTCCCGTGCCTTCGGTGGTCCTCCTTGATGTATCTTCTTTGTCAACTGCTCCAGCTTCGCCACCACTTCTCCCATTTGTTTTGCATTTTCCTTATATTCTTCCGAGGACTGATCAACAAGCGTTGGAAGGACAGATATCGCATTGGCTTGGTGTGGGGGACAATGTGTTGCAACACTCCGAGACGTTGTTCGGAGAGAGGGGAACGTTGAACGAGAGCAGGGTCTTGTAATGCGCTGTGTGAGCCTTAATGCCTCTCTCGAGGCCCGAATTGTTGCCATTATGATGAGATCAAGGAGCTGCAGTGGCAGCGACAGAAGTGTTTGGACTCCTACATGAAAAGGTTGTTTATTATTGCATGTGCACAGTACTTGGTGAAGGCTCGCGATGCGAACGGCAAGCAACGGCTTTACAAGCTCGGCTACCCCAGTTCGACCGACAATGCGGGGGAGCGACAGGGGTTTTGCGGAGCGCGCCAGCTCGGCTTGTTGAGCAAGTAGGGCATCTCGTTCTGTTGTAAAGCCTGCAAAAAGCCTTCTTTTGACACTCCAAATTTAATCTCATCTACTTCCAAGAGATCACTGGTTTTGGCTTCAACAGTATTTCCGGCATAATGGCTGCGGCGAGGAGCCTTCGATCACTTGCAACTCGGCCAGTTCTCCGCCTCGGTTTCGAAGCCCGGGTTCCCTTATCAGCTTTCCAACGTCGAAATGCCTCCTCCAAACACCCCAAAGGCTTTGTGCCCCCCACTTCGGAAGAACTATCAGAACTGCGCGAACGAGTCCAGGAATTCACCCGCCGCGAAATAACAGAGGAAGTGGCAGCAGGGACAGACAAGTCCAATTCCTTCCCCAACGAGATGTGGCAGAAACTAGGAGATGCTGGGTTCTTAGGTATAACGGCCGATGAAGATGTTGGTGGGCTGGGCATGGGATATCAAGCACATTGCGTGGTTATGGAGGAGATAAGTAGAGCATCGGGCTCAATTGGCCTTAGTTACGCTGCGCATTCCCAGCTATGCGTCAACCAGCTTCAACTGAACGGCAGTCCGGAGCAGAAACGGAGATTTCTACCGGGACTGATTGCGGGGACGAAGATTGGTGCCTTGGCTATGTCTGAGAGTGGAGCGGGGAGTGATGTTGTTAGTATGAGGACCACGGCGAAGGCAGTTGATGGTGGCTACATCCTCAACGGAACTAAGATGTGGATAACCAACGGACCAGATGCCGACTTCATTGTGGTTTATGCGAAGACAGAACCAGATAAGGGTTCCAAAGGGATTACTGCATTTATTGTTCAAAAGGAATTTGAGGGATTCAGCTGTGCCAGAAAACTCGACAAGATGGGTATGCGGGGGAGTAACACCGGAGAATTGGTCTTCGATGGAGTGTTTGTTCCCAAGGAGAATGTTCTCGGTGAAATTAATCGAGGAGTCAAGGTTTTGATGGAGGGATTAGATATTGAGCGCTTGGTTCTAAGTGCTGGTCCACTGGGAATCATGCAGGCGGCTTTAGATGTTGCTCTTCCCTTCACGCACCAGAGAAAGCAGTTCGGGATCCCAATTGCACACAACCAGCTTATTCAAGGAAAGCTTGCGGATATGTACACAAAACTGCAGGCCTCAAGATCATACACGTATGATACGGCGAGAAAGGTGGATGAGATTGGCCAAATCCGTACGCAAGACTGCGCTGGCGCCATACTCTACGCCGCAGAAAGAGCGACAGAATGTGCGTTGGATTGCATACAATTACTTGGCGGTATGGGGTATGTTGAGGAGATGCCGGCCTCGAGGTTATTGAGAGAGTAAGTTTCTAGGAAAGGTGCATTTGGTGGTCTTTGCTAACTTGATACAGCGCTAAGCTCTATGAGATAGGGGCTGGCACAAGTGAAGTGAGGCGCATGGTTTTGGGCAGGGCTTTCAATAAGGAGTATAGTAGTTATTCGTCATGAGAATAATGTCACAAGTACCATGTACCAACTCTTTATGTATCGCTGTATTGCGAATAGATACTAAGGTGATGAGTGGGGGCTAAACCTTCATTTGATCATTGAAATAGACTCACTTGAATTTCAAGTATTCCAGAAGGCTTAGAGCTCCACCGCGTGATGGTGTTGAGATTAAGACAAGTCAAGGAATTGACCGGAAGTCACAGCTCTAGAGTCTTTGGTTGAAGATGCATTCATGATCCAGAAGCTAGCTAATCTCGAATGTTACGTACAAGCCAGGTAATTCCCAAGCAGCCATCCACACGCCGATAGCTTTCAGACCCGAGAGAACACCACGCTTGACTAAGTCTAGCTACCAAACCGTATGCAATCCTTAAGAGGGGAGTGACAAAAGGGGGTACAACGAAGGGTAGGTGATAGGGTGGTGCGCCGCATATGCTTATTCAACGCTCTATGCTATGTCGAATAATCTGAAGAACACAAAGAAAATGTTTGGAGAAGTGAAGCTGCTGGACAATGGGAGTGGACAGGGAGAGGCTGAAATCCCAACAGAGATCGTGGAAGCCTCTCGCCCGGACTATCCTCGCTCGCATGCTGAACCTGCTTGCCGGAAGCGCAAATCGAACTGAATTTCGGTCCTTGTCACGAGCCTCAAGACTCCGGAACAACACCACTAGCGACTCCATGACTAACTGTCTTTCCAAGATCCGAATGTACGGGTTCGAATTTCTGTGCTGTGCGTGGCCCGGTTGGACATGGTGGGGGTTCATCTTGAGCATATTCGTCATCGTATTCATCCTCATAATACTCCTCGCTCTGCGTGCCTTGGCTTTGGCTTTGGCTATGATTCATCGAGGCAGGCTGCTGGGTCTGGTGCGCCTGTCTGTCTTGTGTGGCAGAATTTGCCTTCGCAGTGGCCTTGCTTCCTTTCTTTCCCTTCCTCCCTTTCATCTTCGCTTTTTCCAGCAATCTGCGTCTTTCTGCCTCTTGTTTCCTCGCATGTCTATCCTTTATTTCATATTGCTTGATCAGAGCAACAGGTGGAGTGCCGAAGATCTGCTCATACTCGCAGAACTCGCACGTCCATTGGTCCTCCTTTGGAATGGGGTGGTGATCATTTCTCCACTTTTGCTGTTCACGGCGTTGACGAGCAGCAATGAGGTATTCTTTGCCTGTTCGACGACGAGTCTTTTTGGGCGGGGCAGTCTGAGCTGCGGTCTGCTTTTGCAGATTCGGTCCGGTCTGTGATGCGGCAAGACCCTGCTTAGCTTGAGCAACTACAGCAGGTACACTAAGATTGGTGGGGATGCTTGGGCTAGTTTGAGTTCCATGTGTGACTGTCCTAGTTGGACTCATATGCATGTTCGTCAAACTAGTCGGCCCAGGCCACGGGACTGTGCCGGGAACTTGAGAGTCGCAAGTGAAGGTGAACTGCGTTGAAGCCGGGCTCGATTTCTTAGATGCTTGCTGCTGTAGAATGCTGATATTCTCTTGGCCCCTTGACGGTGTGATGGGAAATTTCTCTGCGTTGGCGGTTGCGATTGACTCCGATATTATACCAGAACTTTCGCCTTGGAGTTGTTAGCAAGAAGTTGTCTCAAACTTTACACAAAACTTACTGGCCGATGACCACTGAGACTGTCGTTGTTTGGACGAACGTCCATTGCCCCAATTACTTGTACCGTCTGATAGGGTTCTCAGAGGGCTTCTGCCATTTCGAATGCGGCCATACCTTCCCCTCCCAGGACCAGAGATACCCTGACCGGATCCTGGACTATGATATGATCCCACCCCATTACTGACCTCTTCAATTAGATCTTCCGGCCCAGATATCCCCATACTGGCCAGATCACTGGACAGATGGACCCCATTAAGATTGGAGTCCCCGGGAGTGGGTATCTTCCGCTTCTTCTTGTTATTAGTATTTTCGAAGGAATCATACCCATCAACCGACGACGTAGTAGAAGCTGGGGGTTGTGGATCCGGGTGTTTGGAGTCTGGCTTTTGAACATATCGGTAGGATCGGCCAGCGGTATCTGCAGAAGGCCTGGAATATATCCTACTCCGGAAAGCCTGCTCATCCTCGTCACTATCTAAAACATTCCCATTCCGTCTTGATATGTAGTTTCGTTCAGTCTCATCTACACGTTTGCGCTCCGTTGGATGCTGCGACTCTGCAACGCCATCCGCCCCAGCATCTTCTCGAAGGTTGTATCCATAATAGAACAACGGAGTTGTCGTTTTAGGTGCGGGAGGGTACTTTATTGACTGGGCAACATCCGGAGAAATGCGTTCCCGGAGAGGTCTTTTGGGTAACGGTCGAATAGGCCGGTCCGGATAAGGGGATATGGCGTCTGGAGAAGACATGTCTCGTGGTGATTCGGGGGAGTAGCCTAGACAGAATTCAAACGCATCAGGTTAGCCAATGCCCTGGGATTAACATGGAAGGCCGGTATGTATATATATGTAGAGGATGGTTCTGAATACAGCCCTGATCATGGACCAGTCATGTTTCAGAGGTGGCGGACAGAATGACCCAAGCAGGTAGACGAGGACTGGCATACCCATTACTGACAGAGGCACGGCAATGAGCCCCCAAGAGATCCCTAATACACCTCACAATTCCTGTGGATATTGATAGTGGAGAACCGTTTCGAGTGTGCAGTTGAAGGTTTTGAAGTTGCTTTCCCAATGGTCCCCTATCGTTCAGGAGAAATCAGCCAGGGTTCCGCGAAGTCCAGATGTGCTTTGTTTATCATGCTCCTCTTCCTCTTCCTGTTCTTGTAGGAGAACCCCTGATCAAAGGATGTCCTCCTTCAAGCGTTTGAGGGTTCGACCAGAAGGGCAAATCTTACCTGCGTTGATTGCTCAGCACCCAAGAAAGCGCTGAGCAGTCTATCCCGGCAGTCAGCGATCACACAGTTGGGTAGGGTGCAAGGCAAGGCAAAGAAAGGCAAATCAAATTAAGAAGAGGATATCGGATGTCGTTGGATGCAATGGCAACAAAGTTGGATCCCTGTGTGGTGGCTTTGAGGTTGGAGTGGTAATGGTGGTTTATTCAGTGTGTCCCCGATAGCGTTAGCATCGCTGGCAATGGTCACGTGATGCAAATCAAGCGGGGCCAATTCGCGCGTACGCCGTAGAGAAGCTCTCCGAGAAGAGTGGAGGCCCTTCTTGGTTTCTTGTGAATCAAATCCTCCCTTCACGCCGTCATGATCAGCCAGAACTCTCCAGTCTTTCGCTCACAGGTCGCGGTACCCTTCAGGTCTCTCTAGCCATTGCCAATTTTGAGAAAGTCAATTTCTCAACGCCCTCTTCTTTCTTTGGGCCCGTTGCACGATCCGCCCGATCGAGCTTCCCTCCTGCCTCGAGGCAAACTTCGACTTCAATCCGACAACTACCAGTCTGCCGCACGTCGAACACGGGGAGAAAGTCGGCTCGTGCGACCTGAAAGCGCAAGAACGATTCCTACGACACGAATTGGGCTTTACCATAATGGATACTGCCCGGCGCTCATCGAGGGCTGCTCGCGCCAGCCAACCTCTACAATCCTCTTCGCATCATTCCTCTACGTCTTCGAATTCCTCTAGTCGCGGCGATAGGCCTACTCGAACTCATCAAAAAACAGAATCGCCGCGAAAGTCAACGCCTTCTGGTTCACTGTCTTCCGAGCCTCCAGACGACACAATCACGTCGGTCCCCGAGGACACCATGCAGACACGACGAAAACGGGGTCGAGGTGACGAACGGGACAAAGCTTCAAAAGCACAAACATCTCAGATTGAGATGGAAAATGGCGCAGAGGCAGAGGACGGGGCAGAGGATGATGAGGCCGTTCGGTGCATCTGTGGCCATGAAGAATACCCGGGCCCCCCACCACTTGGCGATGAAGACACCAAGCTTGGGATAAAAGAAGGCATTGAAGAGAATGTACTCAACCCAGCAGATGTTACTGAGGACCTGGCTGGCTTCTTCCTGCAATGCGACGTCTGCAAAGTGTGGCAACACGGCGGTTGTGTCGGAATCATGAACGAAGATACAAGCCCCGAGGAATACTTCTGCGAGGAATGCCGTAAAGATTTACACAAAATCTATACGGCTCCAAATGGGTATGTATTTTCTCCTATTAATTCCGCACTGATTTACATGCCATTGCCTCTGACCAGCGCCGACGCGAGACCGTGGCGCAGGTACAGTCTCACAAGGCTGGCGGCTCCAGAGCGCACAGAAGTTGATGACAAGCACACTCTTACATTGATATTTTCTGCAATCGCTAACATTATGGAACGCAGGCAACGATATTCTCATTATCTTCCTATTTACCAAGGCGTGTCGCGAACTACATCTCGAGCCGCATCCTTCTCCAAAGATGGCACACGATCCCCACGAGGTAGTAAAAACGGCCGTCCATCGTCGAGCGTCCAAAGCGCAAAGCGACGGTCAACCATGAATAGTAGGGACGCAGCATACGACGAAGAAGAGCAGTTACGACGAGCTATAGAAGCTAGTAAAGGAGAGAAAAGTGGCGAGAGCACCGATGGCGGAACACGCCGAGCCAAACGAGGCCGTAGCGATAGTGAAGAGTACGTAGATCTTGGTCTCATCAAATACCTGCCCTGACTAACGTCTTCATACAGAAAGCCTGAAGGCTCAAAGAGACAACGAACCATGTCTGCTTCTCCTTCGCCATCCCACGAACGAAGTCAATTGACTTCCCAGGCGGATTCCGATGATGGTGCCAATGCACGAAATAATGGTGCCAAGAAGATAAGAGGAGCTGCCGCAAAGAACCATAGAGAGAAAGAATTGAGAGAAGAGAGGGAAAGATCAAGACAAGAGGCTAAGAAGAAACGGGAAGGACGCGCAGAGCGTCGAAGAGTTGATGGTGAGTTTCAAGCATATCTATAAATCGATGCCTACTTACACCACTTCTAGATTCGGATCCTGCAGAGGAATTACCACCACCGGAAGCCAAAACTACAGAAGTAGCTGCTCAACCCCTCGATCCCCCATCGTCTCAAGTTGCAACGCCTGATACTCCTCCGCCGAATCCACCTCCTGTGTCGCACAAAAAGGGCGGCAGGCCGCCGAATGCTCGAAAGGGAAAGCTAGGAAAGAATCAATATACGAAGGATCTCCAAGATAGCGATAATCAGTCTCCGGCCCGTTCTCAATCCAGAGATGTGCCTCGAGGTGATGATAATAACACACTCTCTAACCACAAGGGTCCGGCACACGAGGTCAAACACGGAAAATCGAAGGGTAGTGGGAATAGCAAAATCACCATGACAGACATGAAGAAACGCGTGGCAGCCATCCTCGATTTCATCTCCAGAACGCAATTAGAAATGGCCGGCGGCGACGAACCATTGCCGAGTGGTGAGAAGACGGCAGAAAAGATGATGATGCATGAACTTGCCGAGGGCCTTCATCGCGAGGGCATGCCGTCGATACACGACAATGGAGGCAAAGAGGAAGAGGCGAAGCAAGGCGAAGCAGGAGATGCAACTCCAGCGAAAGAGTTCAAAGACTTGTCGTGCCTAGAGATGATGGATGTTCTGACGAGGCAATTGGTTAAGTGGCAAAAGGAGTTTACGTGACATTTTAAGGAGCGTTCTTGACTGAGAAGTACTGACACGGTGGAGTTGCATTGGCAGGCTGACTGGAGAATGGGGCGCCATGGGAAATCATCTTATGATACCTCTATATATCTATACCCTTCTTAATAGGCTTTAGATAATCAATGATCAATTGCAACGGGGGGATTTTTCTGGATAGAACGGATACTCCTAGCCTTGCGCATTCCAGAAGCATCTAAACAGCTGCGGATCTAGGCTGTTGCTGTATATACCAAGGTACAGTACTGTACAGTACCTAGGAACTTACGGGTATGTGACGATTGGCTCCCAGGTCGGGATGCCAGGTACAGTTCTGCCTCGGTACCTGAGCTGCCTTAGGTAAGCCAACACTTTATCCTAGACTGGGTTAGAGTGTGGAGATTAGATAAGCGAACAGGATCAGGAACACCACCAGCCTCAACACTCCCTTGCGAAATGGAAGATTGCTTGCGAATGCGCCACTCTGGGATGATGGATCTGAGCGACCCAATGAATGCTTGTCCCCATCTCTATGGCTACTCCTCACGTTGTGCAAAGCATCAGAATAATGCACGGAAGGAATAGTAGGATTATGAACGCCTTGAAATCCTGTTCAACAACCGTCTCTGTCTCTCGAAGAGGATCCGGACTCAAGAAAGGATGAATCTGGATGCCTTAGCGCAGGATGCACAAACCTTTCACAATTCGTTGGGGATCTTGGCTCTTATTCCTCTTGTCAAAACACTGCTGTTCTCTCGTCCGTCCGAGGATGAGCAGGAACAGGAGGAGGCTCGAATGTTTCCTCCCGGACATGAGCCTCTGCCCAGGCGACAAGAGTGCGTGCGACGGTCGAGAGAAGGCTGCTACCGGAGTGTGATGGATGAGTAGGAGTAGGATGGAGAGGACCAAGGTACCAATTCCTCGCTGTTGAATGACAACAACATACTCTCAAAACTTCGAGGTTCGGGTACATATAGTTGTGTTGAAGACTTTTTTTTGATCCTCTCGATCCTCTCGATCTTTTCTACCATCCTCAAGCATCATTCTCTTTCAATCCGTCTTCTTCGTCCATCGTCGAATTCATCCATCATTGAGCCATTCCATCGCCCGTCCAACTGCCAAACCCCTTCGTCGAGTATCCATCCTCAGTCGTTCAAGTTATTCTCTCTTCTCTCATCCGTTGAGTCACCTTCCCCACCCATCTCAATCCCTCTCATTCGCATCTTCTCGGCCTCTTGCTTTCCGATGCAAGTATGGAGCCCATGGATTATCTTTCAATGTTTGCCTACTATTCGGTGTCGATGATCATTGGCATCGTAGCTCTCAACTCACCACAGGCCTATCGCCCAATTTTCTTAGTGGGCATCATCTCCTTCGCCATTCTCTCTTTTCGCACAATATCCGATGCCAGCTTTGGGCTGTGGGGAAGCGAAATCTTCGCTATGTTCCTTATCATCTATATCTCCCACATGACATGTGTGTTATGTGTCGAGAAGTACGTTCTGCCCAAGAAGGCGGGCACCACTGTCGACTGGGTGGCAGGGTTCAGAATGATGTTTAACGCCCGTTGGCTTGGTACCCACCGACAAGCGCCGGATATCAAAGGGGCCTCGAAGTCGGGCGTTACCTCTGACACCCCTAATGAGCAGCGCGAAGAAGAATATTCTAGGGATCCGTCAAAGAAATACAGAACCATGCTTCGTTCAACCCGAGCTATCTTTGTCCGCGACCGCCTTATCTCGCTCGTCCTCACTCTAGTCATCGATAAGGTGTATTCTCATATCATCGCGGAAGTCTTTCCGCAGTACTTCAATGGTCTCGACGCACTGGATTTCCTTCCCACGAAAGAAACATACTTTCGACGTCTCACATCCGTTACCCTCCGCGAAACCCTTATCCGTGTCTGGATAGTGACCTATTTCATATGGTCCTCGATGTGTCTCTATACCACCATCCACGATTTCCTCTCCATCATCTTCGTCGGGAGCGGATTCGACAAACCTGAAGACTGGCCGCCCCTCTTCGGTGACATCCGAGAAGCGACTTCCATCCGCAACTTCTGGGCCAAATTCTGGCACCGCCTCATATACCGTAGCTATACCTCGTACGGGATCTGGATCAGCAAGAACATTCTGCGGCTCCCACGCAGTAGTTTCATCGGCAAGCTCTTCATCAACCTCTACGTCTTCGCCATGTCCGGATTCGTGCACGCGATTACGATCAGACAGCTGGGCTACACGTGTGGCGACCGCGAAGAGATCCGCTTCTACGTCTCGAACTTCTTTGGCATCTTAGTGGAGACAGCGGCCATGGCGGCATTCTCGAAAATTACCAAGGGGTATAAGGTCAATAGCACGGTGAGTAAGACTGTGGGCTATACATGGGTCTTCATGTTTCTGTTTACGGTGCTACCAAAGAGTCAGTATCCGAAGATATTCTGCGCGCCTGCTTGAGAGGGGGCACGGAAAGAAGATGGGAAATGTAGATCATCGCCGAGCGGCGCAAAACAAAGAACCACCCCCCTAACAAAAGAAACGGGATTCGAAGAGGACGGAGGATACGTTGCATGGTGCCAAATCAAAGAGGGTGGAGAATATTTGCGTGGTATCAAATCCACGAGTTCTTCCGCCTGCACGCCCACTCCCGCAGATGGCCCATATGCCTGGGATCCCGCTGATGTCGAGCCGTGATCGTGATCAACGGAACGAACCCCGGACGTTGCTGAGGAGTGTCCTTGGGCGGGTATGAGGAGTTCCATCCTTTGAGGATCTGAGAACCAGTCCTTGGTTGTGGAAATGTTGATAGAGAAAGTCGAGAGGCAGTGGTGATTATTTGGAGGCGATGTATCATTAGTGGATATGTTGAAGAAGGAAGACTTGGCAGTCTACCTATTGAAGTTAAGGTTTATGTGGTGAGCAGTGATATCCGCTGCAAAAAAGTCTATATATATCATATCATTATCCATCATCTCCTCCCTCCCTCTAAAGACCGGCAGGAAGTTCACCGCCCCTCATTATCACTCGCGCTCCCACTTGCGCTCCTCGCCGCGACGGCCCCTTCAAGCTTCTCTCCCCTCTCCCTCTCCATCTCCTGCTTCCGCATCTTCTTCTTGCTGCCCAAGCCACCCAGACCCGTCATGGCCTCCTGGATCGTGAAGGCCGGGTTAAAGGCATTCAGGGCGAAGCAAGCGACAATGACCATGACGCCCTCAAACCCGACGAACAACCACTGGTGACGGATCAGATTCCCCGACCAGCCCTCGGCCAGTTCCGCGACACGGTACACGCTCCGCCAGAAGATGCAGATGGTGGCCAGGGCGAGGGCGCACAGGAAGCCACGGAAGCGCCAGCCCTCGCGCAGCGTGACGAAGAGGGGGTTCTGGTCGAAGGCGGACTCGCCCAGGGCCTTGTAGCGCTGGTAGGTCCGCAGGGCGAAGTCGGCGCACAGGAGCATGAAGATGAGGAGTGTTAGCACCTGGAAGGCGAGCCCTGCGACCATGATGTTGTCGCCTGTATCAGGGGATTTGTTGGCGGTCGACTCGGAGGACGCGAGACCGCCGCCCGCTGCTTGCAGGAGGAGGGAAAGGATATCGCAGGGGATGAACTGAACCATTGTTTAGCCGTCCCCATTCAACATGAGAAGACGAAGAACAGAGAAAGAAGTGAACTTACAATTCTCGTATACGCCTCGGGCTTGATCCGCGAGTTCTCGGGCCCAAATGCATACACGATCCGCCGCAAACACAGGTAGATGCCGCCGGACATGAAGGCGGGGGCAATGGTAAGACACACAATCTGCATGAGGAAGCCCGTCTGGCTCCACTGGTTGTGCCAGCTGGCCAGACGCCCAGCGTAGCCTAGCACCTCGAGAATGACGCCGCAGACCATGGCGAAGGAGAAGGCGGCGGCGCGGCGAGTGAGGGCATAGGTGAGGACGTAGGCGATCAGGGAGATGCTGAAGAGGGCGATAAAGGTGGCGTTGGCGGCCAGGGACACGCGGTAGTAGTAGTAGGAGCTGTCGATGGGGCAGGTGTCTATGGTGCACTGAGAGAGATCGTGGTGGTGGCCGCGCGCCAGAAGGCTCAGGGCAGAGGTGAGTGAAGAGGTCATCGTGAAGGCGGATTGAGGGGGATGCTTGAAGAATTGATCTTCGTAGCCTCGGCCTCGCCTTTGCCGGTGGTCTGTCTTTCTCTCTCTCTCTCTCGCCCTCCCTTGTATATGTATATGTAGATATAGGTATATAATATGTATTATGTACTCTTCATGCAGTGACGGTCGGACTACACGACCATGAACTGTATATCGAAGGGGAAGCTTGGACGTTTATATAGAAAAAGAAGAATCAGAAGAAGAACAGTAAGACAACGACGAATAAGACAAACGAAAGACAGGTGAGAAAGAGAGGAAGAAATGCTGCAGCGAGGAAGAAAACGAGAAGGTGGGCATGATGGAGAGGTTTGCCCTGGAGTGGACCGTCCGTTGCTGTCGAGGGACGGGAAGTGGGACGATGGGGACGATGGGACCTGGGGGCAGTCGGCGTTAAGTCTCCCCGAGCCCCCGGCTTGGCCCAGCCCGGTCTTCGTATTCGAGGGGAGCCTCTCGTCTGGCAGGGGAGAGACGAGAAGATGAAGAATGAAATGGAAAATAAAATGGACATAAATGGAGGAGAAAAAGAAAAAGAAAGAGGAGAAGAAAAGAGGCAAAAAAAAAAAAAAGAAGAGAGATTGAGTATATATAAAGACCAGAAACATATACACACATGTAGAAGGAACGTTATAGAGAATACTGTCTTGCCCGTAGTGTAGAATAACGAACAGCCTTCCGCATCGAGTTATCTCCCCGAAACGGCAAGATTGAATCTTCGCCCTGTTAGTCATCCTGGTGAAACTTGCGTCAGCGCGGTCTCCGATCCCCCGACGGCGGCTGTCGGATCCTGCGCTTCATGATTGGCTCGTCGTACTCGCATATCACAGCCTGCCGAACTTCTCCAAGGCTTATTTTACCCTATTTTCATCTTAGAGCTCTCCAGACTCAACGTTTAAGTCGTTCCAAAGCAATCATATTGACTGTCTGCGCATAACCTGTCTCGTACAGCTTCACCTGGGAAAAGGTAGGTCTGTGGGGAAGTTTTCCCTCCAGTCGAGCAATAATCAAGCAATCAAGCGATAAAGAACACATATGATATCCCAACCACACACCCCGCTTCCCCGTCTCAGCAACCCTCCTCGTTCCCCATTGGGACCAAATCTTGAGTTCAATGGGGAGGAGAATCAGCAGAGTCTGAATCTTCGCATCTGGTCCTTTGACCTTGGCCAGTTTGTTGTTCTTCCAAAGCCACAGGCCCGAATACCAAAGCCTTGTTGTACCAAGCAACAGGCAGCAGCCCCCTTCACGCTTAGCCTTACCTGTGCATGTAAGATTATCCACAGCCTCAAACTTCACTGCCCCAAGCTTTTCATTTTTCTTTCTCTCTCCCTCTCTCCCTCTCTTCCTCTCTTCCTCTCCTTCATATAAGTAATCGAGTTGACCGTCGAGTCAAATCTCAAACGGCTCGCAACCGCTCATACTTCTCTTCCCGCCCGTCCTCCTTCACGATGCCACTATCATTCCTCCGACAGCAGCGGAAGCTTGCCTCTCAGGACCCTTCAATCAAAGTTGGGCAACCTGTTCAAACGTCCTACATATCCCTTCCCGTCCATATCCCGGAAAGCTTCCTGGCACCGCTCCCAGACCCCTCCGTGATCAAGACGGAGCGGATCGACTTTGGGAAGACCACGCTGCCAGAATACAAGGACCTCTACGCAGTGGTCCTGGATAATGTTCTCTCTCGGGAAGAATGTGACCAGCTGATCCATATGGCCGAACTGTCAGCTGGCGCCCATCATGACGATGGCGGAGTGCCTAATAATGGGTGGAGACCGGCGATGATCAACGCTGGCATGGGACAGGAGATCCTTATGCAGGATTACAGGAATTCTGACAGGATTATATGGGATGAGAAGGTGCTCGCCAAAAGGGTGTGGGAGCGTGTGTTGCAGGGGCAGGGCATCAAGGATTATCTCTCCGTACTCAATGGAGAGTCTTACCGTCCTGTACTGGGAGACCGGGCCATAACGAAAGACCAGAGGTGGGTTGTCACCGAGCAGGGAGTGAATGAGCGGCTGCGGTTCTTGAAGTATGGAAAGGGTCAATTCTTTAGAGGTACATTAAATGAATCTAGATTGCCCTCTTTTATCAGGAGCTAGTTGCTAATTCGCCCGGAAAAGCTCACTGTGATTCCGCTTATCAGACGCTGGATGAGAAGCAGCGCTCCTTCTACACGCTGCACCTCTACCTCAATGACTCCGCACAAGGCATTGGGATCCCTGTGTCATCAGACTGGATGGGAAAGGTGACGGGCAAGACCTCCTCCGCAAGTGCACCACTTCGTGGAGGAGCCACCACATTCTATTCAAAGGACAGGAAACGTAGACTAGATGTCGACCCCAAGGCAGGTAGGGTCCTCATCTTCCAACATCGGGACCTGCTGCATTCAGGAGATGATGTGGTCTCCGGCGTCAAATACTCAATGCGATCGGATCTGATGTATCAGATTGACGAGAGCAGGGAGGGGTAAGGTGTCGTCTGCGGATATGTTAAGCTGGAGCTGCGAGGCAGTCTTTGGCTTCAGGGAGTATACCAACCTTCGTGGGCTTCTATTCACATTCTGATCTGCCGGTGATCCAAAGGCCAGGTCTGGGGATTATCCATGATGCACAGGCCTGGAGGGAACATGTCCTTCCTCATGAGTAAGCGCAAGATGCAGAATATAACGAGCCCAATCCACCTGACTTTAACCCCAACAATTTGCACTCAATACCCTTGACTCCAAAGAGCCTATACTGGCGCCTACTTGATCTTGAATCTTGCCTGACTTGGTCATGGACTTGCTAAGCCCAAATGGATTTTGTGTCTAAACACAGAAATGCTTGCATCCCTAACATCAAAACCTCATCGAGTAAAGCCAAGCCAAGGGTTATCCGTGAACTCACATATTCTATGTTCCCGTGATACTGTACAAGAGCAGAGAGTCGCTCTCCGCGGCACCCAGACGCCTCCCAATGCAGCACGCTTTCCCAAAGCCACCACCCTGACGTACAAGCCTAATATACAGCTCTCCCCGCTCCCCCCCTACACGCCTTCTCATAAACCCTTCCTATACTTTTCATTCTCGATCTCCCGCCAATCCCTCTCTTCCGGCTCATCACCGCTCGTCTCCTTGGCTGTGCTCTCGAACGCCGGGCGGCCAGCATACAGCATGTGGCCCGAGGGGGGCGGGGCACCACCATCCTGTTTATTGAGGGCGATGGGCTGGTTTCCACGGAAGCGCTTGCGCATATCGACCATGCCGCGCTTGCACTCGCCGTAGCCTTTCTTCAGCTGCTGGCACTTGGTCGGCAGGGTGTCGACGAGCGGCGGTCGTAGGCAATCGGACGGCTTGTTGCGGTATACCATTATGCATTCGGATTCTTGCAGGCATTGCGCCAGGGCGGCGCCTGGGAGTGGGGGATCAGCGGGGTGGGCTATAAGAAGGGGAAGGGAGGGGTTACGGATGTCTTTGCAGGAGCTGGGCATCTCGATAGCTTCTGTTCACTTCCTGGCCGGATGGCGGGTCGGTCAGCTTCCAGTACTCCGTGGATTGGAGAACAAAGATGAGATGCGAGTCAATGCCCCAATGCTTTTCTGCACTTAAGAACTGCAGGCGGAGCAGGAGAGGGAGACGATCGGTTCTGGTGTTGAGGGTGCCGCAGTCACTGTATGTAAAGTCAAATAATCGATCTCGTCGGGATTTCGCTCAGGGACCACGCGATGCCGTCCATCGCGGTCGTGGAGCTTGGCACGTGATAATTACGACCAGGGGGTACAAGGTGTCAGAAGGCAACGTTATTATAATTTCTTGACGTCTATGTGATCAATTTGTTTTCAATCACAGCAATTGAGTGACATTGTGCGTAAAACATTCTTTTCCAATTTCCCTGTCCCGTTCTGACCCATCAGGGCGCATCAGGATATCTATACATACATATATTTCTGGGATGTTGGATGTGTTGAGATGGTTGACATGTGATATCATCGGGGGTTGAAGGTACGCTCTTGTCCAACATCTTCTTCGAAACATTGGACGGCGGCGACGACAGCGACAACGACGGCGACGATGATTGATAGAAGCTGATACTGGGGAATTCTACAGGTAGTTTTCGCATTTCAAAGGACCTTCTTGAACCTACTCGCCTCTTGCGCAGCTCTGACCTCCTCGATTGGCGCAATTATACATATATCCTATCCCTCCTCAACTGTATATGCGCAACCCAGGACTTCAATACGATGCCGTACATTCCTTTTCTTGGACGTTTAAATGTGTAAGTTGACCCGCATAATCCCGGAAATCCATTGGTCTATGAATGGGCAATCAGAGCTAAGATTTGAGTAGGAGCGAGTATGTAGCCCTGGTGGGCTCCTTCTGTCTCGTCGGGTTGGAAGCAATTATCAGGATTCTCACGCTTGCATTGCGTACGTTCAAAGGGCCCATGTCTTCATGATGCTATCTAACGTTTCGGCAGCTGCAACGATAATTCGCCTCTGCTATCGCGCGTCTAGGGGATTGTTCAACCGATTCACAACCGCTGCCTCCAGGAAGCAGGAGGCGAAGAAGACGAGTAAAGTCTCTCTGGGGATGTAAATGTCAGCTGCTAATTCGTATAGCTATCTCCAGCTCGATTCGTGATGCTTCCGACTTCGTTGACTTGTGCGCCTTGTACGGTTACTACGCCGAGGAACATGTCATGCAGACGGGGGATGGCTACATGCTCGCGCTGCATCGGCTAGCTTGGAGGAAAGGGGAGGACGACCAGAAGGTCAATAATGGACCTGATAGTATCAGGAAGAACGTTGTCTATATGCACCATGGGCTCCTCATGAATAGTGAGGTGTGGGTATGTCTGACGGACGAGGAGAGGTGTCTGCCTTTCAGATTGGTGGAAATGGGATACGATGTCTGGGTCAGTACTTTGATATGATTCTCATGTGCTCTACTGATGCCGTCAAGCTTGGTAACAACCGCGGGAACAAATACTCCAAGAAATCCACCCACCATTCCCCGACGGATATTCCATTCTGGGATTTTTCCATCGATGAGTTTGCATTCTATGACATCCCGGATAGCATCCATTACATCCTGGAAACCACAGCTGCGCCATCACTATCATATATTGGATTCTCCCAGGGCACAGCTCAGGCATTTGCCGCATTGGCCGTGCATCCCAAGCTTAATGATAAGATCAACGTCTTCATTGCCCTTGCGCCGGCCATGTCACCAGCCGGTCTCTCCAACGGCATAGTTGATGCTCTAACGAAGGCTTCCCCTCAATTTCTGTTCCTCCTTTTCGGTCGACGATCCATCCTCAGCTCAGCCACTATGTGGCAGTCGATTCTCTACCCCCCAATCTTCGTCCGCCTTATCGACATGGGCCTTTCATTCCTCTTCGGTTGGACAGCCCGCAACATATCCATGAGCCAAAAACTAGCGGCTTATGCCCACCTATATTCCTTTACGAGTACCAAAAGTGTCGTACACTGGTTCCAGATTATTCGAAATAAGAGCTTCCAAATGTACGACGACGACGTCCAGCCGGTGATCTCTCTAAACATTGTGAACAAATATACAAAAGTCGCCAAGTTCCCGACCAGGAATATCAAGACGCCCATTGTCCTCGTCTATGGCGGTAGTGACTCCTTAGTCGATATCAACGTCATGCTGAAAGAACTCCCCTCGCATACGGTCGCAACTGAGATTCCCCATTATGAACACCTCGACTTTCTTTGGGCGCGAGAAGTTGATACCCTAGTCTTCCCGCACGTCTTTGATGCCCTGAAATCCTTCTGCGATGCTCAACACTCGAAAGAGGAATATGAGCGATATCGCACTGCTCGGCACGCCTCCATTAGTGCTGCAAGGAGCAGGCCCCTTATTCGCCAGTACACGAGTGAAGACGGGGGCAGAGAACTCCTAGGAGGCTATACCGAAGGTGCAAGTTTGCCATCTGGAAGCGAGACCGAAGCCTTGGTCTCGCCGAAGAGTATTGTGACCTCCCCCCACCAGGGTCCCAGGAAGCGGGCAAGAATACAGGGTGAGTTTGACGGCTCCCCGGAAAGCCCCTCGCCAACCTCGCCCACACACGCCCGAGCGGTCCAGCCACCGAGTGAGACCAACGGGTATCGGAACCCATCATCGCCCCGCGGCGGGCGGAGCGGTAGCCTGGGGAGCACTATCAGCTTCGACGGCCGAGGCGCGCGAGGGATCAGTCTCGGGGCCGGAAAAGCCGTCGGCGGCGTCGTGCAGGGCGTCGAGACGGTGGCGAGTATAACGACGAGTTCAGACGATGGCGGGGGTTCGGCTAAGAAGAAGAAGGGGAGAAGATGAATTGATTGATTGAGACTGAGATTTAGATTGGATGTGCGAAAGGGACTATTGTTTGAATATAGTATGTATGGATGGAGTGTATTATAGGTATATATGTCTTTGTTTTCAGTGACGATAAATATGATACGATACCCTAATAGAAGAACACTCGGCCTCTTCAATGCTTGACGGGATCACAAGGGAGGATTGGAGATCAGGATGAGAAAAGGCTCGAGGTACCTTGTCATGAGGCCGGTCGGTTGGTTTCCTGATCCCGTCCCCCTTTTTTAGATCTTACCTTACCTACCTACCTACCTTACGCGGTATAAGATAAGGGGTAGTAGAAAGAAGTGCATATAAGATCAATTCCCGTTTGCACAATGAATCACATTCCACATACTACTATCATCGTCATTATCAGCTCAAAGGAATCAATATATAGGTATAAATAACGATGCAATGTAGATATCTCTAATACCCTATACACCATTTAATAATCTTTTGTTCTTTTAATCATACAATACACACAAGTCAACGGCATAATATATCTTATTGCGCCTTCTTCCCGCTCGCCACCTGCTTCCCGGGGACAGGTTTACTCCACAGCCACAGCGCGACGAAGGCCAGCCAGCCAGTGACAGTGGTGGCGATGCCGGCGATCCACGGCCAGGCGCCGCTGATAGCCCAGCTGCGGGGCCACTCGTTGTGGGCGAAGTGGCGGACGGTGACGGTGTTCTTCTCTTCGATGTTAGAGAGGAAGGGCCGCTTGTAGTTGACTTTGAAGTTGAAGATGCCGTGTTGGTCGGGGAGCTTGAAGGTCGTGGTGTAGATGGTGGAGTTGGTCGTCGTCGTGGAGGGGACGAGCGGTAGGCGGTGGAAGGGCGAGAGCATGGAGAATTCAAGCTGGATTGCGTCGCCGGTCACGGGGACGAAGGGCGCCCAGTGATCCCAGGAGTATTCCGAGAGTTCGATCTCGTATGTCTGGGGATGTTAGCCGTGTGTATGACAAGATCTTCAGAGGATACTCACCACATCGTTCTTGACTCGATAAATCTTGGGGTTGGTGATGTTGCTCTTGACACCCCCTTCATGGAGATAGTGCTCGATTTTCTCGACCTTCAAAACACCAATCTCGTGGAAGGTCCAGCCAGTAACCTCCTTTGCGAAGGCTCGGTTCGCTGTTTTGACCTCTTGCCCCGCACTGCTTTTCACTTTCGCATCAAACCACGTATCCTCCAGCATCTCCGCAGATCCAATGATGGTGAAGCGTGCTGAGTTCCTCGCCTGCATGGTAGAGACCAGGGACAATTGCGGGCCGACCGCAAAAGGATCATCAACGCCCTCAACCTCGTCCTTGGGGTTGTATGAGTATGCCGTTCTCGGAGCTCGGAGGATAGGAGTCAGCAATGGGCTATTATTTCCCAACGTCTGTCCCACGCCCCGCGGGAAGGCGATGAGCTCTGAACTCTTGCCATCTCCCCCGAAGAAGTTCTTGACATCTGGTCGGAGAGCATCTGGGCGCGGGATGAGAACAACGTCGTGTTTCTCAGGGGCGCTCAATGTATCGTAGTTGAAGTGGTCAACAACGAGCGCATTGCGATCGGTAGGAAGATGGATGTCAAGCTCGAGGAGGAGTGATACGAGGGCGGATGGGGTGGGGTTGGATGCAGAGAGTGTGAGGAGGATGTTTCCACCAGCGTTGATGAAATCCAGGAGGAGTTTTGGAGTCAACTGTGGCCCAAGCCCTACAACAAGTCAGACTGGGGCCCTGATTGCAAAAGCTTGTGGGTTCTACCTTTGGACTTTGGAGGGAGGATTAATAGATGGTCGTAAGCTCTCTCGCCCAACTCAAACAGCCCAACTTTCTCGCTCTTCGGTGATTCGAATGTGAGATCAAATCCTCTTCCTAAAATTAAACAGAGGTTAGTCTGACATGGTCCATTACCATAAAATAAAAGTAAGAAAATAGGGAAAAGAGAGCCGGAAAGAGAGGGCTACCTTCGAGATCCCCAAGATACTTTGAGTATTTGGACTTATCTGCCAATTCCTCCACCACCACCAACAATTTTTTCCCACTGGAGCTCGCGGCCTCGACGACAGCGAGCAGGCCCAGCAACAGCAGAGAAAATAACCACCTCATTGTCGTTGTCGTGTTGTCGATTCCGCGCTGTTCGAGTTGCCGCGTCTCGAGAGGCTTTAGGAAACGTATGCCATGCCCACACCTTGCAGGGTCGGGTATCGGCACGTGACGCAGTGGTCCGAGCTCCAGGGCGGATTTCAACATCGACGTCCGGATTGGATCCCGAGAGAGCTACGACAATCGCACAACTTGATACAAGAGAGATTCGGCGAGGTGTCACGCCCGGTCAATTGAGTAAGCGGCGGTTGGCTCTCGAAGCTGGGAGGCCATGCTAACTGACTCTGGGTCTGCAGATAAACAATGTCCACTCCTCGATTTTTCTCGCAGCCCCTGCGATACCTTCACTGGGCTTCCCTCGAGAAGCCCGCGATTTTCTGGTCCATCGTCGTCGGGTCCATAGGCCCTGTCATGGTCGTCACAGTGCCTGGCATCAGAGCGCGGTTAGGCGACCCAAAGAGACCCGAGATTCCTCTCACATACCCAAGTACGTCCGCCGCGAACCGCGTGTTGCCAAGCAGAGCTTTGATGAGAGGGGCAATGGCTAATCCGTTTTGTGTTGCTGCAGTACCCACCGGTCCTAGAAAACAACTATCTGGATATGATGACGAGTAAGGGCCTGGTAGTGGTGGCATGTTGGGGGGGGTAACTTGGGGACAGATGGTGGCCCTGTTGTACATAAGGCGGCGTCTTGACAATGGAAGATATACTAAGGGGTTGTCTTCTTAACCAATGTGACTCGGTCTTTCTAGTGATACGCAACTTGGGAGTGGGAGCAGGGGACCTGGAGAATCAGCGTAGGAGAGCGAGATGAGCTTGGCCATCTCGAACCGGTCATCGAATGGTCTAAGGGACTCCTGCTCGAGCCCCTCTTGAGGAAGAGCTTGTTCAGGTGTGGCGCGACCCGAAGTACCGACCTGACTGAGGGGTACCGGAGAGAAGGGCAGTATGCATGATTCTTAAAGTTGGTAGGTCCGAGTCCTTACGAGTGTGGGGGTTTCGTCTAATCCCACGATTGTTCTCTTTTGTTACAATAGTGCATACAAGTATGCATCCACTGAAGGTTCAGTAGGTATGAGGGCGCGGTTTTGACGAGAAGTGTGGTGCGAATGAGGGAAGAACAGGGGCCATGTTATTTGAAGCATTGTTTAAGCACTTACGTGACTTGAGGCGGATATCAGACTTGATATGGAATAAGGTATGGATTATTTATCATTTCATGTCTCTATCCCAGATATTAGTTTTACAATTCCTACATCCACCGTATTCAGGCGTCTATTACATGTCTCCTTTGTCGTAACTCGTCGAAAACCTCCTGCCACTTCACGGACAGAGGTTTGACGAAAGGCTTGGTGCTCAGACAAGCCGGAAACGGCTGGTACCCTGGATCTTCTCCAAAAGTCATACTGCTGGCCTCGTCCGCAGTGAAGGTCCTACGTTTCCATTCTCGCTTTGCCGGATACCCTCTTCCGAGCGGATATCCAATCCGGCGCGCATAGATGACCGTGAGACCGCGGGGCACGTCGCCGTAGTGGTGCAGAACCCATATGATGCGAAATCTTGCACTCTCGGGTATCTTCCCATCTTCATTTCTGCTCTTCTCCTCAAGTTCCGCTAGGTACTTGACTCTCGTTACCAGCTTGGCCATGTGATCTGTCGGACTGCGGAGCGCCTGGGAAGCAAAGATAGGAAGTGCTGCTTGGCGAACCTTTTTGTCTCGACAGAAGGCAATTACATCGTGGAGGGGCTGGTGCAGCCCGGGCAGATAGTTGAATATCTGTTGGCCATTTGGCTGTAGCCGAGCGGTCTCCTTATCGATGAGTGCTGCAAGTGAGACTATCTCTCTTGCTTCAGGGAGGAATACGTCGTGGTCACATTCTTCTGTGAAGAAGGCGCCCGCGAGGCCTATTTCAGCACCTAGAGCTTGCGCCCTAAGCAATGCCGCCGCAATTGTGGTCGCTGGGTCCTTGGATGTTATCAACGTTACGAAAATTGGTTGGAATGCCTTGTGCCATCTTCTCAGGTCATTTAGATATGCATCGCGGTCTGCGAATAACATCGTTGGTAGACTACATGGATCTACGAGTTCACCTGGAGTGTCTGCTATTTCTGCAGGTCCGGACTCGACCTTTGCAGAGATGATGCGAACGTATGCTTCACCAATAAGATGAAAGGTCCGCCTCATGAGTAGTTGCTGATACAACCTGGCCTCTTCCAGGCTGCCAAACCGAGCCGGCATATTCTTAATCGTCTCAGAACCATCATGCCTCCGTACGGCATGAACACCGAGGGTGCGGTTTCCCCAGAACATGGCGTACCGCAGATCCAATCTAGTAAATTCATGGAAGATCTCATCCTCAACAACATTCACGTCCGGAGACGCAATCCCGGCTGCGCGGTGGGGCTTTCGCGACTCCAATCGGCGCAGGAGCAGGTAGCCTTCTTCGCCCTGCATCGTAGACGTATTTGGCGAGTCTAGAAAGTGCTCAAGGCAGAAGACTAGGAGACAAGCTATCATGACTTTCCTCAACGAAGGTGCTGAGCCTGGAGGATTCGCCGAAGCTAGTCTCTGCATTCCTTTCAGGGCTTTGTCGTACGCCGCGAGAGCAAACTCGCGATGCTTGGCTGATATGTCTAGGGCGACCTCCCGCATGGAGACCGGGTAGACAGAGGCAGCGCGTGTTACTTTGAAGGACTTGTAGAGCGCCCCGAGAGCTACGATCGAGCGAAGCACGAACGGTTCCGTGTGAGCTTCTTGGAGTATTGTATACGTCCAAGGCGACGTCTTGATGACGCCGGCCAGCTCCGAAGCGACCTCGTCTCGATAAGCCCAGAAGTAATAGACCTCTCTCTCATCTATGAAAGGTAGCGCCTGCGAGGGGCGAAGCTGACGGAGCTGAGAGCTCCTTTGCGAGACGATATCCAATATTTTCTTGGATTCGTCGGGGGGCGGTTTCCACTGGCACTGACGCCGAGATTTACTGCAAGTATTGCATTTTGGTCTCGTCTCGTCACATTTCACCCGACGAAGCCTAGAAGAGTCTTGTTGGCACAACCATCGCGACTCCTCATGGTGATGGAGACTTACTTGCAAGTAAGACAGCCATTCTTCGACTTTGGGGCCGAGGCCCTCCGAGCTCTGGATTCGGAGATGGACTGGCCATTCTCCCTCATGATGCAGTATTAAGATGCCCAAACTTGGAGACAAGAAGGAAAGATCGTGAAAGGCATGGAGAAGGCTTTCATTGTACACTTGTATTCATACCCGGCAATATAATTATTAAATCTGAGGGGGAGAAAGAGAATCAAAAGTCGGTAAGGACGTCAACGATGATTTCAGGCACGAGGGAGGTCGTGGATGAAGGCCAGGTCTGAATTGACGATCACTTAGGGGATTGAAGAATATATTGCCCAATCATATTGAGCCACTCATACTGTACTGCCGTAAGAATGGGGGGCATTGCTCATTGAGCCACAATAGCCGAGGACACTGTTTCGTCTGCCGATACTACGAATCCGTGATTCTTTCAAGCTGGTCAGTAAGGTAATGAGTCCTAACATAACTAATCCTCGTACCTTAACCACGCCCTCGATGTTACAGCGTAATCGCTTAGGACTACCAACCTAAAATGCCTGGAATTACGTGAATCTATTCGATTCAGCCAAGATACCCTAACCCCTGAAAGGGGCACTGCTCCCTCAAGCTACTTTCGGGAAGTAACGCTCTCGATGTCACGTTCATTTCTGGATAGGAATCGGGATGTAACCTCTTCTCCAACTGCTCAAAGGGCACCACGACTCACAACCTCCAAATTCTCGGTTTCGAGGTCCTAGATCAAACGATGCATCTGTAATGAATTTTCAACGCCAGTGTCTTAAATACATGTTTTTACACCGCCGCCCTGCTTGATGCCTATACCCAGTCCGTGCTATGATACCAGCACAGCAGCATGAGGCACCATGAGCTCATAACGCCGTTCACCATGTATATAAGGTATATATAGGAGCATCCGAGAACGCCTAACCCCCTGAGCAGCGAGCTACTCGTCTATTTTTCATCTCTCACGTTGGATCAAATCCCATTCATACTATTTCTTTAAGTCAGCATCATTTTTCGCGCAGTTTGTCAAGACATATGACGAAAGGGGTATCTTACGACTCGCCCATCCTCATCACCCGTATACACGCACTGCGGCATAGGCGTAATGCATGTAATCGCCGCTTCGGTATTTCTTTCATCGTCGCCGCCTCTCCTCCTTGAATCCACATGATCCAGGCGTTTCACCAATTCCAACTTCCAGCCCTCTTTGCCCGGTCCCACAACCTTCTTCCAGACGTTCACCACGCCCCTGCGTTGGCCCGTAAATACCAGCGTGTTTTCCAGCCACTCGTTACCGGTACCTTCGTAGAAAGCACAGCTAGAGATCCAGTCATCGTGGTCGCTGCAGACGTTTTGGTCGAGGATGAGCTCGCCGTTTAGCGTGTACAAGGCAACTTTCTGGCCGCGGCAGAGCATGATATCCCCGGTGACGTCGTTGATAAGGGCGCATTCTATGGGTCGGCCATGTGCTAATTTGCGGACGAACTCGAGACGGTTGAGATCCCAGAGGATGACTGTACCATCGCTCGAGGCGGAAAGGAGCGTACTGAAACTCTTGCTGACTGCAAGTGTAGTGACTGGAGTCTTATGTCCAAAGAGCGAAGATCTTGGCTGCAGTTCTACAGGCTTGGAAGGCGATGTAATGACGGTATGAGCAGATATCACACAATCCTCCCCTGCCGTTATGAGCAGTTGGGACGACGCGAAGAGGGCACAAGATAATTGCCCTTGATGCAAATTTTCAAAGAGGCCAGCTAGTTTCTTCGATTCGTTGAAATAGAAACGTACACTGTTGTCCGCGAATCCCCACTCGAGGTATTTGTCGTAATGGGGCGGGTGATTGAGTTTGAATGCAGTAGCGCAGAGCAGGCGATCAAGTTTTGACGAGAAGATGAGTGATGCTACGCGTTCCTTGGATTCGAGGAGAGGGAAAGGAAGCAGCGTGAGGCCTTCGGCCGATGTGTCAAGCCTCTTGATCTTATGGCGCATTTCTTCGCGGGGTTGGTGTGGTTTGG
Source organism: Amorphotheca resinae ATCC 22711 (assembly GCF_003019875.1). Classification (NCBI taxonomy): domain Eukaryota; kingdom Fungi; phylum Ascomycota; class Leotiomycetes; order Helotiales; family Amorphothecaceae; genus Amorphotheca; species Amorphotheca resinae. Next base: position 2,941,492 of record NW_020194471.1, read on the forward strand.
TAAAAACTTGATGTGGTGTTTGGCCAAAATTATGTATGATGCCGATTGTTGCCAGCCTCTCGACCGGATCTTCGATATTATCGAGGTCTTTGGCGCCATGATACGAGAGATGGTGGAAGACATTGACGGCTTCGATTGCAGCCTCTCCACGCTGTTTAGATCCAAAGACAAGATCAATCCAGTGGTGCAGATGCTTGCTGACATATGGACTTTCTAAAGCTTCTCGGTGCTTTGCTATGAAGATCTTAGGGTCTCCTTTGGCCCAAGGAGGTAGCTGCACATTATCGATAGCGCCACCATTGCCCTGTCTTACTCCAAAATTATATCCATTGCTATTGGTAAGAAACTCGGGCAGGTAGAAAAACTCTGGGATAAGCTCCCGTACGTCCGACATATTGTCTCTTGAAGCAGACATCCAGGCTTTCTCTATGGAATAGAAGAGTCGGTCCGGGTGGTCGAAGTTGCCTCCCTGGAGGAGCAAATACGATTGCACAAAGGGTTGAAGTCTGATGAGATAGGATGTTACAATCATAGCTGATGAGTAATGAGTGCCGTAGTGGAATGCTGGCGTGTGGTCAGTCATATCTGCAAATGTCTTGTAACGTTCAATAAAGTCCATTTGCCGGGATATATGTTGTGCACCCATGGGCTTTGTGAGGTCTCTAAATGAAGCAGGGTTGTTTAGATCCAACTCTTCACTGGTATAGTCTGCAAGGACCCATGGAAAGACTGGGTACTGGGTAAGATCATTGAAGGTCCGACCAGCCATTGTGTTGACTAGCATCAGATAATGGAAGTTGGAGATCTCGCCCTTGGCCCATCTTCGCATTGCTGGGTTCCAGGCTGATGGATTGAATATGTTACCGAACTTAGAACCGAAGGTTGTCGGTGACTCTTCCACTACTCTAAGCGCCTCAAGACGCCAGCTATGCTCTGGATTGGGCAAGCTCGAGCTTCCAATTGAATGAGGTGCCTTCGAGGCGAGCTTGTTATACAAGTCATCTCTAAGTGCGGGCGAAATAGCAGTTAAAAGGTAGCTGCGTCCATCGGTGAAAAAGACCTCCACCGCAACATCTCGAAATAAGAAACGGCGTTTGGAGATGCTGATCACATCACTCCACTTCCAGCTTCTTGATTCTTGATCGGCTCTAACCGGCTGCGTTCTCTTGTCGTTCGTCTTTTGACCAGAGATCATTTGTAAATATGGATCTCGCTCCTCTTTCGCAGCTTGCCAAACGTTTACGATTTCCCCATCAGACTGTTGGAAGACGTTGTCAATGAGGTACAATGAGTCTTTGCCCAATATCAACAAGCCTTCAACTGCCTCGAGCCCAATGATTCGAGAGATGTTGAATACTTGTTGAACTTGGTCGCCTCGTTGAAGGCTGCGCATAACCTTTCTGTTCTTGTCCTCGTACGCTTCGTCACCTTCCCCGGGGTCGTTTGGATCATCAACAAGCTCGAAATCTTCCTCAGCCATCACACTCTCCTGTGATCCGCTGGATCCGGTCTGTGGATGATTTACTGAGGTATCGTATGGCTTCTCTGCTGATGTACCATCAAGTGCCAATTCGCCTGGTGGAGTTGATACAGACGTTCCCGTCCCAATAGATCCAGGCTTGCTGTTGGGTTTTGAAACCCCATTTGATGTGGCATCTGTGATCCTACGTTTGGGTTGGTAGTCATAGGAAGGAGGCGCGCGGTCTGGTAGCATTCGTAGGCGCATACGATTTCGACCCTCTGTGCGGTCGAGCATCCATTTTGTGGCTGACCCACTGTCAAAGACTGCGCATGGTCTGTGAAGTTCACGATCCATTTTTGAAAATGCAGATGCCAGGAACACAAAGTTGTCTTGCTGGTCTTGTTGTGATCTTTGGTGTTTCAGATGCTCTGAGGCGTAGATCTGCTTCATCCAAACAGTCGACGCAAGATCATGGCGGAACAGAATATCTTCTTCGTTCAGATCTTCAGTATGCCACTGCCTGAGCTTTTCTCGACGCTTGGCCACACGTGTGTTGGCAGCATCTTCGGTTTTCTCATTCTCAGCGTGGACAAATTCTTCCCAGGTACGAGACATCGCGCCAAAGAACAAAGCATCTAGCTCCACTCGATGCTCACCAACCCAATCAACGAATGTCTCATTATCCAACTCCGTAAGTTTCTTGAACCCAGAACTTAGTTGTCTATACTCGGACGGCATTGTATGCTGGAGCATCTTTGAGGTCTCTTCCGGTTTCTGCACGAGTAAGATCCGCCACAGATTGGCAGCAGCTAAACGAACCTTTTCTCGTGAGTCAACCAATTTAAGATATAATTGGTAGCATATGAGTTTTAGAAAATCCTCTTCAACATCGGAAGAGAGAACCACTGTTTGCCAGTAGTGAAGCTTATCCATGAAAGCCACAGCTTCATCCTCAGAGATATGACCATGATCAAGCTCTGATAATCGAAGCAGAATTACTCTCAAGAAGACATGTGTGATGGAGAGAATAGCCTGACTGCAAAGTCGCACGCTTTTGATTTTGGATACCTCAGGCCGCTGCAGATATTCAAGCAATGTCCCCGCGAAGTCAAGCAATGGTTCTGCACCGTTCAAAAACCAGCCTTCGAAGACAGCTTCACCAATATGTAGAACGAATCGAGACATATTTTGGATGAGCCTAGGTTCCCATAAGGATTTCTGGTCGAGCTGAACAGTACTTTCGAGCTGTGATACTGTGTTGCGTAGTAAGTAAGACTCAAAATATGCCTGGTGCTCTCGAAATCCTGGAGGGATCTTCAGGAAAAGCCCGAAGCCAGGGAATTCTTTCCGGACCATAACCTGATCGACAAAGATATTGAGGAGGAGCTCAAGTAAACCTTCAACAAGCGTATTACTGATCTTCTGCGTCGCGAGCTTCTTCTTTGGTGACATTACAATGTTTAACTTGGCATTTGATGGGCTAAATTCGGACGGTTGAGATGTCAGTAGAATAAATGATGACCCCCTCCGTAAAGGCACCGCTCGAGCAGCCGTCGGGCTGGGAGGCAGATCGGTTTCTACCGTTGAGGTTCGAACTATGGGGGTAGGCATTGTTGATATGCGAGCAATGGGACGTATGATGACATCGTCACCCTCGAATGTTAGAGCCGAATCTCGAGAGTTCAACTCAGTCTCTGCACTAACAGAGTCTGTACTGACGACAACTGGAAATAGGACTGCAAGCAGTAGCCTTACATAGTCCGAAGACACTGCAAAGTCCCGGAAGTCGGAAGATTTACCATGCAAGTCAGCAAGGAAACGAATAACTGTATGTAAAACGGTGGCTTGTCCGCCGAGCTTCTCCTTCTTCGGTTGGTTTGATTCTGTTTACATGTTAGAGAATAGGACCATTAGGTTCCTGAAGCATATCTTACGTCGAGATTCTAGTTCCTTTGTCAAGGACATCGACCTAGGACGGAGGCTAATCGGTACGGTCAGATTCGCCTCTTGATCTTGCCCACTACCTCGATCAGTCAAAGGAGAATCAGGATCATCTTGATGTCGCAAGACATCCTTCAAACCGTGCTGCAGCATGGACGTAATCACCGGCAAGACGTCGGGATATATGACTTTACCATTGCTGAAGGTTTCTAAAAGGCTGAACAGTTCGAAAGGTCTCTCAAAGTTGATATCAGCAACGTCGCGGGCGAACAAAATACTGAAACAGATGGGCCACAGGGTTGAAAGATCCCACCACCTCTTGAGGCGGAAGCGCATGATTGTGAAGCCGCCCGTTTTGAGAGAAAATTTCGACACATATCCTGAGCCAGAAGTGACGAGAAGCCGCGCAAGGATCTTAGTGCCATGAACCACTACTTCAGGATCATCTTCTGTCAAGAGGTGGAGGAGCCACTGTTGATGTTAGGATAAGACAAGGATGGTTTTGGGAGGTTAACTTGCCTTGTTTGTAACGGTCCTGGCGAACTTTTTAATGTTCGCCGTGCTACCCTTTTCACAGAGAAGTCCCGTATACATCTCAAGTACCTTATTACCCAACTGTCTCTTTGTTAAAATCTGAGATGTTGCTTCTTTCCCATCAAATAGAGTGCTGACTGTCGGCTTTCTTCGGCTACCTGAGATCGTTGCTGATCGTGTGGGTAAGGTTCCGCTCTGTCCTTTGGGTGTTCGAGTGGCCGAGCCAGATGTCTGATGATAGGCATACGTGATGAACAGCGCAAGAGATCGAAATACTTCCGCAGTCATATTGCATTTCACCAATATCTCAAAAGCCTCCATGAAATATGGAAAAACATCACGAGAGAACGTCTCGGCTTTCATCGCATCTATAAATCTTTTGACAATACCTGTCCTCAGTTAGCGTGAGAGTAGCAAAAAGCGGCGGTACTAGTTTCTTACGCATTCGAAGCAGTCTTCGGGAATTGAACTGGTGGAATTTACTGCGCACACCGAAGGTGACAAACTGTTTGTAGTATAGTTTTTGGGTGGCCGGTGCAGTCTTTCGCCACATATCAAAGTCAACCAGCAGGATTCGATATGCCAATGGGTTGATGATGAAGGATTCTTCCGGTTTCTCGTGATTGTATCCCAGAAACTCCAGTACCAGATTGAGTAACTGAAAGCCAAGCTTGTCTCGGTCATCGTTGGTTAAGGTAGAAACATCAGGGTTATTGTACTTGGACGCAACAACAACGCCAGCGCCCATTTTCCCGCGCAGCAAAGCACCAAGTATAGCGTATCCATTGTCTCTCTCCATGGCCTCACTGTTACGCCAGCTACCTTTGATACTGTAGAACAAAGTCTCGACAGCTCGCACGATAGCGTCCTTGGTAGTTGCGCTCTCTACCAGTTTCAGGGCGATGCCACTGAAGCCTCCGAGGCGCCATAATGCATCATCAAGGGACTGAGGAACAAATACAATCGGTTCACCTGTCAGAACAGTAGTACCTTGTGCTCGAGTCAGAGCTTCATTGATTGAAGGGATTGCAGCATTGATAGCCAAGGAGGTGCCGGTATGATGAGTCAATTGGAACAAGTTGTTAGAAGCGGTTCGACCCAATCCTCGAAGTAGCTGTGATTCGTGATCATCTTCCCCCAGGACAGCTGTAGGCAGAATACTCAATAGGATACGATGTTCTGGAACAAGTGCGCTCGCCTTTTCGCGGATGGCACTAAGGATGTCTGAGCTCTCGTCTTTGCCAGGGTGAATCAACTCGTTCCGCATGCCCAACGCTGCTGAGGCTTCGTAGGTCTGAAAGGAGCCAAGGCAATCTTGAAAGTTCCCATTATATCGAGGCCCTAGCCGATAATATACGGCAATTAGATCATCGCTGAGGCAACCTTCGAAGAGATGTGCTGAGGCTAGAGACCAACGAGAGAACACCACCCCACGACCGAGACGTGTCGACAAATCTTGCGGTGTTCCCAGAAATGCTTGCACAGGGGTTGTCCTGGTTGTCGATGGTGATGTGAAAGACGAAAAGCTGTCTGCGGCAGAGTTGGAGAGAGGTGGGTGTTCGGGATACTGGCTTTTGACTTGTTCCACGAATTCTCCGTCCACATAAAGCAATGCCTTGCTAGACGACATTGTTTTGGGTCGCCGATGGACTATTGCAATATGATACCACTGTCCTTCTTTGAATGCTGTTGATTTGAACCTTACACTAGGGCGTGAGGATGTCACAGAAGTCTGGAGAATGAAGTTATGAGTATCTCTTTCCAGATATGCAAGGACGAAACAAGTTTGGGTCGAGTCAAAAGCCCCAAAAATAGTTGTATGAGCATTCGGATCAAACTGATCCACATATATCCAGGCTGTAAAAGTATACCCTGGCATCGTTGAAAGTGGAGGGAATGACCGTCCTAGGGTTGGTAGCTCCACTGATGCAAAGCCATTCAAGGAGAGGTCGAACTGAATATATGCTGGGGAGTGAGATTCCTTCATGGATCGAAGAAGGAAATCAGCCGCATTGGAAGATTGGTTACAAACAAGATACTGGGCATCATTTAAGGTGTTGACCCCGCGGGATATTAGAGATCCGCAAAGAGCTTCCACACAACACCTTTCGGTGGTATTCAGGGGTGAGTCAGAATCAAAAGCAAGCGGCAGGAGGGTCGATAGAATGCCAGTCGAATGCAGAGCCGCGAGATTATGCTTGGAGATTGACGATATCTTTGATAGCGTCAAGATGACGACTAATGCAGCAGGATTCACAGGTGTGTTCGGAATTCGAGGAATTGTCTTCCAAAAATCAATGATGATTGGCACCACATCGGGAGTGGATAGCAAAGCGCTCTCTCCGAGTATTTCTTGGAGCCTGGATTGCACCACGGTAATAACATCTTCATCACTATGCAATGCCACAGTACTCGTTGCAGGACTAGGCTCACTATCCCGGAGTGATTTTTGGACTGCCTCTTCTGTGCTTGGAGATTTCTGTTGCTGTGGTGCATTTCCCTGCTCTTTGAACATGGAAGGGTGTAGTCCAGCAACTTTCTGACACAGCGATTCGAACCTCTTGTCATCCAGTGCAAAAGCAAGGAGTCGTCCAAAGAGTTGGGCTTCACCCCACACATCAGATTCGCTACCCCCAACACCAATGCTGGCGATGATCTGCTCTAGGGCACCCCATCCGCCGCCCTCAACCCTTCGTTTGAAGTATCTCTGGTTCCCATAGTGCTCCCGAAATGCTTGTGCCAAAACCCCCAGTACAATTTCCAGAAGCTCAAATAGCTGTATCTTGTCTTCCTTGCTCCTCTTTGTCGGGTGGTAGAAGCCGGAGAATGCTCGGAGAGTATCTATGATGATCTGGAAGCCATGGAGATGCCGGAAATCGTCCTTCGCCCGGGCAGATTGGGGCGCTGCAATCAAATGCTGACGCACAAGTTGGGCCTGACTGATGAGCTTCGAGAGGTCGGGGTAAGCGTTGCCTACGGGGCTCTGGAGTGTGGCCGAAAGGTTGTCGAGAAGAAGCTGTAGCTCGACGGTAGCTTTCGTGCTCTCTGGTGGAGTCGATGCAACGGTTGATGAGCGCTGCTGCCGTGAACGCGTAGACATTCTTCCACGCCGCCCCAGGCTCCGAGTTGGATCAGGTCGGCCGGTCCTCCTTCATTAGATGTCGCCGTTCTCTCACGGCCGTGGAGATTCTAGGTAACCGGGAAGCCTGACGGTCATTGAATTCTGACCGCGACGGCGGGAGGGGAAATGTTTTGGGAGGATCTCGAGAGCAGAGGAGAATTGAAATTCAGAGGGAGCAGAAATGACTGTGGACGTAGGTAGTTACAGCTCGTTTCTTTATTGGATTTGCATTTGCATTTGTCTGGTTTTCATTTTCATGGCGCGCTGCTGACTACGGTTATTGCAAGCCGGCTGATGAGGCTGCGAGTCTCCAAACAGAAGGGTCCTGTTTCTGCCTAAGGTACCTAGAATGGGGGATGAGTGCCTCAGGTATGATTAGTTGAAACCTAGGTACCCATTATAGCCTCAGGCACTAAGGCACTAAGGCAGACAATGGTCGGTCATACATCATAGGTAGCTTCCAGCTTGATACCGCACGGAGTATCTGCCGATAAGTGAGGTAAGGTACCTAGTATGAGTGATACGACGCACGACTATTATAAGTGTTAAACAACTTATGAACGTACACCGTAGGTAGGTCCTTCAGAGCTCGGACTTGAGATTCTCACCGGTATCTTTGGCAGCTTGGCTTGATTGGACTCAACGTGAAGAAGAAGCAGGGCGGCTCAAGGCTCGGGGCTCAGGGCTCGAGGGTTCAAGGCCCCGAGTCATGCGTAGTTTACGGGTACCTGGTGACTCAGTGAGTGCGAGAAACCATGATGCCGGGCCCACAAGAACGATATCTCACGTCCTGGACGGTGCCAGCCTGGATGCCAATTCTGCCTTGCCTTTCCTGTATTGAAGCTGCTCACGTGCGCTTGGGAGCAGGTATCCGGAGATAGCTGATCGGCAGGTAGCGGCTTATGGGTACCGTACTGTACCGTACCTTGGTACGTCGCTCTTGGTGGCTCTCGTAGCCGCTCTGAACCTCTGAAGAGAGCTCTCCGCGCTAAGAATGCTGATGTAGACCACTCTATTATACGATCATGCAATAAGGATTGCGGCACCAAGATGCCAATTCAAGTGCCAGATTCCTTATGTTCATCACATAATAAGACAACTTGCGTGCAAGTACCTACGTACTCCGTAATCCGCTCATTCTGACGCTCGTGACGATAGAGCCCACCCGGGCGATAAGGACAGCAAATCATGCCCAAAGCGGCCAAGCGGCGTTTAGAGCTCCGCCCCACCCCCGAAAGCCGGCCGGGGCTCAGCCAGTCACGTCGTCTGTCTATCCCCTATCTGGCCTAGCCGTTGCTCGGTCGGCTGGGGAGCTTTCGCCATCAGTCACTTGCCTCCTCCTCCATCTCTCCTCTCCTCTCTCCTCCATCTTCCTCTTCCCTTCTTCTATCCCTCATCCCCCCCCCCCCAAATCCACCTCTGAAGACAGCATCATCAACTGTCTTCACCACCCACCTCTTTATCCTCAACAACCTTTGTTTGTTCCTTAATTCTTTCGAAAGTCGCAGGCAGACAAGTCCCCTTCTTTCACACCCTCTCCGCAACCCCCATCATCATGCTGGGGCTCTACGCCTTATCGCTGTTGCCGCTGCTGGCATCAGCGGCACCAACATTCAGCACTGAAACCATCCATGAAGGTGCTGCTCCTCTCCTTTCGTCCTCCAATGCCGAGGCCGTTCCGGACTCCTACATCGTCGTGTTCAAGAAGCACGTCACCGACGCCTTGGCATCGGAGCACCACAGCTGGGTGCAAGACATCCATCTCCAGAGCGAGAACGCTCGCACCGAGCTTCGAAAGCGATCGCAATTCCCTATTACCAACGACATCTTCGAGGGTCTCAAGCACACATACAGTATCGCTGGCGAGTTCTTGGGTTACTCGGGGCACTTCGATGACTCGGTCATCGAGAAGGTCCGCAGACATCCCGACGTAAGTAGCCCTGAACCCTTTTTCCTTGATTTCCCCGTCATCAATGCATCTCTCTCTCGACAGCAACTTGATGGCAGATCACGATCACCCTCGTGTGCCCTTGTCCAGCATCTGTCCGTCAAGGTGTAGCAGCGCAGTACCTTGTTATCGTAGCTAGTCAGCTTACAGAAGCTTCGCACGTGACACTTCTTATCTGTCCCTGCTTCAACTGGCATGTGTAATCTTGAGCACGTGGCTAACATTCCTCTCTCTAGGTCGAGTACGTTGAGAAAGACTCTGTTGTTCACACACTAGGCGACACTGGTGACACTGGAGAGCTGGAAAAGAACGCTCCATGGGGTCTCGCTCGTATTTCCCACCGGGATAGCCTGACCTTCAGCGATTTCAACAAGTACCTCTACGCCGCTGATGCGGGTGAGGGTGTGGATGTCTATGTTATCGACACTGGAACCAACACTGAGCACGTCGACTTCGAAGGTCGAGCACACTGGGGCAAGACCATCCCTGTCAACGATGCTGACGAGGACGGAAATGGACACGGAACTCACTGCTCTGGTACCGTTGCTGGCAAGAAGTATGGTGTAGCCAAGAAGGCCAATGTCTACGCTGTCAAGGTTCTCAGATCTAACGGCTCCGGAACCATGTCGGATGTCGTCAAGGGCGTTGAGTGGGCTGCAAACTCCCACGCCCAGAAGGTCAAGAAGGGTAAGAAGGGCTTCAAGGGCTCTGCCGCCAACATGTCTCTCGGAGGTGGCAAGTCTCCCGCTCTCGACCGTGCTGTGAACAGCGCCGTTGCCGCTGGTATCCACTTTGCTGTTGCCGCCGGTAATGACAATGCCGATTCTTGCAACTACTCCCCAGCTGCTGCCGAGAACGCCATCACTGTCGGTGCTTCGGCTCTAGATGACTCCCGCGCTTACTTCTCCAACTATGGACCATGCAATGATATCTTCGCACCTGGTCTGAGCATCCTTTCTACTTGGATTGGCAGCAAGTACGCTGTCAACACCATCTCCGGTACTTCTATGGCTTCTCCCCACATTGCTGGTCTTCTGGCATACTACCTTTCCCTGCAGCCATCCTCCGACTCTGCTTATGCAGTCGCTGAGATCACCCCTAAGAAGTTGAAGGAGAACATTATCAGCATCGCCACTGAGGGTGCCTTGACTGATGTCCCGTCTGATACCAAGAACGTGCTTGCATGGAACGGTGGTGGATCTTCCAACTATTCTTCCATCATCAAGGCTGGTGGATACACCGTGAAGAAGGGCTCCAAGCCCACCACCAACTTGCCAACCACGATTGAGTTGTTGGAGGAGGCAATGGAGAATGACTTCGACATGGTTTCTGGAGAGATCGCCAAGGACGCCAAGAACATGATGTCCAAGACCGAGACCTTCTCCAAGAAGATCCAGGAGGAGATCAAGGAATTTTTTGAGGGGCTTGAGGAGTTTGAGTCCTAAACGTCACCCTAATATTGGTGGCATATTGCGAGCCTGACTTAACTCAAGGACACAGTCCTATGTAGCCTTGCCTTACTGTTTGAGCAAGGTCATGGAGGAGGAGCTGGGTGGTGGATTTTCATTATACGCATTTTGGATATAGGTTTCATTGCGTCTCAGATCTTCATGGTTTTCCTGTTGTCACGGGCATACATAGACCAAGAGTTAAATTGTACCCCTTTTCGGTCTCCCGTGATCTTGCTTCGTGATGTGATGCATTGCCGACTCGAACTACACTGTTCCACCCTGTTGAGAAGTTTTGCTTAGTGGCGATTCTTTAGAATGGTCATGATTGAGGACCTCCCGGGGTCACTCCTTCTCACTTCGTACGGGTCGTCATTATTTGGTTTCAGTTTTCCTTTTATCTGGTAAGATCTGTGCCTTCCTCCAAAATGACGGCTCCGGACAACCTCAAAAGTTCCTGGTGTCTTCGTGCCTTTTGCTCTCTTCCCCCTGCTCTCTCAGCTTTTGGCTATTGAATTCACCATTCGAAACGGCATCAGCTGCTGTCTGCAAAAGTTCAAGTCGCACTCTGTGCGCTTCACACCATACTCTATACTCTTCACTTCGCACTCCACACTTCTCTCATCTCGTCACACATCCCATTACTTTATATATTAAACTCTACAAACCTCCCATTAGCTGCTTCGCTCTCGGGGTCGTCGCATCGAGAAGATGCTCCAACGGAGCAGCTCCCATGGGGCTGATTGTCATAGATCAACCTCGTCTGTTCACAGCAAACCTGAATCCACCAAGGCTGAGGTCGCCAACCAGCATGCCCATGCCGCAGCAACACTAGCCTTCGCTCGAGCACAAGAGAAAAGCAGCACCGATGCTAGCCACAAAGGTGTCGGATTTTCACGGAAAAATATAACTTCGAGTAGTCAAGACAGTCAGCCACCGCTTCAGCAGAACAAAGGTCCAAGCAATGTGGACCGGGTCGTCAAGCGACAGCAGAGTGTGCGGTTTGTGACTTGCACTGACGTGGAAGGACGGCAATCTAAGAGCAATAGGGAGGTTCGTGTTGAACCGCGGGGCAGCTTTTCGACTGTTAGACCCGCCGCACTCCGCCCTCTTAGTCGATGCTCATCTCTTGGCAACGCTGGAATAGCGGGGGAGAAAGCAGGATTCAATGAGAGAGAGCTCGCCCCGTATGGTCCATACTCAAGAAAGGATGATGCCGTTGCCTCTTCTCCAGCTTCGTCTCGCCATGTCCGAAAGTCCAGGTCTATGTTCATGCCACTCAAAGCTCCCAAGGTCTTCTATACCAACGGGACCCCCGAAAGACCAGGGAACACCTCCTCTGGTCACCGGGACAGTAATTTGAACGCTGCAACGCCGCACATGAATTCATACGAAGCTCCTCTGAGAACCCCAAAGTCAATGAGCTTCCTTGGGCTGAGACGAGAACGTGACTCTTCGGGGAGTCGCGAGAGCAATGATTTGGGCATACAGATGGCGCGGGATAGGTTCCTCCATCAAACAAATCAGCAGAGGCTTCTGGAGAAGCCTTCGTTCCTCTTCAAGTTGAAAGTTCAAAGACAAGAGAAGCAGTCCCGGAAATTTGTTCTTACTAGCAGCACAAACAGCTATGGATCACCCATCGCCTCTTCCAACCAAGGCACAACACCAAAAGAATTCAAGCTGAAGGACAAAGCTCGCAAGGCAAGGCGGAATATCAAGGACAGATTCAGACGGGCTTTCGGGCGTAGCAGCAAGGAACAATTAGATATTCCGGTCCAACAAGTCGATGCCTATGAGACACATGTCCGAGAATATCCAAGTGGTTCGGACGCTAGACTCAGCAACTTTGAAGATATTCCACTTCAATCAGAAGCGACTCTTTGCCAAGTAGCATCTCGCCCTCCTTCTATTTATATGATAAGCTCAAGCCAGCGAATAGAATCGCAAACTGGCAGCGTTAAGAGCATAGGAAGTGATCGCAGTGGCGACAACTTGCCCACCACTGATACCAATGCCACCACAAGCCAGGGATCCAGACTCCAGCCCGAAAGGGATATTCAGCGTCTATCTGTCATCAACGAGAATGGCGCTCATGTTCCCTCGTCCTCATTGAATAATACACCAGCAAACCATAAGCTCGGTAAGAGCGACGGTTATGTGCCTGATGGCAATTCGAAGACGACTCCTGTCCCCGAGCACGCCAGTCTCTACCACTATTTAATGAAACGCCTCGAGGATACTTCTCCTCAGCGCCGCCTCGAGGCTTTGCGAAAGAAAATGAAGGAAAGCGTCAGTATCTCAAAGGATGTGGAAAGTATTAGCAGTGCAAAGCATGTGGAAAACGTCAACGCCGCAAAAGATGTGGAAAACATCAACATCACAGAAGTGCCACGACGTCTCGCTTCTTTTGCTGGCACTGGCGTTAAATACAAGATGGTAACCATAAAACCGGTTCCGCCGTCTCCCATGTGCAGCAGTGAGGCAGGCCGGTCTCCCAAGCATGGCCACCAATGGGTCACAGCTGACTCCGCCCACGCAGCTAGAGCTGAGGATATTTTCGGACGTACAGGTCCCCACGTACATGAATGGTTTGCAGCAGACTCTCTCCGGGAAGCAAGAATGCGTAGGCAAGGCAATAAGGTACTGCCAGAGGAACATGCCATCAATGAAGTTATCAGCGGCTTAAAGCAAGGGCGGAGCGGCTCAGATGCAGCTACTTTTTCACACTCTCATGAAGCCAGCACCAAAACATCAAACCATTTGGCGCCAGAGAATATGAATATGACGCCGCAGGAGGTTGCGCACCTTATTGAGCCAATCGTTCCGGAAAGGAGAATTGTGCTCGAAGCAAGATCTACCTTCTTTGGTGGGACCAAATACGCCACTGTCAAAACTATCAGCCCATTTCGGCGTGCATTGACAGAAAGTGAAGCTGAGAGCTCTGCTGCAGGCGCTGAAACTCAGGATGCAAACAAGCCTCCGAGTGTACCCTATTCAGAGAGCATCTATTCAAGAAGCACAGGCGGTGGGACACCAGCCTTCGCCAAGAGTTCCTTGACTTTGCACTCATGCGAGGAAGACATCCCAAAGATGTCATCTGCTGACGCCGGCAATGGAGATGCAATCATTCTTGATAGACATATATATCGTCCAATCATGCCAGACATGAAGGGCCATCGCGCTACGAGCTATGCAGGTTCAGTTGAGTCATTCGAGTGGCAGAACTGGATGAGTTCAGAAGTCACGAAACTTGAAAACGGCAAGGCAAATCCAAACTGCGCTTCTACTCAGGCCGCCTTCTATATCAAGGATCTTCCCGTGATGACATGGTCCTTGCGTAGCAGACATGTCCGAGAGAATGCGCAGATCATTGGTGATGACACCGAGGTGAACCAGAGCAAGGCCATTCCGGTGAAGCAACCGCTGGGAACGGTGCAGCAGAATGTGAAACTAAACCAACAAAACATACCCGTGCTGAAACCCATCGTGAAGTATAGATCCTCAACAGCTCTTGTTCTTGCCGAGAACATCGACTCGGGCAGAAGATCAATTCCACCACCACCACCTGCACGGCCAGCGAGCCCACCCCCACCGCCGATTCCACTTCGCTCGCACCTCCGACCAAACCCTTATCCGAAATTTGGTCTGTCTTCTGCGAATGCAGTCAATACAACTAATCTTTTCGGCGCACCAAATTCGGCAGCCAATGTTCCGAGAATGGGTAGAGAGAATCTCAGGAGCGGCTCAGAAACTGCGTTCAATAGTCCGAAGAGCATTGGGACTCCGGTGAATTTGGCGAAGAGAGTCAGGCAGTCTAATAAAGTGAGTCCAGGAGGAGGCCTTAGTGCCGCTGTCGAGAAACAGTTTGGGAGTACATATCCAATAAGTCCAGGTGATTGGAGAGTTAATGGAAAGGACATGGATCCAGGAGGTGTGGAGGAAGATGACATCTATGGAGCAGAGGGTGCAGGATTGATGGGTCCCAGCATGACGAGGGATGTCGGGGGGATGGGAAGTCTGGGGTTGGTGAACTCGTATTTGAGTAGCCGGCGCAGAAAGGTGGCTGAATTCAGTGATGAGAGTTAGAGGGCGTTTCTTTGATGGGGTTTGGGTTTATTGGATCAGGAGATGGCTCGACTTCATTGGAGAGAAGCGAATTGATCCATGGAACAAACGATGTTTCCTTCCCCCATTCTGCTTTTGACGGCTGGGCTTGGGTGGAGTTATGGAGGAACATGGCTGAATCGGGGGTTAGGTATCAATATCATGAGAAGGGATGAACATGAGCTGCGGAACATGTTTCTGAATAAACCAAGCATTATTAGATAGAAGAAAGAAATGGCAGTCTTTTACTATGCACGAATACGAATTGGCTGCTGACCTGAATTGTGAATACGGGATCTCCGTAAAGCCAATGATTTATCCTGGGTTTTTCCAATTACTTACTTCGCTTTGTTCTCAAGACTGTACATATATACCGTACCTCCACCATGTAGAGGTTGGCTCTTCATATGATATCTAATACACAAAAAATGTTGTCTCTCCAAATACCCACAGCATCCGGAACCATTCCTATCTATCCCTGCCATCTTCATTCGTACAGCTCAACCCTCAAGATGCGGCGTCTCTCTAGTTTCCCCATCGTGTAAAAAATCTAAATACCCTAAAAACAAAAAGAATCTCAAGAGAATCCAGATATCCTCAGTAGGTAAATAATGACCCATACCATGGAGAAAAGCGCCGAGACATGAAGTTATAATATGATTAATACTGGGTCGGGAACGGGTGGGGAGTGTGGGGAAAAGAGCGGAGAAAGTTCCCGCGCACCGTCGACGGGGCTCGCGACTCCACTTCGTTTAAGTCGCTTAGATTCAGGGGGAGGAATCGAGGATCATGAATTGAATTTGAATTGAATTGAAAGAGAAAATGAGTTCTTCGGTCCCGTCAAGTTGCTCAACTTGCCTGAGTAACTCGAGCAGCGAGCCTGAGCGAGTTTGATGAGCGGGGTTTAGCACATGTTGCAGGGTTTTTGACTTGAAGCGATGAGAGCGATGAGGAATGAAGATACTCAGGTTTGGATTTACGTTGGTTACTCCTTTTGCATGGCGTTTTAATGAATACTGGGCACATATAGTAAGATGTGGGAGTTCTAAGCTGTGAATATTACTAATTGGAAGATTCCTTTCTGCAGATGGTACGTACTAAGTCCATATCCATTGCTCTGTTATAACTTGGTCTTTCTGAAGGTGCAGCTTCGTGGCTTACACACTTTCATTTCCTTGCATCCCACTCCTGTCCACCCCTTTTCACTTGGACAGAAAGAGCTATCTTGCACAAAAGTCCCCGACCCACCGTTTTAACTCGGAGCCGTCAATGGCGCCTTTATCATTAGTACTATGATTAGATGGCTTGATTACATTGGTTGCTGGCTAGCTACAGAACAGGGCTACCCTTTAGACGACTTAGGCGTATGCCGCGTATCTTAGCTGTCTGGATTTTGAGATTGCATTTCCATGTCATTTCTTCATTCATGTTATATATTCATCTTCATCAAGCTCTTTATTAACATATGAGCACTTCTACTTCAGCTCAACACCCCCCTTGACCTCCGCGCCCGAAAGCTTCCCTTCCTTAAACTCCGCAACCATCTGTTCCATGGTACACCACTCCACACCCTGATGCTTACTGATATACTCAATCAACCTCTCATGCATGAGGATAACCTGCGGCTTGCCGCTAACCTGGGGGTGGATGCTCATAGGAAATATGAAGGTATCATATTCGCGGTACAGGAAATCGAACTGGTCTTTCCAGAGCTGCTCGATAGAGCGCGTGTCAACGTAGCCGTGGGTAGAGGCTTGTTTGAGAGAGAGCACGAAGGGTGGCCAGTCGTCGAGGTGCCAGTTAGCTGGGACCTCGACTACTTTGGATGGCTTGAGGGACGTCATTGGTACCATCCATGAAGAGGCGGGAACGGCGGTGTTGGTCTCAATGTATTCTGGTTCGTAGGGTGCGTAGTAAAGCTGGGAGTCGTGGTGCATAAAGGAGTGGTCGTATTCCTAGATTAAAAGGATTGTTAGTTTGGGACTACATTGTGTGGTTGATGTGGAGGAACTTACAATGCCGTATTCTTCAAGCAGTCTGATCGTTTGCTTGGAGGTATCCCATGCAGGAGCGGTCCATCCCTTTGGTTTCTTGCCCAGGAATTTGGTGAGGACGTCAATTGATTTTGAAAGGATATCTCTCTGTTGTTGCTCGTTCAGCGTCGAGACGAATTCGTGCGTATACCCGTGAAGTCCACTATGTTGCCAGATTAGTATTGTCTTCTTAAATAGGAACATCTCTTCGCTCACATCTCATGCCCAGCATCTCGAACCTTGGTAATCTGCTCCG
Organism: Amorphotheca resinae ATCC 22711; assembly: GCF_003019875.1. Lineage (NCBI taxonomy): Eukaryota > Fungi > Ascomycota > Leotiomycetes > Helotiales > Amorphothecaceae > Amorphotheca > Amorphotheca resinae. The sequence goes on from NW_020194471.1 coordinate 2,958,339, forward strand.
GGAACGATTCGAGAGAATGTGCTGGCACAAACCAAGTCGTCTTGATCCCGTACTTGTCCCATAGCTTCAGGAGACGGTCGATCCCAACTGTTGCACCGAAGATACCTCGCGAGACATCGGTTGGGTTTGCTGGCGATCCATTTCTGGTGTTGATCCTGAGTAGTATCAGCACTATGCCTCTAGTTATCTTATCAGGAAGAATTACCAGCCACTTACAGCGTCGACATCGACACCGTATCCAACGAGTACGCGTTTAACCATGATGAAGATAGTCTTAAAATTTCCTGGAAATTGTTTGAAAAATCAGATATCAGAGATGAGCTGAAAAGTGATGTGCAAAGAAGACCCGAGAGAGTTAGTTAAAGATACTTTTATGATGCTCAGCCTTAGAGCGCACAGTATTAGGTAGGGCGTGCGTGCATAGCCAAGTAGATAGTTTAGCGGGGTAGCTTCCCCCCTATCTTAGCCGCGGAGGAGAGCGCAACTCGAACCCCACCCTTGCCTTCGCTGATCCCCGTGGCAACATGAAAAGAGCACTATTGATGGAGATACGATATCGACGTTGCATCCTGTGTATCATCATCGTCGTGTGCCTCGGGTAGATCTTCGAAGCCGTGTTCTCGTCCGAGGGTCTCTAAAATGCGGGGAATTTCGGTTAACCCAAATAATGCGCTCTCTCCTCCTATCACCCCGCCTCCTATTTTCCCCAGTTTTCTATTGCCTAGCTCTCTACACCCTCGCTTTCTTATCAGAACAACGCTTTACACAAATTCTCCTTCTATATCTTCATGAAGATAACGCTAATGATAGGAGGTAAGCATCCAATGCGAACTCTTCAGCAGAACTTAGATGTTAGAACTCAATGTCATTGGCCCTTTTCCCTGAGAAAACCTCATGACACTTCTCAAAATGAAAATCTCAACCAAGACCAATTTGAAGCTGGTGGTAGAGTGTGATCAAGAGTCCGTAATCTCATTTTATTGACTGGCATAAGTGTATTCGACGTGCAATACTAGACAGGGTAGGCTGCCCCGTTGTAGATAATACCAAGGACGTAGAGGAGCGCAGAGAAGGTTGTGCTATTATTCATCTTTGCTTTCGGGTTATGAGAGAGTCTCAAGGTTACATAGTTTGGACCTGGGACAAAGACGTTGCCAAATCTTCTCTAAAGCCTTCTACCTCGATTGCAGACATATTATACTCTGACAGGCTCGGATTCCAGATGTTATGACTCGTGAGTCGTATTTCAAAAGGCATATCCCTAGGCTAATAGCCATGAGAAGACCAGCTGGAAGAGACGGAGGCACCCAAGGATGAAGAGCAGCTAGATTTATAGACTATTGTAAATGTGGTGAGCCATGAATAGTTGTAGTGGTCAAGAAGGACTTCAGTGATACGCTATTCTTGACGAGTATCAATGTAATATCACACTACAAGGCAAATATCACCGCACTCTCAAAGCAATGTGTAGACAAAGTTGAATTGAAGTACTAGCAAAGTTCATCCCTTCAGCTGGTCACCCCATAATACAATAAAGCGCTCGGCCTGTTTAATCAAACGGCAATAGCTGTTGCAAGCTCCGTTCCGGCTGCCCCGTAACTCTGCTTGTAACGCTTGATGCAGTGGTCCTCCACCTTCAATGGTGCATACAACGGCTGCTCTCCTGGCTTCAAGCAAGTGGGGATACATTCCACAACCGCATCCAAAGCACCATCATTAAAGAAAGCACATGAGTATCTGTCCTTCTCGCTGTAGGGGCTAATAACACGGTGCATAGTTGACTTGTAGCGGTTGTTGGTCCAGATTTCTGCGTGTTTGTTAGCTGCGGTTGAGGATGAGTAGGGAAGAGAGAGGCTTACGCATCAGGTCACCGATGTTGACTACATATGCGCCTTTGATAGGTATCACGGGGTGCCAGGTTCCAGTTGGCTTGTGGAGAACTTCAAGACCGCCGACTTTGAAACATTAATGATGAGATCTAATTAATAAGGGTGGGGAAATCTCACCAGAATCTTGGAGTAGAAGTGTGAGAGCACCAAAGTCGGTATGAGATCCAACTCCTCGAGTTCTTCCTGCAGCGTCTTTTGGCGTCGGAGGGTAGTGGTGCGCGCGGCAGAGACAAATACCTGGCCAGTTCATTAGACTTAGATGTACAGTGTGAGTCGGAAATTCTCACCATTTGGATCTGATGCGAAGTAATCAAAGTGATCCTCGGGAAGTCCCAGTGAGAGTGCCACAAGTCTGAACATAGTCTTTGACAACTGATGAACTGCCTCGTAATACTCCATGGAAATGGTCTTGAAATGAGGAAGTGCTTCAGGCCACTGGTTTGGACCTTCCAAGAATCGACCAAGGGGTCTATCCCGTCGGATCGAGAATCCTTCTTTCTGATCAGGCGTGGCCTGGTCGTCAAGTTCATCAAGTTTTTGTCCACCGATTCGTTCGTATCCGCGATGGCATTGCGACTTTGTCAGGGCGACTTTCTCCTTTTCCTCGAGAGGGAGGTTGAAGAATTCGGCAACAGCAGCGAGGTAGCGTTCTTGGAGATCGATAGAAACTGAATGCCCAACCACTTGGAGGAAGCCTTGGGTTTCACATGCTTCACGGATCTCATCTGCGACCTTTTTCTTGGACTCTTCGTCGCCAGAGAGGTAGCCGGAGATATCGATCACTGGGATAGTCACCTCGACGGAGCCCATCTTGATAGTTGCAATGGAGGGTATTCAAATGGAAATGGAAGAAATTGAAGCTATTCCGGAGTCTACAGACTCTACTTCGTGTGATTTGAAATGGCAAGGGCGTCTGCAGGGGACTGTGATAGAGAAGAGTTCAACGGCTGATAACATCGATAGGGCTTGCGACTTTATATTAGATTTGATTGACCCTGTGAACTTTGATAACTTACTTTGCAACTATTTGTTCCGCATGCCGATATCACATGTACCTCCAGGATATCAACGAGCTTGATGCGCGGGAACGGGGGACGATGTGGACCCAGAAACCGGGACCCCATCTATGGAGTAGAAACCCGCGGGAATGGGCGCAGTGTAAAGTGGCCTTACCCTATCATATTTGATATATATCATGGCTAGTAGTTGAAGTGTCAGGGGAGGTTACTGGCCTCCTCGGATAAGAGCGCAAGGATTAAATAGACACTGGGACACAGGTTTCGGAGATCCGCGCAGGCAGCTGTACCGGCAATCAACAACTGTGTGCCAGGCAGATCGATACCCGTCTTGAACTGATACGCGCTGATACAGATGAGCGTGAAGGAGATTGGAATACATAAACACATCATGCCACGACCGAGCTCTGCTGAACACCTTCGACTTCGAAGCCCATTCTTCCCCCTTGCAAAATGAAGAAGGCAATCAAGCTACCCTTTCTCCCAGAGTTGCGACTTAACTCACCCTATTGGCAAAAGTATAGCTCCATCCCCACGTTTCTTAATGCAAGGCCATGGCATTCCCCGGCTAACCTAACGCGATAGTGTCATCATCGGAATTCTTGTCGGGTTGTCAGCGGGTCTCTATGTGGCGCTGAACCTCCTGGGTGCCGGCGGAGGGAAACCCAACTCGGCCCAGACAGTCCAGATTGTCAATGCCACGCTATGCAGCGTATGGTTCTTCTCGGCTTCTTTTGGAGGCTCGGTACTCAACACCGTCGGCCCCGCAATCACCGGTTGCTTAGGCGTGATCGGGTACATGATCTATGTCGGCAGTCTCTGGTATTTTGACCACACCGGAAAGCAGGGCTTCCCCATCTTCGCCGGTGTGGCAATTGGAGTAATACACACCGACCTCGGATCCTTCTGTAGGATGGCATGCTGACGTTGTAAAGGTATCTGCCGGGCTCATATACGTTACAATGGGGTATATCGCAATGTCGTACTCCGAGGAGAAAGATCGCGGTTCATATATTACCATGTCAATAAATCTCCAGGCTATGGGCTCGGTCGTTGGTGGCATCATTCCTTTAATCATAAATCGCCACTCGGTCAGTGTAGCAAATTGTTAAGTACCGAAAGATGTTGGTGCTAACTCCATTGCCAGACTGAAGCTGCCGGTGTCCCAACTGCGGTATATGTTGTCTTTATCGTCTTGATGGGAGTTGGCGCTTGCATGGCTTTCCTTCTGCAGCCACCCCAGAAAATAGTGAGAGACGATGGAACTCAGGTAGCAACGGTAGCGCCTCGAGGCTTCATTGAAGAGTTGAAAGCAAACCTTGAGATATTCAAAGACTGGAAACTCCTGATAATGGTAATGACCCCTGATATCTGAAGTGTTCAATTTTACGAAACTAACATATCTCCCTGTACAGATTCCAGCCTTCCTGCCGGCCGAATGTTTTCTTGTCTATGGGGGCTCGGTAAATGCTTTCCACAATGATCTCCGGACAAGGAGTCTTCTGTCATTTATTGCAGTGTGCCTACAGATCCCGTGCGGATATGGGTTGCAGAAGATCTTGGATCACAAAACTTGTAAGTCGATTGTGATCCCCAGAACTAAATCGATGAAGCATCTGACGTAATAAAAGGGGCTCGTAGGACCAGAGCTTTCATTGGATTGGCAGTAGTTGGCATTCCCCTGATGGGAGCATGGATTTGGGAGATTGTTCGGACACGAAATTACAACCGACACGATCCCCCCAAGAATCCAACGGACTGGACAGACGGCAACTTTGTTGCGATCTTTTTCCTGTTCATGTTGAACTGGGTAGCGAGCTCCCTTTGGCAATACATTGTTATGTATTTCCTTGGGTGCTTCACGAACTCTCCACGAAAAGCAGCCAATTATGCTGTAAGTCCGTCCTATCTCTACATTGGTTTGATCTAACCAAGTTATAGGGTGTATTCCGTGGGTTTCTTGGTGCCGGTGAAGCTATTTGCTTCGGGGTCGACTCAATTAATGTTCCTTACATCAAGGAAGCAGCTGTCATCTTCACCTTTTATGCAACTGGTGTCCTCATCTTCATATATCTGGCTGCGTTCCACATCAAGGAAACAAAATATTTCGTTGAGGACGACGTTGTCGTTCCAAAGCATATCTTGGAGGGACATGCCCACGATGGTGAGGCCGTTGAAGTTGGTGGAGAGAGCCAGGGCACCTCTATTGAGGGTGAGAAAAAGATGCCTCTGCCAGAAAATGCCGCCGAGAAGTCGGTCTAAAATTATCATGGCAGTGCCAGATTTCTAGTGTAAGTTTAGGCATGCTCCCGGGTTTTTGAGAGTCAAGGGAATTGGAATAGAATTGTCCGAATCATTATAGAATTCAGCATAGACCTTTTTGGGAACCTTTAATCCATTTCGAAATCAAACTCTGCATTCCAATTTGTTGGTACTTGGGAATATAACCAACTGTGCTCTTCAACAGTAGAAGATCCTGCCGGGTGAAAGAAGGAGCCGAAATTGAACATCTCGTCAAGGTTGGTAACTGGGTCCATAAGTTCCTCGGGAAATCCAACGAGAGTGCTGAGATCCGAGGTCCCATGGGAAAAACTTCGGGTTCGAGCTCGCTGGGTTATGAAGTCGACGTAATCTTTCTTGACTGGTGCTAACAGTCGCTCATACTCCTCCAAGCAACGTGATGCAGCAGGCCACCGCTCTGCCATCGTTGAAAACAGGCGTGAGAACGAGGCCATAAAGCCTTCGACCTGATCTAAAGAGTATAGAGTACAGACACTATCTTTGCACCTCTGAAGCGCTTGTAGAAAAGCAACAGCTGAGGCAAATGTGTGATGACATTGGTGAAACACGTACTTGCTGTTGCCAAAGTCCAGATTTGCCTGTGTGAAGTATCCGTCCGCGACCCTTACCGCTGCTATAAAAGCTTTCATAAGGTTTTGGCAGGTTGGTTCCCGGATCCGAGGACTGGGCCGGTAGAGAGTGACTATAATGTACGGAGTTGCAATATTAGCGTAGAGGTCCATTTCTGCCCATTGTGAATTCAGAGAAGGATCCATGTTGGAGGCTGCGGAGCGATGAACTTCGTCGTCCCATTCGTGTATGGCCTTCTCCATACTGTCCATCCAAGCCTCTAGTGACATTGAGGCATCGGATGGCTCTTCATTCTGGAAGAGGACTGACACAATCTCGCATTCAATCTGACGGAAACGCCATATTCTATGAGATGTGAACTTAGATGGCCGGCCTTTTGGATCAATCCCGGCCCCACAGATAGCGTTGTCCTCAATGTCCGTGGGGAAAGATACATTGATATTTTTACCAAGAAGGCTTGTTGGTCGCAAAAGCCCACCACAGACTGCAATCTCCATCTCATAGGCGCACCAAAAGACGCGGCGCCTCATATCCCGGGTAAGGATCGAGACAGGAGAATCTGGGGGAAGTTCTTGGTGTAATCCGAGGTCTATGCAAGCCTGACTTGAAAATCCCGAAAGCAGCCATATATTGGCAGCGCCGGGGTCAAGAAAGGCGTACTGAAGCAGCAAGAGCAAGGCCTGTAGCCCTTTGAAATCATTCGTGAGAACTTCCGGAATTTGACGAATAGCATTCTTAAATAGTCCGGAAGCAATGGAATTTGCTCGTGCTTGCTGAGTTCTAGCGGCAGTAGTCAAAGAGATGGCCATTATGAGACTGACAACATATATCTCATAGGCATTTGCTTCCGCTCCGAAGTTCGAGTTCCCTGATGACCGCTTGAAGACAGAATTGTAGCAAGATATCACGTGGTTTGAGTAGAAGATTGGATACTGAGCTGCTACCCGGTTCATATAATTATCAAAGAGATATTTGGATGCATCGAGTGGTATCGAATTTAATGGTGTGCCAAGCGGAAATGGATTGATGATTGATCTGGGATGGTGCTCATCTATGTCCGTGGCCCCGAAAAGTCGGGTTGAGGGGATTCGAGTCCCGACAACAACACACCGTGCAAACGGTATAGCTGCTGATAAGCCTAGAAAGTTCGGCGTGAAGTCTTTAATGACGAGATCCGACAGAGAGCATTGCTGACCGCCAGGAGAACTTGGAGGATGGGCAGCCGGGCTGAATTCTTGCCCTGGCCCCGTTGACCTCAGGCTCGAATGATGCCTCTCGCGATTTGCGATTTCCGTCTCCAGGTACTGGGCAATGCTCCGTGGAGCTGCTCGTTTGGTTGACGAATCCAACGCAACACAAGGAACGCCGGCATCGACACACCGCGAACAGGCTGGGGAGACAGCATCACACTGAAACCGTGAGACACAGCCAGTGATGTGATCGAGAGTCTACTTACCATTACCTTCCGCAAACGACATCGGGCGCAAGCAACAGCTCGTCGACGGACACGAGCCTGTGAGGACATCTCACGCGTGGTAGGTGAGGGGGCCATGCCGAGGAGGGAGGAGGAGGCAGGGAACAAACCTAGAGAAGAACTCCACGGCTGGCCTGTAAGATCACGAGTAAATACTCGGTACCTACCTTAGGCAAATTCGGTAGAAGATAAGCTAAATAAACTATTTGGGTTACCTAAATACTTATAAATATCTCCTTATCTTAGCGTGATTATATAATAGGCCCTCAACGGTCACGGCTCAACAGTGGGGGGATAATGCCAGCCAAAACTCCCTCCCTTAACGCCGCATTCGCCTTACAACTCGGCATATATCCACGACTCCCGCTCCCGGGTCGGCTTTCTTGGTAGATATGTCCAGCAAGGATGGAACAAATAAACCTCACGAGAGGACCGCGGCTCGACGAGCTGCTAAGTACTTTGCCTGCATGTCGTCGTTGCCGGGCAAATAGGAGGCGTTGCGACACCCTGCTGCCCTCGTGTCGCAATTGTGCCAAATCCGGGGCGGAGTGTGTTTTTTTCGATCATGTGCTAGATGAAGACCTTCCTCGAAGGTAGGTGGGCAGTTCTTTATTAGTTGGGAGTCAAGAGAAAACCTGACCACATCTATCAGCTACATCTCATCTCTCGTGGAAGCTCTCGATCAAACCTCCTCACCAAACCAGTCACAAGCGGCTGGACAGCAAGCTAATGGTAATGGATCCGCTCGGAGAGAGTATCCCACAATTTCTCTTTAATAACCATCTTGACATAGGACCAGAGTCAGACGGTGGACCCTCTGCTCCAGGCTCAGCCAGACAGACTTCTCTTCCACGAGAAGATTCAAGATATATTGGACAGCGCTCAGCCCTTTCTCAAAGCCTTGCTATTAGAGGTCCTGAGAGTTTCTCTATACCTCCCGATGAATCTACATATCCTCTTGAGGAACTTGGGGAAGATTTGATTGTGAAGCCCAGAATGCACCATTTCCTGCTCCAAAAGTATCTGTCGGTCATCCATCCAATATACCCATTTCTGGACAGTTCACTTCCATTTTTGTCTCCTCACACCACGCCTACCCAAGACCTTTCTCCGGCAGAGACATTCATATTACAAATGGTTTACTCAATTACCTGTCAGTGCATACAGGGAAGGGGTAATCAGCTTTTGCCTCTGTCAGATGCTTGCTACACACGAGCACTCCAACATATTGACAGCGCTACAGCAAATCTTACCATAATAACATTGCAAGCAATCACGCTCCTAGCGATGCATAGTCTTTTTGATCCCCAAAAGGGTAACTTCGGTCAGCTCATCACCTTGGCCGCTAGACTGGCAATCGATATTGGAGGACAAGATATGCCCGCACGCGGCGAAAACATGCGCAACATCCATTCATCCATATATTGCATGGAGAATCAAGTTACGGTTGCATTAGATAGACCGCCCTTTCTACCAGAGCCAGTAGGTGCATCATCAAGTCACGTTGACTTCTCTAACACTGAATCAGAAACGGGCGATCGAGTTCGATGTATCACAGCCTTCTGAGTTTCTTTGCTCCCTGTATCGGGTCCAATCCAAATTCCGAAAGGGAGCTGTCTCTGAGGCTCGGAAATTGCTGCAAGTATTGAATATAGAAGAATTGGAGAGACAAGCCAATTCAGATCATCCTATCAGCCCAAACATTATGTCCGCTGTATACGAAACCCAACTCCTTATGGACCCCAACACCACTTCCGCCATTCGCCTTCTCAATACGTATGCGCACCCAAACCATGTTGAGATATTTCTGACGCCTCAATGGGTATATCGGGCGGGGCTTATTCTTCTGGAACACCAAGACACTGAGAAGGAGAGACGTTCGACAGTGATGGAAGGCTACGGGACATCTTTGATACTTTTAGATCGAGCTGCTCTGAGATGGAAGGGGGCTGCAGCCATGAGCGAGTCTCTTCGCTCGTATATGAAGCGGTCTGAGGGTCGGTAGCCATCTGCAACTGAAGAAATAATAATTGCAGACGTCAGTCTCCGTCCCTGGGGTCTAGAGATAACATTTAGCGATCACCACGGACGAGCTAATTCGAAGCTACACGCCCTTAATAGGGAAGATATACTCTTATATAATTAGTAGAAAACCTGTAACAATTCCATAATAAATATCAGAAAATCCCAGTCCAAAAATAGGATATAGGGGTCGCCCTCCCCATCTGTGATTGGCTTAGGCGCTACGGGCGCTAGTCAACAGGGGCTGGCAGCCGAGAGGACGCCGGATGATGTCGAGTGCTCAATATCATTCTTCACTGTGATCGAGGACGAACGGGCTGCAAGCATCGCAGCAGAAACATGAGCAATGTTCAACTTTTCAAGCCTTGTGCAGAAGGCCCAATCGTTCATTGACCCTACACAAGCCCTCAACATATCTGCGTCCGACCGCAATCCTGCGAAATCCACGCTCTTCCGCCATCAGTTTCGACTGCCGGATACACAAACCCCTCTACAAGAGATCAATGCGGAGCTTACAATCAGTCCGCCCATCGCATATGCTCCAAATGCCACACAAGGGGAGAAAGACAGAGATCGGGACAGAGGCTATCATTACGCTGGGAAGCTCCATCTGAGTGAAGCTTACCTGTGCTTCTCAACACAGCCTACAAGCTTCCTACAGACAGCAAGTACGAGCACATCATCTGGATTCACCGGGCAAACACATGGTGCCGGACCTGGTGGCAATGGTTTTACGCTTCCCTTATGTGCTATCAGACGTGTCGAGCGGCTGCATAGCCAAAGCTACCAGGTAGAGGACCCGTCTCAACATTCATGTCAATTGCTAACCTATTATATAGTTTGCCTTGGCGATCACGACATGGAATGGAATCAGCAATACACCCGCAACCGACTCAAAAACTCCCGTCTACCAGCAGAAGATCACAATACAACTCGCTGGCACCCGCCAGGCTTGTGAAAGGTTTTGCGATGGGTTGAAAAAGGGCCTCAAATCAGGCGTGGGCGATGTTGGCAAGTTGAAAAGAGTGGTCTCAGAGTGCTACTCGGAACATTTGCTTTCTGGCGATAGCAAGAAATCTGATCCACCCGATGCAGGACTGGGCATGATTTTCAAATATCCTGGGGATGCCAAGAAGCTACGCGATAGAAGCAAGATGAGGCTATGGGCAGAGTATCTACGAGATAACGGACGGAATGTCACGCTGATACGTCAGCCAACGTTTCACAAGCTCATCCGTGTCGGATTGCCGAATCGGCTCCGAGGAGAGATATGGGAGCTGACATCTGGATCTTTATTCCTACGCTTGGAGCATCCGACGCTATACCAAGAAACTTTGGCAAAATTCGAGGGTAGAGACTCTCTTGCGATTGATGAAATCGAGAAAGATTTGAACCGAAGTCTTCCAGAATATCCCGGATTCCAAAGCGAGCAAGGAATCGGTCGTCTGAGAAGAGTACTCACAGCCTATAGTTGGATCAATGAGGAGGTCGGATACTGCCAAGCCATGAACATCGTCGTTGCAGCGTTACTCATATACATGTCGGAATCTCAGGCGTTCTTTCTCCTGTCTGCGCTCTGTGACAGACTGCTGCCGGGATACTATTCAACGACCATGTACGGCACGTTGCTTGATCAACGAGTTTTCGAGTCCCTCGTGGAGAAGACCATGCCAATCCTTTGGGACCATCTGGTTAAATCAGACGTTCAGCTTTCCGTTGTCTCCCTGCCATGGTTCTTATCACTATATATTAACTCGATGCCTCTGGTCTTCGCCTTTCGCGTTTTAGATGTTTTCTTTCTCGAGGGCCCAAAGGTCCTATTTCAGGTTGGACTGGCCATTTTACGTATTAATGGGGAGGAACTTCTGGACGCCACCGATGATGGCGCTTTCATATCTGTGTTAAAATCATACTTTTCAAAATTGGACGAATCAGCGCATCCAAAATCGGAAAATGTGAAGCTCAGAGCAGTTACTCGCTTCCAAGAGCTTATGGTTGTCGCCTTCAAAGAGTTCTCGGGCATCACACAAAGCAGTATCTCGGAACAGCGGATGAAGCATAAGGATAGTGTCCTGAATAACATAGAGAGCTTCGCAAAACGAACTTCGATACGCAACCTGGGCCCAGATAGCAAACGACTGAGCGTTGATGAGCTGGGTGCCCTATATGATAGATTCTATGGAATACTGTACGAGCGGCAGCAGAGAAATCAAATGATACAAGAAGAGGCGGAAAGGCGAGCGAAAGCCAGCAGAGCAATGGCAGCCGAAGTCGTCAACGGGCTTTCTGAGACTCAGAGTATCGAAAAGGGTCGTGTGGGCTTAGGACCAAGCCCTACGCTGATGGACTACGATGGATTTCGGGAGTTCCTTGCGGGGATGGCTAAGTGGGCTATCACCGATTCCCCATCATCTCCGGAGAAGGAGAACTTCTCAGAGCGGGAGAAGCATTCATATTTTGGTAATAGCGTGCGACGCAGGGAGCTGTCACCATGGGGTGGTAAGCCCGAACCAGCGGACCACGAGTTTATGCAGCGACTATTTCGACGATGGGATGTGGACATGAACTCGGCTTTGACCTTACAGAATGTCGTTGCCGGTTTGGCCCATATAAAAGGGAAGGGGGATATTATGGGCAGTATCACATACTTCTTCGAGCTTTACGACGACGATGGCGACGGGAAAGTTGATCGCGAGGGGATACTACGGATATCTGAAGCGCTTCTCTTCCTGTCTCGTAGAGGGCTAGAAGGTTCATTGACCCCGTCGAGTTCGATGACAGGTTTGAGCGAGTATGAAGCTGGAACGGGGGGTCTAATTGATGGAGCTCAAGGAAGCACAAACGAGCGGTTTCTCAGCAGCGTCAGTGCCTTCATCCGACGATGTTTTGAATACGCCGACCCAGATCATCCACAAAATCACGAAGACACTCCAAATAACAAAAACAATTCCGGCGTTGGCAAAGACAGTGATGACGGGGAAGATCTCCTTGATCTCGGCTCACCAGATACTGAAACAGCTCCATCGAGAGGCAATAAGCCCACCGGTCTTGCGGCCGTACCACCCCCCTCATCAAATCCAGTGGGCATAGAGGCCCGACGAAGCTCCTCCAAGGCCCAAGCCGCAGCCGCAAATGCGGCGCTAGACCCCTCCAAACCACTGCACATTACGCTCCCGACTTTCCGCATGGTCGTACTTGCCGACGAGCTCCTCGAGCAATTCTTCGAATCTTCCTTCCCCGCCTCCTTCCACATCACCGACAAAATCGCTCCTACGCCAGTTACCTCTTCGTCCCCCCTCACAACGTTCGCCAACCTCGGTTTCAACCGCCGGACCGCAACTCCCACGACTGCGGGTGTAGGCGGCACTGGATCAGCGGGTCTCGTGCCCCCCGGCAAAGGCCTCCGCGGCGTGCTCGACAACATTGTCACGGACGGCATGCGCGTGGCGGCTGAGGTACGACGCCGGATGGATGAGGCGCAGAAGGAGATGGAGAAGAATGCCCTGCAGCGACCCGACGACGACGATGAAGATGACGACGGGTACGAGTCTCGAACACCTGGTGGATATGGTGCAGATGCCGAGCGCAGGAGTGTCCGGAGTGAAGATCGGGATCTGCTTGAGGGCGCGGATGCAGAGGCAGGGAGCAGTAAGGGTCAGGATGGTGTCAAGACGACGAACTTGAGCCCGGTTAGTTCTGGATCAGGAACGGGAGCTGGAGGCCGGTCAAGGAGCGCTAGTACAGCTACGCAGAAGGTGGTGGAGTTTGAGCGGTGATTCTCTCTCTCCCTCTCTTTTTCTCTTTCCTCTTGTCATTTCTGATTGGGTTGAGGCGGGGGAGAAGGATATATGGGCAGGAGTTTAAGAGAGGGTTGTTTTAGCGTATCTTGTATGTATCATTGCGGGTTTGTGGGATCTAGGAATGAATTCAGGGGGGGATTAAGTCAACCTGTTTCTGTATCTTTTGGGTATATCTGTTGAGCTGGCCTCTTGGGCCCATGCCCGTTCTCACTATTCCTATTCTTACGAGGATGTGCAGATATCTACAGAGCACGTAGGGTATATATCTGTGTATTGTTGATATGGGACCTTTCACTGGCAAAACGGGAGATTTCACTGTGAGGCGGGGCTTAAGGCCGTCGGCGTTTGGTGGGCGGGGGAAAAGGGCGGGCAGAATAGACCAGCAACGCAAAAGGTGGGATGTACTGGGGGACACGCAGCTTCATGAAGAGCAACAAACTGGATTCTGGCAAGAGAAGATCAACGATGCAAAGGAATGCAGGAAGAGATGGCCGGAAAAATACAGTCGGGCAGGCTGGATGTAGATGCATATAATATATAGGGTATTCTCTATCTTCCCGTGCAGGCCATATCATATAATCATATATATAATCATGATCATATACCTAGTCATATAGGTAATCAGGCCGACCATTATAAACATGGCAGTACGGCACCCCACAGCGCCGCCACGCGCCGGACTGATGACGATGCAAGGTCCGCCCGCCCCTCGCCTCCCCCCCCAACGAGGGGCTGCAACACCACTCAAAGCGACCGTCTCCGATTTTTCCAATTTCTCAACCTCCATAAAACCCATCACATCTCTTCGTCCCCGCCACCTCTTTTCCAACCCCATTTCATCTCCACATCTACAGCAAAGGAGCTGATTCTTGATACTCAACACCATATTCACGCCCCCCGCCATCATGTCTACCTCTCTGGACCACCTGAAGGCCACTGGCACCGTAAGTCCTTCCTCCCCCACCCCCCGCTGATCGGAGAACCCGGAAATCTCCCATCTGTTGAGACCTTGGCGGTGTCAAATCGCCTTCTCTCTTCAATTATGCGGATTCCGGGCGTCCAAGAACGAGTATGCTGACTCTCTGTCGCCGTTTAGACCGTTGTCTGCGACTCTGGTAAGCTTCAATCCTGGGGCAGCGTCCGAAGAATCTGAGCTAACGGTCTATCTCGAATAGGTGACTTCGCAAGTACGTCTCCTCCCGACACGCGCATCTCCCAAAGGGCTCGAATGAACAAACAACTGACCATTTCCAGCAATCGGCAAGTACAAGCCTCAAGATGCCACCACCAACCCCTCCCTCATCCTTGCCGCTACCCAAAAGCCCGAGTATGCCAAGCTCATGGATGTTGCCATCGCATACGGCAAGGAGCACGGCAAGACGCTCGACGAGAAGATCGATGCGGCTCTCGACCGTCTCTTGGTTGAGTTCGGAAAGGAGATCTTGAAGATTGTGCCCGGAAAGGTGTCAACTGAGGTCGACGCCCGCTTCTCTTTTGATACCAAGGCCTCTGTTGACAAGGCACTCCACTTAATTGAGGTAGGTCCTCTCCAACCTGCTAATGGTCAGAGGCTGATCGAGGATAGCTCTACAAATCCATCGGTATCGACAAGTCCCGCGTCTTGATCAAGATTGCTTCCACATGGGAAGGTATTCAGGCCGCCCGTATCCTGCAACGGGACCACCAGATCAACTGCAACCTGACCCTCATGTTCTCCAAGGTCCAGGCCATTGCTGGAGCCGAGGCTGGCGCCTTCCTGATCTCACCATTCGTTGGCCGTATCCTGGATTGGTACAAGGCCAAGACTGGAAAGACCTACTCCAAGGAGGAGGACCCAGGAGTGGCATCTGTCAAGGCCATCTATGACTACTACAAGAAGTACGACTACAAGACCATCGTCATGGGTGCTTCTTTCAGAAACACTGGGGAGATCACAGAGTTGGCTGGCTGCGACTACCTGACCATCTCGGTATGTTTCCAGGACCACATTCACATTTACAGCAGAAACTAACACCGCGTAGCCCAACCTGCTTGAGGAATTAATGACAGCCACTGCGCCTGTCCCGAAGAAGCTCGACGCTTCAGGCGCCAAGAGCCTCAACATCGAGAAGAAGTCCTACATCAATGACGAGCCCAACTTCCGATTCGATTTCAACGAGGACACCATGGCGGTGGAGAAGCTGCGCGAGGGTATCAGCAAGTTCGCCGCTGATGCCGTCACCCTGAAGGATATCCTGAGCAAGAAGATTGTCGCATAGAATTTTCATTTTTGCTAGACGGGGAAAAGGGAAATTGTTCGCCGGCTGGGGAGGAAGGGAAGTAGATTGGTTGATCCTTGACCCAGTGATCTATAACGCATGGACGTAGTTACGATCGGCAGCAGTGATATATATCATGAGTTCTGATGCTCTTCCCCCGTCCAATGCCTTCCCCGTACAAATACCCGTATCACCCGCGTCAGAATAGGTAGCTCAATAAGTCAACATGACGACAGCGTCCATCAAGGCCGTCTATCAAGCCGTCGATCACGCCGTCAATCAAGATCTCTATTTATAATCCCATCACGTGAATATGCCCGACACCGAGTAGATTTTATACGAGGCTAAGTACACTTGTACCTGACTCCCCTGACGTCATCTACATTTTGGAAAACCCCCTCCTTAAATATCAACTGTCCCCTGGATAGAAAACTAGGTAGAAACTAGTGGAATGAATTCGTACTGGATGAGTTGGGACATCATATTCTTTCTGTATTTTGCTTTGTCGTTTATGTTTTATTGTACAGTAGAGTAGTGGTACAGTATAGGTAGGTACTTTTCATTCGTCGTTCAGATATATCATCCCATCCCTTCTCGTCAAGATATGCCATCCTGCCTTATAGTAGTAGTACCTAGGTAGGGTAGCTGAATAATCCAATTCAATCCAAATCCAAATCCAAATCCAATCCAATCCAATCAACGAGCAAAAGCGCCGCTCACGAAACACCCCAAAAGAGGAAAAAAAAAGAAGACAAGAGAAACCGTCGACACTTCTAAAACCGCCTCTGATCCCTCCTCTCCCCATCCGCCCCAGGCACCACGCCCTCCCGATTCTTCGTCAATCTATTAAAGCGACCTGACGCCATCTCATCCTCGCCCGCTGCCGCAATAGCGCTATTCCGCTCCTCGCCCGTTTTCTGTTCCTTGTCTGTTAGTCTTGCATGGAGAGGGAGGGGGGAAAAGGGGGGGGACAGTACGTCGTGAAAGAGTCGATCGATTTCAGCGTTTATGTTACCGCGTAGTGATTCTCCTGCGCCGTGCACAGCGGCTACGAGACCTTTGAGTCCGGATGCGGACTCGTGGAATTTGTCGCCCGTGTGGTGTGCGGTGTCTGCGGCTGTGCTGTGGTGGTGGGAGTCGGGGTTGTATGTGCTGATTTGGTTCGTTAGCTTTCCTTTTTTTTTTCCCCCCCTTCTCTCGTGCTTGGTGATTGATGGATGGGTGGGTGGTGAAAAGGGGAGAGAGGTTACTGTTCATTCGCGCCGGTGGTTCCGGTGGTCTGCCCCGCGGTGTCGTAGGGAACGTGTGAGGTCCCGCTTGTCGCTGTGCTGGTGTCCTGATATGCTGGGCCGCTGGAAGCGTACCCGGATTCTTGCACTGGATGCGACTGCGCAGCTCCATAGGGAGGTCTTGGAGGAGGATCAGGCTTCGTAGATCCGGTGGGATAGGGGTTATTGCTCTGGAGGTTCTGGGTTTGACCGGTGGTCTGGCCGGGGTATTGAGAGTCGAAGTTGCTGCTCATCTTTGCGGATTTTTGACAGTGATCAAGAAGATAACTCTGGGAAAGTCGAGACAATTGGAGATATTGAAGAGAGGAAAAGGTGTTCTTTCATATGAATGAAGAAATGTAGAATGGTTCCTGATCAGATATCAGATAGATATAGGGAGGAGCGACAACACGTGCATGTGACGTCACGATTCCAAGAATGCTGCCCCGTCGCCACTTGGAGAGAGGGGCAACAGGGGTCAATCCTTACAATGACACTCGATGATCTGCCTCCCCCTTAGTATTGCCCCGTCATTCCATCATTGCCGTATGTTCCACGTTTGTAACTTACAGGTTGTGCTCTGTCTGCTCAGCCTTCCATTTGGATCTCCACGTGACTTGAGGCAATGCTACATCTGACCGATACGTACATCTTCGCAAAGTATTGCAAGGTGTGGTATTCTCACCTAGATTGTGTCGTTACCATAGATCAGGTCCCTGGGGAGGTAGCTAAGTTATGTTCTTGGCTATTGCATAGTTTGCTGTCCTCTGTCCTTTGTTAAAATTCAGATATTCCAAGAACCTGTCAGAGAGTACCTCATTTGATCACACAGAAAATCCTTAGCTGCCTCAACAACAAAAGAATCATCTCAAAATCACATAATCCAAAAGTGCCAGGCAACTGGCATCAGCTATGACTCTGGAAGCAGGTTACACCTTATTGCGTTCATCGTATCTCACTACGCTGGAGTGCTGTTCGCAATTCTATTCATCATGTTTGTGTGGTTTCGACAAGTCTTCCTACAACTAAGACATGTTCAGCAATTAATCAACGACCGAAAGGAGTGAAGAAACAGACCTACAGGAGCATCTAGAGAACCAGCAAATGATGCCCGGGACCCAGTTTCCAAATCGGTCTTGGATTGGCCTTTATCAACATCCTGTTATGCTCTTGATCTCCTTATCCAGAAGTAGGTTCGTTAGGTGGTCCATATTATCCAACGAGTATTTGATATGGTCATGACGGGGAGGGGGAGTAGATCATTAGCGAGAGAGATGGCATTCCTTTTCCAAAATGCCCGGCTGGTATCAACATGCTTTCCACTCATTTCTCATTCTCAGTAGTTACTGATATTTCCCGAGTAATTGACAACGCAGCCCCCTCCTTAAATATGAGTATCTTTTGTTGTACATCGCACCTTGAGATAAGGTTTGATCACTGCATCTCATTGAAAATCATCATCTCATTGTACTCATTTCCTCCAATTCAGATGCTGGGTATCGTGAAGCCTTCCGGGCATAATCATTCCGAATGTCCCTCGTTGAGGACCACTTCCAGCACTATTTGATTCCCCGCTATTTCCGGATGAGCCATCGCCAGTTTCAAGGTCCTCCGCTCCGCTCCGTTATCACAACCTGGTGAATTCATATGACTACTGGCATTACCCGCTCCAAGCGGATTGACCCCGTAATCTAAACACCGCACATCTCTGCCCGCAATGACTTGTCGCAGTCTGCCATTCTCGGCATTTCTAATCTCGACGAAATCACTGTCGAATAGGAGGAGGTACGCCCCGTACATACCGGCGTGTTTTGCCTTGCCCACGAACTCCATGATGACCGACCTTGATACATCGCCGTGCTTGTCAACATAGACACCGCATTCTTCGTAACATAGCAAAAATTCCGCATCTGATAGCCTAAACATGCCAAGAGGCTTCTGGCTCGCAATCCTGTTTGCAATATTGCTGATGGTAGGGTTCTTCAAATCCGGGATACTCATTGGGACCTTCTTATCCAATGTCATGAGCTCAAAACCCTTCAGTGTACTTATAGCAATATAAGTATGGAAGAGATTGATTGTGAAGCATTCAGTCGGGATGTAAAATTCATCGAATTCTCTAAAGAATTCCGTTGTCCCACCACCGAACTTCCTGCCGAAGAGTCGAGACTTTTTCTCCGTGGATTTCTGGAACACGGGTTCCAGAACTTTGAAGGTGGAATGCAGCCCTTCACGCTTCTTGTAGAATACCAAAGTCCGGTCTTTCATGCGGGCAGTCGCAAAGAAGGATACATCACGAGTGCCGGAGAGCTTCTGAGGTGCCCGCCGAGCAGAATCGTGTTGTGGGCCTGGGAAACTGGTCGTTGGTACGATTACATCGAGGTGATATGCTATTAAGGCTTTGTCGGCGATGATAAGGCAGAGAGAGAATTCTTCCAGGACTGCTATTTGAGTCACCCGAGCAATTTGGATCGCCTAGGTGTGTTAGCGTGAGCTATGAAATATATTGTTCTCAACTCACTCTTGTCCAGCCTCGAGGATTTGACGCCTCCGAAATATAGACACCGTAATCCGTCCCGATCGCAACCATCTGCTTTCCGTGGCAGTTGAACGCTGTAGCACAGTTAACTTGAGCCCTGCATACTGGCCCTGGCCTTGGCCCTGTTCCATATGTGGCTTCCATCTCTCGGATCGCTCTATCCAATGGTGTCCCTTTCACAGAAACTACGCTCTTTTGCGTTCCAGCTGTCATCACATCATAAGCAAAGGCGCTGTCAGCCATGACTCGTAACCGGAATGGCTCAGCATTCTGCTCAAACAAAGATGCTGCATGGCGAGTTTTGGCTTCCAATATTTTGTCGCACCAATCTTGTCGGTTTTGTGCAGATGGCGCGTAAAGAGTATATACTTCGGTCTTCCCGAGGTGTTTGATTCGGAAAGGGTACATTGACCTGGTATCGTCGTTCGAGCTTGATGGATTGAGCCTTGTCACCGACGCTACTGTTGCTGTAGAGTTGCTTGAGCTGGTATGTTCTAAGGCATTCGTTTTCTCAATACTGTTCATCGCAGTTCGTGGGATTCTTGTCTCCACAGCAGAGCTTGGCGCGGGTTTGGTAACAGTTGTGACAGCACCGATCCCTTTCACAGAGGATTTGACGACTGGGTCATCATTGGTACTCTCAAGGACCAAGAGCTGCATTGGGATAGGCTACAGAATTAGTCCAGAGACGACATCAGAAGAAAGATAATACTCACAAGCTTCGATACATCGTAAACCTCTTTCTTCCGCCCACCACCGGCATCTCGTTGAACGACAGTCTTGGCGAGTACGAGATAATGATCAAAGAGGATGGCATGTGTCTCTAGCCAGGTGAAGCGATTGGCACCAGCACGTTGAAGATCACCCTGGAAGAGAAGCTCTCGACCTAGATGATCGAGGTTCAATTCTACCCGTTCCATTCCTGGCCGGAGGAACAGTTTGGCTTGCAACTCGATCATCTCGACCTTTTTCGATTGTTCATCCACCTTCGCATCACATTCAAGCGTGACTGCCTTAATTTCTTCTATGGCAGTCGAAAGGTTCGCCTTCTCTTCAGTATCCTGCGTCATGTTGTGTAGAACAGTGTTGAGTAGAAGTGTGTATCGCTGTAATCGAGTAATGGGTGCCTTGAGGTAGGTGTTCCAATCAAGGCGGCCAGAAAGCTTATTGTCTCGAGCTTGGTCTAGAAATTGTCGGAATAGAAGGTTCCTGTCCGCCTCACGTCGTACCAAATATGTAGCATATGGGAACCCAGCGGCATATTCAATGTACGCAGTTCTGGCCTTTCGAATCCACTCTCGGAAGATATCGCTGAAGCCTATGATCCAGGGGCCTTGTTCCTTCTGTCGATATTTCAGCTGCGCCAGGAGATAGTTCTCATTGACCTCCTTGATAGCTTCAATTTTACCAAAAACGGATGTGATGAATTTTGAAATCTTCGATTTGGCAATGATGGGTGGTTGCCACGTCGACAGCTCGTCTCTGTATAATACTCGCAGGACATTGATTTGGTCCATGTATGTATCCTCAGACATGACAATCTCGTGCAGATTGTTCTGGCGCTGGATCTCCTTTTTGTTCGCACCCTCAAGTTGCTCTTTCGTAACTTTGAAGAAGGTGACCCAATCCTCGGATTTGCGCGATGGCTCAAGATTTCGCTTTTGAAGATTGATCTTCTTCAATGTTCTGCCGCAGTGATGCGAATAACATCGGCCATGGATCTCCGGCTCGTGAAGCTTAGGTGCATAGCAACCAGACCCAGTCAATTGCCACAGGACCCCAGCAACTTTACCATGACCGAACTTGACCCATTCTTCTTCAGGCAAGAGGATACCAGCATCAAGCATTGACTTGACGACCTTTTGACTCAGTGTTTCTGCATCAGCTGTGTTCATAGTAGGGACTTTGTGGGTGAAGAGAGCTACGAGTCCATCCTCAATTGTCTTTTGCCTGAGATCCGATTCTCCTTCACCAGTCTCTCCGCCAGCCATCTCTCGGATCCACCCCGCGAGCCCGCTCAAAGCCCAGGGTTCCTGACATTTTCTAAAATCTGCAGACGACAATCTTGACGGTGAGAACTTCTTTCGTCTTCCGGCTGGAAGTGCAGGGAGATCAAGCGCGACTGTTGACTGCGGAGTTGCCGAGGCCAAATCGTAACCATCTATGCCAGAGCTAGAACGGAGACCCATTTGCTTGGCGCCAGCAGCCTTCAGGGCACGTGCGCGCTCTTCTGCATCAGTCTTTGATCTGACTGGAGGCACAGTTTGCGGCGTGCTACTATGGCTTATCAGGGAGGTCGACCTAGGAACATATTGGCCACCGGCGTTAAGAATTTCTTGCGAAGGGTACCCATCAGGATTGTTAGGAACATATGGTGGGCGAGCAATTTCAGTTGACCCATACGAATTGGAATACTGATGGTTCCTATACGAACCAGCGGGCAATAGTTGAGGGATCATGTTTTCTGACATCGGAGGAACAGCGGGGAGTGGCCGGTTCAGATTGTATGGGGATGTACCCATACCGGGATGATAGAATAACTCAGGCATATCATCTCGGGAAGGGCTTTCACTCCCAGATCTTTCACTTTGTCTCGATTCGGAGATCCGGGCTTGCAAAGACTGCTCGTCTCCTTCATCAAAACTAAGTCGGTGGGAGTGTGAAGTTGGTCTTTGTAGCCCACCAGTTCCGAAGGTGTCGACCCTTGCGTCTTCGAAAGCTGGAAAGGGATGGCCGGCTCCCTCGCCGGGATGAGAATAATCCATCATTCCCCCAAGACCGGGGGCAGGACTGTGACTGTAGCTATCAGATCTCCCTAGCTCATGCGGAGTAGGCAGGGGCCTGCTCTGGTCCTCCAATTCACTACTATGGCCAGTATGCGTGGCACTTAGATCCTCACCATAAGACATATGAGCATCGTAACCACCGCCAACGAGCCCTAAGTCCATGTTCTTGTAGTCATCATCACTACTACTTTCGTCCTGTGATAGTTGTCGACCTGGAGATTGCTGGTTTTCGTAGCTGCTGAAACTTAGAGCTCTGGTTCCCCCTCGTTGTGCTTCTTGTGCATCTTGTTCTTCGGCAATTCGCATGGCTTCTAGGCCAGCCGCAGCCTCTATATCACTCTCGTCATCATCATCATAATCATCTGTCGGCGCGAGATGGTTTGAATGCAATGTAGAGGAGGTAGACGAGAATCGATCAATGCCAGTTCCAGGGCCAGCTGTAGTGGCTCTTGAATCAAATCGATGCAGGGCTCCAGGTTCTCTATCTAGAAGATCCCCGTTCCTCTGGCTATGCCTCGGGGAGGCCCCAGACAGGGCATCGCCAATATCCGCGAAAAGTTGCTCCTGTGTCATAGTTTCCACCACTTGGCCATGCCTCGGGAGTCCCCAATCGTCTTCATCTTCGGTGTCATCGTCATCTACCGGGGCACTGGGTAATGGCCGAAGGGTCGGGTGTCTCTGGAGTCTCGGGCCGTCTGGTCCAGCTGAGTTAGGACCAGTAGGCATGGGAATTGGAGGTGGGGTCGGCTGGCTTGGTTGCGTCGAGGCTCGTTTTGAACGATTTGAGAAGGCATGCTGGTTTGCGGCGTCTGGATAGGACTGTGATACCAGCCGTGGCGCATAACCAGTGTAGTTCGGGTACGGAGCCTGCGTAGCGATTGGAGTTGCATGATTATCCTGAGGATAATTGTCACCATTCGTTGGGTAGGGAGCAGTAGATTGCGGCGCGTTATAGAAGCTCTGCCGAGGTCGAAGGGGGACTGAACTTGACGGTGTGTATGTCGGACTAGTCAGGGGTTGATCATACATAGCATGCGTAGAAGAGCGTGCAGGGACCGGAGGGCCATATTGTTGCTGTGGAATCCACTGTGTAGAAGTTTGGGCTGTAAGTGGTGTGGATGCTGTCGCATATGAGGGATTGGGGTAAGTGGTATAGCCCGAAACCGTACTCTGACGCGCTGGAACAGGCGGAGGCTGAGAAGTCTGGTAATTTGCAGGATTGTACGGTTGGACACCTGGAAATGCAGAGGTATTGAAGCTAGGACTGGGATCCGGACGGTATTGGGGAGCCTGCGATTGGGACTGTGTGCGGGCAAAGTGCTGTGGATTGTAGGAGGGTTGCGACAATGATGGCGATTGAGGCCCAGCGGGGAAAGGCTGATACTGATGCTGATATCCTGACATCGCCGGACTGGTATTTCCAAAGGAGGAACGACCCGGTGAAGCCGCAGTAGGACTTCTCATAAATAGCTCCTCGTTTGACGGGTTTGGGGTCTTCGCAGGCACTGGAGGGGGGACAACACCCTGATACCTGCTATTATTGCTCGGGTCGAAGAACGCGGCATCGTCACCATTGTCAAAACTTGGCCGCCTATGCAAACCGAGATTCGCCAGATTCTGGTCTTGCGCTCCTGGTGATCCATATTGTGCCGGGGGTACATGGCCATAACGCCGCTGACTGTTTCCGTGGAAGGACATCTTGACTGCTACGGGATCTGGCGCGCAGTCGAGTCAACCAGCAGTATCCTGATCAGAACCGGCGCAGCTCTTACGAGACAACCGGAGAATTTGTTGTGCAGACCTGCAGTCGGGTGGCCCAAAGCCAGAGGTCGTCGATGGTAGCAAAAGCCTTGCTACATTGGAGGGCGACGTGCGCGGGGGGGGGAACTTGCTAGAGGGCCGGCTGCGGTCGCATCGGTTTCGCGCAGATGTGCACGCGCTCGCGAGAGCTATGTGATTTTGGACCCTGACTGGTGATCCAGTACAGCTGTCGGTGGTTGGGTGTGCGATGTCTGTGGGGTGAATTCTTCGCGGAGGAGCTGTTCTGGCCGATATAATCAATCGCATCTGTGGTGGATGCCGGTGGATGCCTCAATCGTCGGGAGCGGCAGGCCGCGATACCAGGCAGCCGAGCCGAGCCTCCCTAACCTCCCCCGTGCCTGGCCTACTAGTCGTGGGTCTTCCGACCGTCTCTGAAAGTACGGATCACGGTTACTATTGGAGCATCAACTCGTGAGCCAGATAAGATACGCCCTCTTCTTTTCGGTATCTTTCTTGCTCTTTTCTCCCTCCATCATGCGTGTTCGAATAGACGAAACCCGAGCAGAAAGGTTCGTGGTTCTTACGGAGGGGCTTATTACTAATGTACCGTATCTGAGCATCTACGGAGTAGTCAGGGACATGATGGAGCTGATAGTTGTTCAGCTCTACGCTACGAGAGCCGCTATTAGTCCTATGTTGTGCCTTAGGTAAGCTACGCAGGAAGATATCAAAACATGTTACTTGCCCCTGTAGGTGTCATGAAGTGTCATGGAGCCACACAAGTAAAAAAGTCATGAAGTCATGGAACAGAACCCATAGGGCTGTGGTGGCGCAGTACCGAGGCTCGTGGGGTGGTGTGGCTGAGGGCACGCCGTACTCGGTACATGCCCACCTCCCACTCGGACGACGTGCAGTACAGCGAGGCGTCCAAGCATCCGAGACTCGATGCCGCGATGCAAACCCCGCGATTATCAGATACGATGATGACTGGGAGGTTAAGAATTCCCGAGACTCCAGGCTTGTCGAGACGGACTGTGGGTATGTGATCTAGGGATGTTTTTCCTCCGTTGATTTAAATTTAAATTTAAATTTAAATTTATATTCATTTTTATCTTCATCCCCAGATGCACATCCGTCCTGATGTTGGCGTAGTCATCTTGATATGTAGCTATCTAGGTGCCTACCTGGACCTGAGTGTATATATGCGTATGTAAAGACATATCTTACCTGTAGTATATTCATATTCATATCGTATCTACATTCCCATCCACACCCCGATATGTTTTCCCATCCGCAAGTACCAGCTACATTCATCTCGATATCCTCTCCCACGCCCACCGTATCTGGCGGCGGGGCTGACTAATATTCTCCCGCGGCCCAATTGCCCGTCGACTGATCATCTCTGTTGAATGATGCCATCCACGTGACCCCGCCCGCTCCCCACTTTCTCCGACGGTTACGGAGTTATTTTATTAAGTAACCTGCCTACTTCATCCTTCTCTTCCCTTCTCTTCCCCTCTTCCCCCTCCATCAGTTATTCACAACAAAACTCAGCTTCCATTCCCCAAGTCCAAAATCAAACTTTAAACCCACGTCGAGCTTCTCAGAGTCAAAATGGTCAAAGCAGGTACGTCTCGCACCAGGCACCTCCCTCTTGCCACCCTTTCTACCCCGCTGTTCCTAGCTTCCGGCCAATCGCGGGGGTTTGAGCATGTTTATCCACGAGGCAAAACTACCTGGATGGACACCCTCTAAACCTGTTCCTCGCAAGCATCTCACTCGACACGGCCCATCGGTGCCTCTGATTGTTGCGTTGCTTTGTGCGGGCCCTTGCTGACGATCTGGTCCCTTGCGTAGTTGCGTTCATTCGAGGTGACTCGAAGATCACCGGAACCGTCACCTTGGAGCAGGCTTCCGAGTCTTCCCCAACCACCATCTCATGGAACATCACTGGCCACGATGCCAATGCTAAGCGTGGCATGCACGTCCACCAATTCGGTGACAACACCAACGGCTGCACATCCGCTGGACCCCACTGTAAGCCAGCTTCCATCAAACTGCAAGTGCTGTGCAAGTCTGACAAGAAAATGCAACAGTCAACCCATACGGAAAGACACACGGTGGTCCCAACGATGAGAACCGTCACGTAGGCGACCTCGGAAACTTCGAGACCGACGCTCAAGGCAATGCCAAGGGTACGGTCACAGACAAGCTCATCAAGCTGATTGGTCCCGAGAGCGTTATTGGCGTACGTTGAAGATCTGTCGATATTCGTCGGATAGGACTGACCTTGTTGCAGCGCACTATCGTCGTCCACGCCGGAACTGATGACCTTGGCAAGGGAGGAAACGAGGAATCTTTGAAGACCGGAAACGCTGGCGGCCGACCTGCTTGCGGTATGTGTTCCTGCTCCTTGATGCGTGTTTCCGCTGCTGACTTCCGCTGGCTAGGTGTTATCGGCATTGCCGCATAAATGGGCGACCAGCCCCTGAGAGACAATAGGATCTGGGAATGAACATTGTGGTTGCCGCTTGGTGTGAAGCGGGCCTGCCTAGGTAGTCAATATAACCGTTTCCTGTCCCACACTTGCCCTCCCTACAAGTCAGAGGCCAATGCATGAACACAAGTTTGTTGTTGGGTGCGTGGATGGCCGAAGAAAAGTGAATAAATATCTGCTTGCCTGACATGAGTCCCTTGATATGAATTCCTTCGTTTAGATCAGGTGACCTCGTCTAATATGCCCGGGGTGACAGTCGTTCGTTGACAGCGGGGTCCACACGAACAATTACTCAATCTGTCCCCAGACAAAACGAATTGCTCCCCACAACGTTCCTTTTAGTACCTCAATTGCCGCGATCTGGCTGGTTTGGGTGGTTTTTGATACTAGCAAACATTCCAAGCATCTGAATCTCTGTAAGTCACCAATTCTTTCCTATTCCTCAGATCGGGAGTCTGTCTTCATGTCGCGGCCTGCACAGGCAGCTGTCCTGCCGAGAGAGAGCGTTAAGGTTTGGAGCACTGCGTCGCCCGATTGCTATCTCGAAAGGGAATATCTGGTTCGAAACCAATCCCTCCTTCCTTCTTGGACGGCGAGGTCTTCTCGAAAGCAGCATCCCGGCGGGTTTTGAGTCCAGTCGTGGACCTCCACCCCTTCACCAGTCCAGCTACCTTCAGCTACCTCCAGCAGGCCAATTCACTCCTTACCCGCCGTGCTGCTGCTTTCCATGAAGAAGACCCTACTGCAGCAGTACTACATTCTTCTACAACGTCGATCTACCGAATCTAACCCCACATCAACAACCCACGTTGTTGAATATCACCCTCCTCTGCTCGACCGAACGCTCTCTGCAACAGGCTGTACCTTTCTCAATATGCCCGTCAGGGATCTCAAGATCGGCCATGCC
This sequence comes from Amorphotheca resinae ATCC 22711, assembly GCF_003019875.1. NCBI lineage: Eukaryota > Fungi > Ascomycota > Leotiomycetes > Helotiales > Amorphothecaceae > Amorphotheca > Amorphotheca resinae. The sequence goes on from NW_020194471.1 coordinate 2,985,427, forward strand.
GTAGGTCAAGGCAGTCGAGGACACCAAGGCTCTGCTACTTCACCCTCACAAGACTCGGAGAAGAGTACTTTGAATGCTGACATGCCTGAACCATTTCCTAGTGCTCCTCCAGGTCCGGTGGCCACGCCTCCATTCCCCAGCCCTCTACTGAGACCATTTATCGAATACGCGCCCGCGCCCGCGCCCTTCCCGAGCCCTCTGCGGGAACCTTCTCCTAACCCGAACACACAGTCTCTTGAAGGAGTCAGTTTACCTGTCATCCCTCCTGCTAGGTATAAAAACATGCCTCTCAATCAAGGAAAAGTGAAGTGTGTCCTTAGCGGCGACACTCTTGTCTTATCCTCCGTCGAGAACCCCGAACGCGAGCGTACTCTTTCTCTGGCATATTGTACCGCACCACATCTTAGGAAGGAAGGAGATGAACAGTGGGCTTTCGAATCTCGCGACGCGTTGCGTAAGATGGTAGTGGGCAAGCACGTACAGTTTCAAGTCCTATACACAATTCCCAATACGAAGCGCGAATATGGAATCGTCTTCCTCAATGATGGGCAAAAGCTTCCCGAACAGATGGTTCAGGAGGGCTGGCTTAAGTTACGAGATGATGCTGGTCGGAAAGAGGATACTGAGGAAGCTATTCAACAACTCTCCCAGCTACGCGTGCTTGAGGCTACCGCTCGAAGCGAAGATAAGGGTATTTGGGCTCCCAATGGTGCGCGGATCGATGTTCAGCATGATATGGGCGATCCACAGGCGTTCATGGATAACTGGAAAGGCAAGACTATCGATGGTATGGTTGAGCGTGTGTTGAGCGGAGATCGAATGCTCATACGCCTGATAATCAACCCTACGAAGCATGTTCAAGGTGAGTATCAGTTCTTAGCTCTTGCGGGTTCCATGTGGATATTGAAATGCGACTCCTTGTGTTCCATTCATCGAGAATATCAACTAACGAGCCTTAGTTATGACTTTGGTTGCTGGAATCCGCGCACCTACCACCGAACGTGTCAATCCCTCAAATCAACAAGTCCAACCAGCGGAAGAATATGGAAACGAGGCCAGATTATTTGTCGAAGAAAGATTATTACAGAGAAACGTAAAGGTCGACATTCTTGGTCTTAGCCCTCAAAATCAACTTATCGCGTCTGTCAAACACCCACGGGGATCGATCGCAGTGTTCCTTCTTGAAGCGGGCCTTGCACGATGCTTGGATTTCCACTCGACTTTATTAGGTCCTGATATGGCCCCCTTGCGAAAGGCTGAGAAGGTCGGCCAGGCAGCAAAGCGGGGTTTATTCAAGGACCACGTTGCTAAGGTAAATCCTCAAGGAGGAAATCTAGAAGCTCAAGTCACCAGGGTCTTCAGTGCAGATGTAATTTTTGTCCGAAACAGAGCCGGTGTTGAGAAGCGCATCAACCTCAGCAGTATTCGTGGGCCACGTCCTTCAGAAGCAGCCGAGGCTCCGTTCCGGGATGAAGCCAAAGAGTTCTTGCGAAAGAAGGTTATTGGGAAGCATGTGCGTCTTAGCATTGATGGCTCACGCCCTGCTACCGATGAATACGATGCGAAGGAGGTTGCAACAGTCACTTTGAATGATAAGAATATCGGATTACTGCTAGTGCAGGAGGGCTGGTGCTCTGTGGTCAGACATCGACGGGATGACACGGACAGAGCTCCCAACTATGATGAACTACTTGCTGCTCAAGAAAAGGCGAAAGAAGACAAGAAGGGAATGTGGTCTGGAAAACCCGCCAAGGCTAAGCAGTATGTCGACGTGTCCGAGACATTGCAAAAAGCCAAGCTCCAGGTTTCGACTCTCCAGCGACAGAAGAGAATCCCTGCTATCGTTGATTTCGTCAAGGGCGGATCGAGATTCGTTGTCTTGATTCCACGAGAGAACATTAAGCTCACTTTTGTTCTGGGTGGCATCCGCGCTCCCCGATCAGCAAGAAGCCCCAATGAGAAGAGCGAGCCATTCGGCCAAGAAGCCCATGACTTAGCCACTAGACGCTTGACTCAACGGGATGTCGAGATTGATGTCCATGGTCTTGATAAAGTTGGTGGATTCATTGGTTCACTCTACATTAATAAGGAATCCTTCGCGAAGATCCTCGTGGATGAAGGCTTCGCTACGGTCCATCCCTATTCCGCCGAGCAATCCGGAAATGCGAATGAGTTGCTAGCTGCAGAACAGAGAGCAAAGAATGCCCATAAAGGTATGTGGGTCAACTGGGATCCTTCAGTGGATGCGGTAGAAGAAGAGGTCGAAACCTCCAATGGATCAAATGGCGATGCGGCCCCTATCACCCGCGCTAAAGACTACCGAGATGTCGTGGTCACCAACATCGATGAGACCGGCAAGCTAAAAGTCCAAATCGTTGGTACCGGTACTGCTGCCCTGGAGACGATGATGACCCAATTCAAATCTTTTCACCTGAACCCCTCAAACAACACTCCGCTTCCCGGCCCTCCCAAGGCTGGTGAGTACGTTGCAGCCAAGTTCACCGAAGACGACATGTGGTACCGTGCTCGTGTACGATCAAACGACCGCACAGCTAAGGAAGCAGAAGTTGTTTATATCGACTACGGTAATAGCGAGAAAATCCCATGGACTCGACTCCGGCCTCTTTCTCAACCACAGTTCTCGCCTCAAAAGCTACGCCCACAAGCTGTCGATGCAGTCCTTTCTCTCCTCCAGCTGCCAACCAACAAAGACTACCTGACCGAAGCCATAAACTACATCGCCGAACTTACTGCAAACAAATCTCTCGTCGCAAATGTTGATTACACCGCACCCGAGGGCACCCTCTACATCACACTGTATGATCCAAAACACAGTGAGAAATTGACTGACAGCATCAACGCTGAGATTGTCTCCGCTGGCTATGCAATCGTACCAACTAGCCTCAAGTCCTGGGAGCGTGGCTTCAGTGATGTTCTCAAGGTTATGAGGGAGAGGATGGAGGAGGCCAAGGAGGAGCACTTGGGTATGTGGGAGTATGGTGACCCGACCGAGGATTAGAGATGCATCTGTTGGGGCTTGGATAATGGGATGATTTCCTCGTCCTCATTTCCGAACCTGACCCTGGCTGTATGATGGCTCTCTCTCTCCTCATTCTGCATACATTTCGTTTCTTGAACTCCTTGTTATTTCAGATAAGCGAACGGAATTGTCTCTTATTACGAATTATGACTCGCATTGCGTGGCCGGCGGATAAAAAATTCGAACGTACACAAAGCATGGCATGGGTGCATGGTGGTGGTTCTCCATAAAATTTGCATAGATGAGGCATCAAAAGCTTTCAATGTCAAACCTCGTTTCCCTTGTGACTTGAAAATCAGTATTCTTTAAGCGCTAGATTCATGGGAAATACCCAAGCAACCCACGGACTCTTTGACCAGGTAGACTTTATGTCTTAGTAGTAGTAGAGTATTCTCGTATTGAACACATCAAGAGGCGCTATGGGAGCCATGCCAAATATTTTGCGTTCTGCGGGTAGAAAAGAAGAAGGGGAAGGGAAAGGGCAAAAAAAAAGGGACCCCCGCTAAGGCACAGATGCTGTGTTGTTAAACAACAAAACCCTCCCCAAAAAAAGAACGAAAAAAAGAAAAAAAAATATGCACGGAACCTCTTCTCTACACAATTGAGGCTGTAGTAGAAATGTCTTGCAGGTTCTAGTAGGAATCGAACCAACATCTCCGGAATCAGAATCCGACGTGCTAACCATTACACCATAGAACCGTCTTTATGAAGCCGGTCGCTTTTGCACCTCAGGCTCTAATGTAAACTGAAATAGATTGATGAGTAATGGAGGGTGTGTATGAAGAACCTATTATCATCAGAATGAATATTCTAAAAGCTCAAGAAAATCTGTATTTTTCATCGTAAATCTCTTATCTATTTTCTTCGTTCTAGATTTTTTTTTTTAGAGAAAAATTTGTATATACTGTGGGTGGGGTTATACAAGCTCCCGAGCGACCGCTCCTGGATCGACTTCAGCCCCGGTGGCTTCTACTTTCTCATTTTCGAATCCCCTTCCTAGACGTCTATCCTCATCGTCCTCCGGCGTGCCCTCCCTACACGCCCACGCATCCACAAACCGCAGCGTCTCGCGGCCCCACACGCGATTCATGACTGCCAGGCGGGCCGGCACGCACGCAATGATGATAACCGGGAAGGCGGGAGCCGCGACCGTCAACGTGACGTAGAAGATGATGCCCGTGAGCACGATCTGGAGCAGGGTGTAGGCGTGGATAGGGCGGTAGGAGGGGATTCCTGCGGGGAGGGCGGGGAGCGCGGAGGTGGGCGTGAGGAGTTGGAAAAATCGGTGCAGGATCGGGTTCACGGCGAGGGACTGCTCGCCCATGAATAGGAAGAGCCCCGCGAGTACGGAGGTCGGGGTCAGGCCTAGGACGTGCTGGAGGGGTGGGGCGACGAAGGCGAGGATGCAGGCGGCTTGGAGGAAGGGTGAGAAGCGCTGCTCGTAGACTTCATGTCGCGCGGCTGGAGTGTGTGTTCCCGTTTCGGAGTCGGGGGAGGGGAGCGCGACAGTGTGTAGGAGTGATTCGGAGTGTAGGGGCGCTTGGGGAAGGAGGCCGTTGGCGGGCGGGATACCGAGGATGCCACAGATGGCGGTCGTGGTCCCTAGGAGGACGATGTCCCATGCGAAGCCGCCCGGTTTCTTGGTCCCATAGCGGGGAAGCGTGCAGATGATACTGCTGATCTCGTGGTCGAAGTAGAACAGAACAGTGATGATGGCACCGGGGATGATGGAGATGAAGATCCACTCGACGGGTAGCTCCCAGAAACGCACGAAGAAGACGGAGCGTTCTGGTGACGTGGGACGGAAGGATTTCTGCACAACTAGGGTCTGCTTGTCCAAAGTGGCCAGTTCCCCGACGTGAGGCATGCCTATGAAGAGGATGATGGAGATGGCGGCGGCGTATTCGGAGAGCCCCATGCGGATGTAGCGGTGGAAGAGAGGGGCCCACGAGTTGGCCGTGGAGAGAGCAACGGCGAGGAGAAAGGTGCCAATACATCCTATGATAGAGTAGAGGAAAGAGGCAAAAGAGACGGCCGCGTGGTCGCGTTGTAGTTCCTGGATGGCTTTGTGGAAGTAGATCACGGAGTTGAGGAGCGAGAAGATGTCAGCGGTGAAGGTCGTTACATACTGCATGGTCCAATCGTGGGCATTGAAGATGGCAAGGAGGTAGTGCATCCAGGCAGCGTGGATCAGAGACCATGCCATTAGGGGAAGAAATTCGACCTTTGGATGATCAGTGGGATTTCTTAGGAATAGGGGGGCACACGCACGTGAAAGGAATCTCGACATAAGGAGTAGATATTTTCTGCCAGTACGGAAAAAGGCCCAGTAACACCCAGAATGGTTAAAGGCTGAATAGAAAACCTGTCCCAATCAGCAATGTCCTTTTTTGGAATCGTAAAACCCACAGAGAGAAGACAAGCCCACACAGTCCCGTACTAAACACTACCTCTATAGTCCCCCAGGTTTTGCCCGTCAACACATACAGATCACTTGCAAAGGTGATCCCCGGTAAGATATTCGTAAAGAACACATAGACTGCACTTGCCAATACCAGCTGATTGAAGGTTGACCAATCTGAGATATACCTCGTTCTGATATTACGGATATCTTGCTTCAGAAGACGAAATGGACGAAGATTTCCTCCTGGGGAGAACCACGTTTTGAGTTTGCTTTTTAAAGGAGCCCTAGAACGAAGCACGGTTTTCGATTCATCTGCTTCTGCCTGAGCCTGAGGGTTTCTTTCAAAACCGCTCCCTTCTTGGGCCGTAGACTCGATATCGCTACCAGAGCGTATGCTGTCGTGAAATGGCGGCTGGGGTCCCTTTTCCGGCAAGCCAGAGCTGGAGGGACTTCCTGAAGCTGGGGTCATTGTCGTTGAAACCAAGCTAATGTCCAAGGAGGACATTTCTTGTGGTGGCTGAAATCTGTTCCTGGCCATGTTGAGAACAGTCCCTTCGCCTTGTTATACCTTCGAGCTCTTCAATATCGAAGCCCCATCCGAGCTTATAATTGGCTGCAGGCTAGGAGGCATTGTCTTGAAAAGAAATAGAAATACCTGGCAGCAAGGCGTCCTGGTATAGAAAATAATTTTCCAATCACAGTTGGTCCACGTGGTGGAGGAAGCCAAGCTTCAGCTTCGTCATTCTGCCAGGGCCTCTTCAGAATGGATGTGAAGAGTGGGGTTGAGATAAGCGGTAAAAGACGCAAAGCATCCCTCACTTGATACCTTGGAATATCTCTCTTTGTACCGGGTAGCTTTCAACCACTTCTCTATCCTCCAGCAATAATGAGGCTTCAAATATCAAGTATTCAAATCTGGGGTCGCCGTCGACGAGCGCCACCAGCAAATGCCGACAAGGCGTCAGTGATATGGTGCTGTGCAGGGATCTGAGTGGCTTCCTGGCCTTAGCGAGGAACTTAATAGGGAACCTCAAAAATTCCCATCTCAGCCTTGTCCTCCACACCTCGCTATCATCAGAACAAGTTGCACCTCGACTCGCCCTGTCGTGGTGATATGACTTCTGGCCTTTCATGTACTATGGCCCATAGGTAGCATCTACAGAACAGCCAGCACAATGGCATCCTTCATCCCGCGTTCCTCCTTTCCCGCTCAGCTCTCGTTACCTCGATCTTACTTCCTCGGCCATCATGCTTCCGGACTCGCGAAGATGAAGACCATGCTTTCATCCATCGATCTCATAATTGAATGTCGCGATTACCGTGTCCCGCTCACGTCCCGGAATCCATTGTTTGAGCAATCACTGGCCGGCCGAGAACGCCTGATTATCTACACCAAGCGGGACCTTGGAAGTAAAGACCGGCCATCGGACAAGAAAGTATGCTTTTATCAAGTTTCCCCCTTCAAAAGGAATTTGCTAATTTGATATGCATTTAGAAAGAAGAAATCGTTCGATCATGGCACTCCCCTAGCACAACTCTTTTCACAAACCACAAGTCGAAAAAGGACATGAAAGCGGTCCTCAATTTCACGAAAGAATTCGCCTCGCAATCGCAGTCCGTCATAGGCTCGCGCATCCTTGTGGTTGGCATGCCAAATGTTGGAAAATCATCCTTGCTCAACGCACTCCGAATGGAAGGCGTACATCGTGCCAAAGCTGCTTTCACTGGTGCACAACCAGGTATTACAAGGAAGATTGCAAGCGGCGTAAAAATTGTGGATAGAGATGAGGAGAAAGGAATCGAGGGTGTGTATTTGGTGGACACGCCCGGTGTATTTGTCCCATATGTGCCTGATGCGGAGAGCATGCTGAAATTGGCTCTGGTTGGGTCAGTCAAGGACACCATTATTTCGCCAGTTACGTTGGCGGATTATCTACTTTTCCATATCAACAAGAATTATCCCGGGACGAATATATACCGGGAATACTGTGGACAGACTAATGACATAGCAGAATTCCTTGAGAGTGTATGCAAGAAAACGGGGAGGTTGGGCAAAGGTGGTGTCCCGGATCTGGATGCTGCTGCGCTATGGGTCATCCAGAGATGGAGACAGGGCAATCTGGGAACTTTCATATTAGATGAAGTTACAGAAGATGCGCTGGAGAAGAAAATGATGGAGGAGGTGGCCATGAGTTATAGTCAAGCCCGGAAACAGAAGAAGGAAGCACAGAGAGCCAAGGCGAAACTAAAACCTAGTGAAGCAGCTTGAAATACTCGGCTGGCTGCTTAACTTTGAAAGGTTCGATTCTTTACATAGCGCGGAGTTGAGGCGTCATCCAACTCTGGCGTTTGAGCGGCTGGATATCATTGCCACATGGCGAACATATATAGGTCTTGTTAGGACACTGCCATATTACTCATAATGTGAGTTCCCTCCCAAATATAAAAACCCGTGGTCTCTGACGCCCAAAACTTCAGCGGGCCCTTCTACCTGATATCTGCCGGTAACAGCTTGTTCTTGCCGCCAAGAACTCCAGCTCCTGCGGCGAGAGATGGTAATCAGGGCAAGGAAATGTTCTGATCAAACATTTGCCACTGATATGATACTCAACAACTCAGAACAAGAACAATAAAGAAGCTGTGGCGGATACAGTCTCTGCCTTCCTGAGAGTAGGCATGCTCAAGTGCTTAAGGTGGAGCTTGCGAGGCAACTGACATATAGAGGGAGACCTGTGATATGAATCAATTTCCATTTGCGGGCTGGATATTAGAATTAATTAAACACCTAGACATCACCCAAGCTTGTCCAGCAACCTCCTCCGTCTCCTCTCTACTAATTCTTCTTGGACTTCTTCGCTTGTTGGTACGTTCCATGGCTCGCCATCTCCTGCATCCCCGGGCAAAGGCTCCCATGCTTTTGGCGGTCTACCCTCGCTGCTAGCAAGCAAATTCTCAAAAGCTTCCTTCTCCTTCTGTGCCTCGTATTCCAACAGTGTGCCATCCTCTTCGTCAAGGTTGTAGCCGTAATATGATGCATCGACCTGTTTTCGCAGATCGGCTCTCGAGTCCAGGGGCTTATCTTCACGAGGTTTCTGTGCAGCTGCCTCGAAGAGCTCTTTAACCCCAGGTAGTTCCCTCGCACGTCCAAAATACCTGCATAGATTTACCCATTAGCTTGATCGCAAGCTTCACAACAGCGTCGCAACGAACCTATAACCCTTCCCCCCGCCAGGTATCTCCCTCCCCTCCTCATCATAAACCTTCCCACCCCCACGCATATAATTTGGGCCTCCTAAATTTCGTATTTGCACTTCCCACATGTGTTTCTCGCGCATCGCCTTATTGATCTCATCGTTCAGATCTCTGATCATGAAATCGCTCAGACTCGGGTCCTGGATCTTGCTGACTTTTCGCGAGATCTCCTTGAGCACTTGGCCACGCCATTTTTCGCACGTTGGTATCGATGTCACTTCCGTGATCATCTTCGGCCGGCGCGTTCGTCCGGCATCGATAATACCTAGGTCTGCTGCTTGCGCTTCGCGGAAGCGGAAGAGCATAGACTGGGCTTTTTCTGAATTGCGCGCCTGGAGATAGAGGCGTCAGTATTGATCAGAAGAGCTTGAGAACTAGATTTTTAACATACCATGATTGCGATTATGCCGCGCAAGAGTCCTCAAGGAGGATACGACTTTCGGTGGTGGTTGGGGAGGGGTTTGAAGTTGAAGAAGGAGCTCCAGAAATGCAGGCTGATAGAGTTACAGTAGTCTCCACTAGCGCCGTTTCCGTCGCGTGGAGAAAGGCTTCGTCGCGTTTACATTGACGACCTCTTATCAACATACACAACCTGCCGTGACGATAAACCTCATCGAGCTTCCATTATTCAACAATCTAGAGATCTAGATGGGTTGAATATGAGTGAGATATATGAACAGAGATCTTAGCAGGTTCGATATCCTTCTACCACAACCATCGGCATCGATATTAGCAGAGGTTTCGAGCTAGGGGATCAAGGAGGGGTCTCGAGCTGCAATGCCGACAATCAGCTCCTACTTGAGATGCTTGTCATGAAGCTGTAACTCTCGTTGTCTATACTTTTTGTGCTTAATGAACGTTGGGCACGGATTCTTAGCAAACGGGACAAGCAGCAAATTGGCGCAACGCATCGCTGAGAGTGGACATAGTTTTCAATCGAAGTAGCTTGGTAAGTACATTCTCTTTAACCCAAACGCGTGCGCTAACCTGTCAACAGATACCAAGGCCTTGATTACTCTAACGAGATAACCCCTGCGAATACCGATATCCGTTGGGAAGTGTAAGGTTGGATGTCTTTCTTAGCCCAGTGATGACCAATGTGTCCAAAAAGCCAAATTTGCAGGCCAACCTACCGCTCTCCTCTGATTCGTTTCGACGATTCTGGGGGAGTAAGCGTTGGCCATGAGAACTTGAGAGCTGATCTGAGGGCATTACATTCTATTTCGAGTCTATCAAGTTTCCCTTCTTGTCCTGCCTCTCAATGCATACGTGTGTTATTGGGCGCGCCTAGCTAGTCATTCAAAGTTGAATCTAATTCTCTATCCCTAAAGATATATCTGAGCTGGGGGCTTTCGGGGTATGCTCTGTGCCGTATTCCGCCAATCTGCAAAATTGACGGGAAATAAGTAAATTTCTTGGAGCTATCAAGAATGCTTTGGTGTCAAAGTTGGCCGGAATATACTGGCCTCTGCGCATGAATAATGTCCATCAGCAGAGCGGCTTTCTAATCCGGCCCATGCTAGTATCCTCTTTAACAAATATCCTTGCAAATCTGTCTGTAGTGACCCAGACATCTATACTCGCTGGTTAAGAGTACGTGCCTCTGCTCTGTTAATGATTGTTATATTCTAAATGTTTCTGTGAATACTATTTGTGTCTATCAGGCAATATCTCCCTGTTCCAGTCATGCTTTGTGTATTACATGAGTTATTATAGCATAAGCAACTTTTCAAGAAATTCGAAATGTCTCAAATCCTAAGCTCACCTACGTTCTTTGTAATTGCCTGGTTTACTCTACACGTTGTGTCCTCTGAAGCCTGCTTCTTTGCCCTCCATATAGCATTATCTTCTAAGTGATTGGCTCAATGATTGTCATAGGTAGAGCCTGGTCTCCACGATTGGTCCCCATTTGGGAGTCAGTGCAGTAGGTGGATTGAGAGTTATTCAGTACTATTGAAGACTGAAAATACTTTAGCGATCCAATCCTACTGGCATCATTAATTGCTAAAATAAGCTGAGCAATCCATTAGCGCTCATTTACCATCTCATCTTGATGCATTGGTGCCCCTTTTTACCTAGTAAAATGACCAGTATCTATATTGCCATCGCCTTTGCTAAATCACTCTTCTATTTATCAGGTAGCCTCACTTTCCTATTGCGCAATATCTTCTACTACCTGGGTATTTATTGACGACCTAGTCCACTTGTCAAACTCTCTTTGCTCACCTTGTCTAGGTTCATATCCTTCTGTGATTGGATCACTGTCCCACAACTAGACTTCAAGATGGCAAACGTCAAACCTGAAGCACCAGAGACGATCGATGTTAAGGCTCATATAGCACTAGCACCAGTTGAAAGACCTTCCCTGGCTACACCTTCGCCCGCAGAACTCCCTCAACAGTAAGTTTATCTTCCACCTTCAGTCATTCTCAGCAGTCCAAGGTCTATGAGCCATCAAAATATTGTCATTTTCTAGTATGTCTGGCTTTTCCCGGTTCCAAGTGAAAGCAATTTGACGCGGGTAAATTCAGAATCTACGTTCGCTCAATCTTTTAATCTTTCGTTTTCTGTTCGATTTACTCATCTTTCGTTTTCTTTTTCGTCCATGTCTATCTTTCCTAGCTTCTAGGTGAATGAAATTTTACGTGGGTAAATGCAAATAGATCTGTTCTTTCAATCCATTCATCTTTTCCTTAGTAACACTTCTCCACCAGAAATGACCCAGCAAGTATTAACGTTGTTATCCAAGACTGATAATGGAATCTGCAACCAGTTCACCTACTCCTGATGAAAAAGGATTCCCCCATTTCGAAGATGGAGATGTTCTCATCGTTTCTGGCGACGGCAGGTCCTGGAAGCTTCATTCTACCACTCTGCGCAATGCCTCCGGCAGGTTCAAGACTCTGCTTGATGAAAACGATGCTCGCCACATCACGAAGAAGCAGAAGATTGAGGGCAAGACCATCCGTTTCAAACTTGAGATGAGTGCGTCCGAAGATAGTCCAGACATTCGGTTCAGATCCTTCCGTGCCTTTGTACGTTGTTCTCATATGATCTTCTTCTTCATATTCTATGCTGAATATGTGCTATTATTTCTACATTATTTTTCCAAGTGGTATTATTAATCGCCGTTTTACCAAACATGTACCCTTTGTATGGTTTCATGAAACCCTCTTGTTCAATCTCTCCCGATAAGTCGATGCTAACCCGCTGTAGAGCTCATCCTCCAAGCATTCATTCCAAGTAAACGTCAATGGTATCCTTAATGGCCTGGGCCACCACCAGCTATACGATAATCTGTTCAAGTGCTTTTATAACATTGACCCTGAATTCTCTGCCATCGGCGATGATAATGGTAGTCGTCGTATTTACGACGCTGTCTCTCTGCTGCAGGCTGCAGAATATCTCGATGCAGCTAAGACTGTCCGCATCGTCATCGAGGCTCACCTATTGCGTCTTGACCAGATGATATGGGATCATGTTGAGGTCAACGCCGAAGTATGGTCCGACGTTGCCATCCGTCTACAATCTCCCATCTTATTCCGCGAAGCCATTGCCCACATTATCGGGAAGTGGGATTATCCGAATGGGCTCAAGAAAGAATTCTTGAAGTCCCAGGACAATGGTCCTGCTATTGTTAAGCTTGCCGAGGCCAAGGTCAAGGAGATTAAAGACAAGAAGGTTCACGTTGAGCGTCTCCTTATCGAATACTTCCCAGAAAAGATGATGCATCCCGAGACTCCCGGACTTGTCCCCGGCCGTGCTACATACGCCACCGACATCTACCTCTGGCAGGCTCTCTGCCTCGTGCGTCAATACGTGACTTCCGCATACCTTAACAACCTGCACCATCGTGCTCTGGACGGAGGCGCCAGCTTCTACCGATCCATCGGCATGGGAGGCGACGCCTACCTTGGCAGAGATGTCCTAGCGCTCTTCCATACCAACTTCAGCATGAGCTCGAAGGGAAAGACGTGTCTTCAATCTGCCGTTGAGTTCTTCAAGGATGCCATCAAGCCCATCGTCGCGGATCTCCTTGTTCTTGGTACCCACGGCCAGCAAGCGCCAGACCGTGTCCTTCCGTACCTCACCTGTGCGGAGATTTTGGATGAGGAACTCCCGTGGGTCATTGAGCGTGCCGAGGCCGCTGTTAAGCAGCGAGACTAAAGGAGGTGCTACAGTGGGATGTGAGAGAGCTTCTAGGTTTTTAGAGGGTTTCTATCGCATGCGTTTCGCGCTGGATTTTTTGACATGGAATTTGCTTTATTGACAACTTTTATAAATCACAAGCCAGGGTTATAAAGGAATTAATGCAATATTAGCGCAATGCTTCCCCCCTTTGTATCCCAATGTAGTAATCGACCCGTGGCGGTGTAGCTTTTGGATTGGTAATATCTAATCCTGCCTATAACTAGTACTTTATCAACGATCCGACGCGACACAGATATTGGAACACTTAGTTCTGTTGGGAGAAAGTGCACCGCTCTCAGGGCCTTGTTCTTGCTCTCCATTAGACATCGGGCTGTGAAAGTTTGTACTGTAGATGAGAAATAGTAGACCTGACGGCAGCCAATATAGCAACAGCCCCCTCAGTGGTCAGTTCAAGATCCAGGGGAAATAGAGATGAAAATCATGGGTGGTAAAGAGGGTAGTCTCCTGTGAAGGGATTGGAAACAACGATAATGAAAGCATTGAGGAGCGAGACGCGCTCAACTAAATGTTCAGGGGTATTTTATGAACGTACGCGTTGTGCCAAACACCTCTGCACGTGACCTACTCCGGGCTCTGCATTACCTACCTAGGTAGGTAAGGTACCCGGTAGAAGCGAATGCAAATGTAACTTCATCAATCTTCTCAGATTGCAGACAAGAAAGATCAATACTATCCAACGTTGTTTTTGCGCGACAGGAATGATTCGGTTCTTCTGCTCGATTCGCCCTGCTAATAGATGCCATTCTACAGTATTTATGTATGCTAAGTGGCAGCTGTTGTGCTCTCTCTTCCGTCGTCTTGTGCAGTGCACCGATATCAGCATTCCGCGTGCCGCGTGCGGCCCAGTCATCTATTTATTTCGTCCTTTTTCTCCTCGATGTATTGTATTCCATCAAATATGTAGGGAGAGTCTCTAATTTCGAAAGACTGAATGAGGCCGCTGACGGCGCGATCACGATGCGACGTGTCTCTGCAAATTTACTTTTTGATTTTTGGCTTGCAAGATGTAATTTCAAACTAAGCCTATCACAAAGCAAGAGAAGAAGAGCGAAGGTGGCAATGTTGCAGCAGGTACCTGCATAGGCCTCCAACAGTGTAAAGCAAGAGTCCCAACTCAACGAACACACAAAAAAAGGGAAAACACCAGCCGAAACGAGGCACACATACGAAATCCTCTTATCCCAATCATGCCAAGTCTGCATTCAGTTCAATACCTGCCATGGTCCAGAGCTCATTCAATGGATGTCTGGCCCTGACTATCCCTTCACAATGATGGATATGCTTCAGTCCATTCGACCTCTGCTCGATGGTAACACCTGTGAACTTGGAGCGATAATGCTTGCGCCAAGTATACATGCAGTGCATGATGTGCCATTCCTGCGTAGTATAAAAGACTCCTCCCGGGATGTCTGCAATGGCTCCTACCTCCTCGCGAGTCAGCGGTATGGTGCCATTGAGGTCTGCGTAGTAGGGCCAGCCCCCCTCCGGACCGATTTGATCAAATTCATCTGCGAGTTCCATGTCTAAACACTGAGGTGGAAGCCAGGCAATGGCTAAGGGTGTGAAGATGCAGCCGCGAGCCTTGGCTTCGACGACGGTGGTCCCGCCACAGGAGCAGGAAACAGGTTTCTTGGGCCAAATGGCACGGACGGAGTATCTCCCGATGTTGAATACCCCCCAGAGGGCGAAGATGATGAGTACTGACTTTGAGAAGAGAACGAAGAAGCGGTTGAGACGGCGAGCTTTGGCAGTCTGGGCCTGTTCGACAATTCCCTTTTCGTTTTCGAAGGTTGAATCGTCATCACTGGATTGCAGGAGGTGGCTGTAGGCTGCTTCATCACTCTTTTGAGTGTCTGACTGGTTGGCCGCGACGGTTTTCTTGAACCATTTTACGCTGGATACACTTCAGCCCAGGTATTAAAAAAGGAGCATGCCATACTTACTGATCCATGGTGCTGGAAAGTATTATAGCAACCTGCCAGAACTGAAACTTTGAGCTGTTGACTTGGTGAAAAAGCAGTGACTGTGAGTTGAAAGTAGAGGGGGGAACGTAAAGATCAAGAGGAAATGTATGGGGTCCGGTGCTCAGCTATTGCTTATCAAGGAGGACAAGGCAAGTCCGGAGCTTACTCGGTAATGTGTGATGCACCATGCAATGCCATCAAGAGCCTTTGACAAAGCTAATGAATCCTGTCCTCCCCGCCTTTCTGCAGCAAGGTTTCTAGTTTTTGCCAAGATCAAGCGCAGTTTGGAGCAGCATTATCTGGAGAGAAGTGCGTCGTACTGATCAGGCATCAGTGGGAAACCAAGTCAAATGACTGGGTCTAACCAATATGAAGTGAGTAGATGTTTTCCGGGATACAACATACTGCAACTGTTGATAGCAGTGTTGAATTGCGTGCTAATCAAGTGCAGCTGGGTATTACAATTTACAGGTCATCCAAATGGAAAGCTTCATTGATGTGACTGATCATTGTAGGCGCAGCGATTCAATCTTGTAAGTGGAGCCGATTACACAGCTAACGTACAGTCTGTACTTCGAAAGCTCAAATCAGAACTTGATTCGATCTTCTCTCATTTTACAAGAGTGTACGGGCCGAATATGAGAAATGTACAATGGTAGTTCCATGCTGTACGGCGGCAGCATTACAATAACAACCCTCAAAAGCGGAGAAATCAAATGCAGAGCTTCAGCGATATGATGCCTACAGATCGAAAGGCTCAGCCTTATCACGATAGCCGGGTGGTATCTGGAAGCTGGCCGTTGAGAAACGGGCCCGTTGTGTTACAAGAGCGACCTGCAGTATCACGCTCGGTCATCTAGACCGCTTTACCCCTCAGATCCCCGCATAGGGCTGGCTCGTAAGGTACCACGAACGAGTGGGGCTCCAGCCATTTCTTCCTGGTCAACACCAGCTCCAGGCGGTGTGAGATTCATCATAGTTGAAAGGAATCTGCCAATCATGAATTGCAATGGCAATGGTTGTCAAGCTTCTGTGACATTTTCAAATGCAGGGACGGCTTCAGCATACGGTACAAGTTGTACCGTACAACTCGAACGGGCCAAACGAGTGGACTCGCCCGTGGACAACCGTTGTAGCAGGGTTTCTGCACGTCAGCAGTAAAGGTATTACAGCAACTCAAGAAGCAAGGCTTTGTTACTCATTCCTATAAAGGTACGAGGACTTCGGGTCAGGAGAGCTGCAGTTCACGTCCCACGACATATGAAGATATATCTTCGAGCTGAAGGCTCATCATGAAATGGAAGTTCACCCAGGCCATTTGATCACCGGAACGAACAGGATGCTTCATCTAGAGTCATACAACATATTCAAGTACTCGTATTCGTATGTACGTAATTCTGATTATATGCTGAATACTCGTGGCTAGGCTCTTTCTTCTTCACTGATAGGTATCTGCTCGACGCAGACAAAGCGCTTACTCTTAGCCCCATAGTCCGTAGCTTGACTTGGATGATCTTGCAGCAAAGAGAAGCTTCCCGAGAATTATCCACTCGAGTACCACATTTCGTGATGAGATGCAGATGTCGTCCTTCGGTATCGAAATTGAACTTCCTATTGCCGCCGAAGGGTTGGTGATATCGAGTTTCGCCTCCTCCCCCCTTTCTATTTTGCTGGCTGTATTCTTTCTATATATACTGCTTCTTGATCCCAAATTGCCAGCCCATCACAGATCAGTCTAATACCCCTCCTCATTCTCAACATATTCCTCAACACTACTCGCAATCAAGTCTATATCTATCTCTCAAAATGCATTTCATCAACATTGCAACTGTTGCTGCTCTCCTCAGTCTTGTCAGCGCTACGCCAGTGGCCGACAGACGTCACGTCCATGGAGTAGCGAATGCAGATGAGGTATACCGGCGCTCATACTATGCAGTGGCCAATGCCGACGAGGTCTCGAGGCGTGCGGTAGCCAATGCCGATGAGGTTCACGCCGTGGCCAACGCCGACGAAGTCTCGAAACGTGCGGTAGCAAATGCCGATGAGGTCCACGCTGTGGCCAATGCCGACGAAGTCTCGAGACGCGCGGTAGCGAATGCCGACGAAGTCCACGCAGTTGCTAATGCCGACGAAGTCTCGAAACGCGCGGTAGCCAATGCAGACGAGGTCCATACTGTGGCCAATGCCGACGAAGTCTCGAAACGTGCCGTAGCAAATGCAGACGAGGTCCACGCCGTGGCCAATGCCGACGAAGTCTCGAGACGTGCGGTAGCGAATGCCGACGAGGTCCACGCCGTGGCCAATGCCGACGAAGTCTCGAGACGTGCGGTAGCGAATGCCGACGAGGTCCATGCAGTTGCCAACGCCGATGAGGTGACCAGACGCTCCTACTATACGGTTTACTAGTTTAGAACGCCCTTCCACTCCACAACGCTCCGAGCAAGTCGCAAAAGCCCGTGAAGTTGCCAGATTCTAGGCGATGACTCTGCGATAAGTCAAAGCCAGCATGAGGCAGGCTACTATATTGTAGCCTCTCCTTGGCTCGAGATGGAAGGAGTGGATTCTCTGGGTTGCTGCTTGTCATTTTCTTTTCTTTTCTTTGACCTGTGTATCTTCGGTATGGCCGATGGTGTGGAGGAGGCAGAGACGGAAATTTTGTACGCGTGCGAGTATTTTTTGGAAAATTGGACATTCGTTAAGTAAAGTACCTAGTGCTTGAATATTTGACATGAATCTTTTGTACCCACGTGCCTTTGGTTCCTTTCCATAACATCAGATAAGAAGATCCCCATCAATCTAAGTTATCTAAAAGAATCTGAATTTATGTATAAATCTCATGCCGTGACTTCTAGTAAGTAAGTACCTAATGATAAGATCCCCGAATGGCTTTCAAACCACGCAGACTCTCCTTATCCCGACCCTACTTTAGTCTCGCTTAAATAGGTAAGTAGGGGGAGGTTGTTGAAAAAGTCCCCCGCAAGCGAGCCGACGATTAGCTCTCCCTACCTACCTACCTAACCTCACCTTACTATGCGCAGCCAAGTCCTCTGGGGACCTCGTGATTGCGGGGGAGAAAGCATAGAGAGAGAGGGGGCATGTGAGCGTGACATTCTCTAAATCCTTACCTACCTATAGGTACAATATCGAGTAGTACCTAAAGCCCCTGCTATCCAAATAGTTTGGGCGTCTGAGGTCAAGTGACTAGTTACTTGTGGTGAACCCCGCACCTAGGCGATTATTAGTGAGTGATGCTTTTGTCGATTATTGAATTCGTGCGAGGGCTTACAAAGATAGATAGTGTAGGGATGATCGGGGATTCGTTTTCTGTTTGAGGGGGATTCATGTTGGGTTGTGGGGAGGTGGGGTTTACCTCTTTGGATATCCCTGTGTTAGATGTTGATTAAATCGGTGGTTGAAGGTGGTGCTTGTTTGTGGCTACTCAGTGTCTTAGACAATGCAAAACTGCGCTTTGAGCATTCCCAGGACCTGAGGAGTTTCTTAAGCTATTGACTACTCAAAGCCTCCTTCAATGTTCTCAAGCCAGGTTATTTCTTTTTTTCGGAACTCGCAATCAGTCCTTCCAAGTCGTTTGACATTGCCGTCCGGCTGATTGATGATGTTAACCGAGCAAGTAACACCCAGCTACGGAGCATTGTAGCTTGGCGAAGCTTGACCCATGTGCGCGATTAGCCGCGGTGACTAAAAGCTCAAGAAACGATGTCATCGCATCGCCAAGAAACACAAAATTGCTCCGAGCCACTTGCTCGTCACTGCAGCCAAGAGACTCGTGTACGATCTGGACCAAGACAATAAAAGCTTGTGACCGCGCCGGCTCCGTCTCTAGACAATATAAGCCGTGGCTTGACAAGGAGTCATTTGCGTAGATTTATAACCAAGGCCCAGATCCCTCTCGTGAAGCTCGATATCCGTCACATTCTTCTCAAAAGGTATTGAAGTGTGGCTGATCAACGTGGCAGTGCATGTGGAGTATCGCGGGGGGCCAGTGACATTCCCCGTCGAGTAGAAAGGAGCGGACATCTTGACGCTTGCAAGGTCGACGGGAGCTGCAGGAGGGCACGCTTCGAACTCCTCTTTACAGACAAGAATAATCAGCTGCAGAGCGACGACTCACGACTCACGAGACAGAGTTCGCCTCAGGGAGTCGATGGATGGGACATGGGTCGCCCCGAGTCGAGTCAGTCATTCCTGTACAGAGGGCAAAGGAAAGGGAAAAGCTTAAAAGCGCGGTTCATTCGGTTGTGGTCCCTGAGCCGTGGGTTTGTTTGCCTGTTGGACGGGCAACATGCGAAAACTGCGCCCGAAAAACCGGGGAAATCGGTGGAGTCGAAGAGGGGCGGAGGGTGGTCAAATAATGCAGACAAATAAATAATAATCAAATATGTAAAAAATTGGCAGATGCCAAGGGATGCCTGGGATTATGTATCAAGATTCAAGGAGAAGAAGAGAAAAGAGAAAAGATTAGAAAGACGGCGCATCCAGACCCCTGGGGCCCTTACTCGTGTCATCACATGCGCGAGCTAATGCAGGGCTGACGAAATTTGGGATGCGACAGGGAGGAAAGCAGCAAGGCCTCTCTAGAGGTGTTCTGCTCACTCCGCCCTTCTCTCCTGCGAAACCTTTTTTTAATATCATACGGTCCATACCATCTTCATCCTCCCTTCTGCTCTGCATATCTATCTCTCTGTGATCATTCTTCCACGAGCGGCCCCTTTTTTAATCCTTTCTCTCTCGCCCTGCCGCCCTTGACGGAAGCCTTTAATTCATACTTTTGACATCATGGACCAGCTTAATCTGCTTGCACAGCTGGAGGACGAAGAGAAGAGGAAGCGGAGGCAACAGACCCCCAAAGGGAACGGCAGGAAGTCAAAGGTCGCTTCGTCCCACGTATCGTATGTATTCTATTCCTCCCAGTTTACTTGGATCACTCCCGTCGCTAACACAGCCGGCGCAGCGAAGGAGCCCGAAAGACGCGACGTCCTCATTCTCTCCCTCCACCTCAAACCAAAAATCAACCCCAAACCCTCCAAACTACCATCTCTGGCTCGCCTAGCTCTTTCGAACGCCCGCTCTCTCGAGGCGATGGCCGACGAATCTCTTTTGGAAACACCCCCCGACCTGACAAGAAGTTTGTCTTCTCTATACCAACCAAGAATGAACCCTTATCTTCCGGCTTCCAATGGGACGGCAGACTTGCCCTCCGGTACGGAGTGAGCGAAGAGATGTGGAAACACTTCAGTCGCGAGATCATCGAGGCTGCCGAGATCCCTGGCCCCTCGTGGGTTTGGCGCCTCCACAAGAGGAGCGTCATCAATCGCATCAAGAAGGACTTGGTCTACGAGAGTGACTTGAAGAGTACTCTCAAGAAGTGGAATAGGCTCTTCAGTGACCGGCATGGTTTCAAGGCATACCTGAAACCTCCGGACCCAAAGGGGGAAGAGAATATAAATGATGAGGACATTGGGGACACGGAGGCAGAGAGGCAGCAAGCGATTCTGATGGCCAGGCGCTTTAGGATCGTTATCAATTCGAATACGGAGAGGGCTGCGTCAGTCTACTCTCGTTCATCCAGCATGACGAGATCGGTATCGGGAGAGGCCACGGCCGTCCAGAATCGAGCATCCGATTCAAAAGCAGAGGACGTTGAGGACGATGCGAAGGGGTGAAGACGGACGACTAAACGACTTGACGAATTATTATATCACGATTGGTTTACGACTGATTCGCAGCGATGGCGTGACTTGTTGGATACATTATAGACTTATCCCTTCTCAACTGTTTTTTGTTACCCTCCGAGGCGACGGCGCCGATAAGAGATGATCGATTGGCGTTTGGTGGATTATTAATTACTTTTCTCTTTATCATCGGTCACTGCAGCTCTCTTCTAGGAACCGGATCGCGGTTCAGGACAAGGGAGCCGCTTGGGAAAGGAGTTTTTGCTCCGTCGATTGACGACGCCGCTCATAATAACAGGTTGAGGAAATCCCTGATGTATGTATATATTGGATGGGGATCGGAGCCGTTTGGCTGCGCACTGGACTAGATCGAACCATGAAAATTACCCCCATGATTCCAGCTTCAACCTCTCACAATAGGTAAACGATGGGCAGAATTCAGCCACGTGAGCAGCGTCTTTCCCCTACCTCAGTTTCCCGTCGCTGTCTCTATCCTCGCCATGTCTCTTGTTCAAATTCATCTTACCGTTTGTCTGTTTTTGAACTTTTAAGGACTCGTATGAGTGCTGCGCTTGATTGTGTTCGGAAATGCTTAGTGAAGCGCAAGTGATGCTTCGAAAGGGGAGACGAGTGTGTCACGTGATTGGAAGGGGAGCGTCCAAGATGCGGCTACTTTCAAGCGGCAACATATCAGAAAGGGTCTATGTGACTGATTACAGGCACATGAATTGCCTAATTACTACCCACCTAGGCTTAAGATTCGTGGATGAAGGAGCACAACGGCTGTTGGTTGAGAGTTCGGTGTTGCCTTGCCCATAGGCCTCCCCAGCGCGGTCTAGGAATGACTATATTATATCTATCTATCTATAATAGAACAAACCTACAGACCAGCGAAGATCTCAGCAAACGAATCCTGGGTGATCTTCATGCAGTCATGGCCATAGACGTGCTTTTGAATCTCAGCATCCGCCCACTTATCCGGCACCGAGCCCTTCTTCTCCCTCGCCGCCGCGAACTGCCTATCGCGCTCCTCCCTCGCGGCGCTCTCGCCCAGATGCAGCACCCGTCCCGACGCCGCCGCCATCTCGACCAGCGTCTCGGCGCGCTCCTTGCGGATCTTCTCGTACACGCGCAGCGACTTGTTGATGGTCTGCGGGTCCCGCGCCGGCATCAGCGCCAGCGCCTCGGCGATGACGGCCGCGTCCTCGATGGCCTGGGCGGCGCCCTGCGCCATGTGCGGCAGCGTCGGGTGGCAGGCGTCGCCGACGAGGGCGACGCAGCCGTGGATCCAGGTCGGGAGCGGGCTGTGGACGCGCAGCTTCCACTCGCAGACCTCGCCGTCGGGGACGAGGTTCAGCATGCGCTGGACCTTGGGGCAGAAGTCGGCGAAGGTGCTCAGCATGGCGGCCTTGGAGCCCTTGGTGGTGTAGGTGGCCGAGGGCGCCGCCGCGAAGTTGGTGTCGGGCTGCGCCGTCGAGAGGTTGTAGATCTGCTTGTTGGACACGGGGTACGCGATGATGTGGCGCTTCTCGCCGATCCAGCGCGTCGCGCGGTCGCCGTCGATGAGCTCGAGGAGCTCCGGGTCGTGTTTCATCTCGTCGCGCGTTAGCATGATGCGGTAGGCGGCTTGGTTGGTGTCTTGGATGTCGGCGTCGACCTTGAGTTCCTTGAGCATCTGGGCGCGGATGATACTCTTCACGCCGTCGGCCGCGAGGAGGATGTCTGCCGTGACGGTGTAGGGCTCTCCGTTACGTGGTTTAGCTCTGAAGGTCGGCTTGGGCGACCATGCATCTACTTGCTCTGCAGAGGTAGAGAAGAAAAACTTGATGCTCTTTTCCCGCTTGCAACCCTCGAAGAGCGAGCCGGCTAGAGAGGACCTATGTCCAACCATATGAGGGTAGCCATACTCCCCTCTGACATAGCCCAGATCCACGAGTGTCAATTCCTCATCGGAAGATCCCTCTATTATCATCAGCTCTCACCGACCGACATCTCTGACTAATTAGGTAGGGAAGGGACATACGCCGAATGCTCGTCTCTTTGAGGTCAACAGCCTCCTTTTCGATATCTGCCCAGCAACCAAGTCGATCGAGGATCCGGGCCATGTTTGGTGCGAGTTGGATGCCCGCACCTACGAACCCCAGATTCGACGCCGTTTCATAGACTTCAATATGCCTGAATCCCTTCTTCGCCAGAGCAAGAGCGCAGGCCAGCCCGCCCATGCCTAGGTAGATAGATATCCAACATTAGCAAGATCTTTCCCCCTTCAAGCCGGGAAAATAGGGGGAGGGGAAGAGGAGGGGGAGTACACACCCGCCCCGACAATAGCAATATGGAGATCTTGGTTAGCCATTGAGTTCAAGGATTCATAAATAAACAACTTCTAAAAGAGGCCTATGTGATATAGCGAATTGAGATCAGAAATCCAAAAATCAATCATTGTACATTCATCCTCCTCCCCGGAATTATATTTATGATATATGGAAGGGCTGGCCCCAGCAAATAACTGCTCCTCTCTCCTCTCCTCCACCCCACCCCCCGCTTCTGCGAGATGCAGCGGCAAACATATTATCCGGTACGGGGCAAGGTAAGGTAAGGTACCTGCTTAGGAAATAGGACGGCCCGGTAGGTGAGTGCGTAAGCAGGTTTGAAAGGTCGTTGATGCGGGAGCCGCCAACGGTACTTACCTACCTACCTACCTAGATATACTAGACCCATATGTTTGTTTTTCTCAACGATAGAGCATCGCAAAATGATCGATAATCAATAAAGACATGGTTTGTTCGTCTGCGAATGCAGCGTGGAGCGGCTCCCTCCGCCCCGCGTTCCCCGGAGTGGAGTTCGATGTAGATACCTTAATCAGAGATGTCACGTGTTGCCATCCTAAAAGGGATTTCCTCTTTTCCGCCCCCCCCCCCCCCCCCGGGGAGGGAGAGATTCCTGGGGTCCCACTAATGTTACGAAACCACATTATTGGGCAGTGCCCCGAGTTTTGTTCCTAGCTGTGGAGTCCGGAGTACATACAGAAGCTCCGTCCGGTCTTTGATGTGGGAGGCTGATAGAGATGTCGGGTAAATGTTCACCAGGCTTTCGTGGGTGGAAGAATGTTATCGAGATGTGCACGTGCGTGCTAGGCTAGAGCTGTTGAGGTGGGTTTGGGGGTTTAAGGGAGGTGTTGATCATTTGTAGATTGGAGATTTTTGATATGGGAAAGAAAGGCTGGCTGTTTTTGGTGTTGGGAGAGATAGTTGAGTTGAGAAGAGAGAGGATAGAGTTATTTGGGGCAGTGAGTTGGTGTTGTTTTCTTGGATGATATGTATCGAAACAATGTGAGAGGTGTAGGAGGGGCATTGGTGAAGAGGTGAGCTAATCCATGACTGGCGTGGAGGCAAAGGTATTGACCGCAAAGCGCATCGCCGGGTTCATGCGGTTTGAGACTGAGAAGAGAAGCTGGAAATAAGATAAATGCAGCTATATCCCTACCGAAATAGAATGTCAATATATACTTACTTATGACCGAGTACACCTAGGTACCTAAGGTACCTAGATAACTTGACTGAAGGTTTGCAGCGTTCTCTCACTGAGATATAAGGTCCGGCCGTTGACTCGTTTCAGGAAGTACTCCGTAGTAAATGTAGTTGTTAAATGCGGGGTGTGAGGCTGATATTCCTCACCTTAATGGGTCTACTCTGCGGAAACGCATCAGGAGTACCTAGATATGTCCTTGGGCCAGAGGACATTCAACGTCTTAGGAGAACTCATAGTGCATTTCCGGACCTCGATAATCTCGATGTCGAATTGTGTAATCCTTCAGTGGTTGACAGTTGAGATTATGATGTAGGCAAGAGAAGGGCAACAAACCCGAGACTCCTCTGCAGTTAGTGAGAAGA
Source organism: Amorphotheca resinae ATCC 22711 (assembly GCF_003019875.1). Classification (NCBI taxonomy): domain Eukaryota; kingdom Fungi; phylum Ascomycota; class Leotiomycetes; order Helotiales; family Amorphothecaceae; genus Amorphotheca; species Amorphotheca resinae. The sequence goes on from NW_020194471.1 coordinate 3,009,882, forward strand.
ACATATATAAATACCATAAACATTGAGCTCAGTCAAGCTTTTGGGAACTTCTATTTCGATATTCACAATCCATGTATACTTGCAGGTAGTTCAATCTTCAACCACGTGACTGATACACACACCCCTGGCTGCCCAAGTCGCGAAACGGCCACCATAGGCTTGGCGGCCCATGAAGTTGTCTGGAGCTCAGCAACAGCTCTCGAAGAGGTTCATCACCGCATCCACCATTCATAAATATGCGGCTCCCGATCAACCTCCTCTGTCTGACTCTGTCGATCCTTCCCTCCACCCTCGCCGTTTTCGCAGACGAGGCCTACCATGTCGATTACCAGCACCAATTACTAGGCATCCCGCAACCGCATACGACGTTCTTCCATCGTCCTAGGCCACAAGACAAAGCGACATTATTGTATACGTTGAGTGATCTGGGTGTGCTTGGAGCCGTTAATCCTGGGACTGGGGAGGTCATATGGCGGCAATTCCTCGCCGGGAGCCACGGCGCTGACGATGCGCGCCTGGGAGGCTTTCTGAGGCCGGTGGAAGGAGAGAGCGGCGTCGTTTCTGCGATTGGGAATAGAGTCGATGCCTGGGATGCTATGACTGGTCGAGAAAGCTGGGGGAATGTGTTCAGCGGATCCGTCAGAGATTTGGAGGTTATGGAGGGACCGACTACAGAGGGCCAAGCCAAGGACGTGCTGGTTTTGTTCGAGGACGCCGGCCACAAGGGAATCTTGAGGAAGTTGAAGGGCGCGAATGGAAATGTGGCTTGGGAATATGAGGGGGACAGCCATGACATCCCATTTCAAGTCAGTACAGATGCGGCGAACGTATTCCTGGTGTCCCTGCACACCTCAGGAGGAGGGTACGACATGAAAGTTACGACACTCGATCCAGTTACTGGGAAGAAGACCAACGAGTACAAGCTTTCGAGTCATGGAGATGTTCATTCCCCGGAGGATGTATTATTCGTGGGGGCCAATTCAGCAGCTCCGATTGTTGCTTGGGCGGACAAGGCCAAGAAGACTCTCAAGGTTAACATCCTGGGTAAACCCAAGGATTTACACAACCTAGCACTGAAGGAATTGGATGGGGATATCGTGAAGGTCACTCTGCACGCCCCACATCTTCCCCAATCACTACCGCATTTCCTAGTCCACAGCGAATCGGGCCTTTCAAACCGAGCAGACGTCTACCACATCGATCTCGCAAGTGGAAGCATCAACAAGGCATACGAATTGCCGAAGCTATCAGGAAAAGGTCTGTTCTCAGCAAATTCCCAAGATGCCAATGTCTACTTCACTCGCGAAACCGAGCACGAGGTCATCGTTGTCTCATCTGCCTCTCATGGGATCCTCGGAAGATGGCCAGTCAAGGCTGAGAAAGATCATGGAGCGCTTCTTCATGGTGTTTCGGAAGTCGTGAAACGTGCTGAAGATGCATATGCTGTCAGGTCCGCTATAGTTACCGCGGACGAGGACTGGGTACTGGTCCGCAATGGAGCTGAAGCTTGGTTCCGTCCGGAGGGTCTTTCCGGCGCTGTGGCTGCAGAGTGGGCAGAGATTCCAGAGCCAGAAAGCTTGGCTAAGACTTTGGAGGCTGAGGCCCACAGTAACCCCCTCTCTGCATACATTCACCGTGTCAAGCGTCATGTGAATGACTTGCAGTACCTCCCTGCCTATCTACAACAACTTCCACAACGTTTCTTAAGCAGCATTCTTCCAGGAGAAACCACCCTGCAAAAGCCAGGAACCCTCGTACGCGACAATTTTGGTTTTAACAAACTGGCTATTGTGGCAACTCAGCGTGGCCGGGTATATGGGATCGATTCTGGTAATCATGGAAGGATTGTCTGGTCATTGAAGGCGTTTGACATACCTCGTGGTGCGAAGTGGGATGTGAGAGGAATTTGGGTTGAGAACTCTAGAGGCGTCACAACGATCATAGGAGCTGAAGGCGAGCACCTCTTGATTCGAACTGCTACTGGCGAGAATGTCGAGACACCGAACCATGGATCTTCACCCGTTGCAAGCGCTGCTGTTGTTGATAGCCCGTCTGGAAGATGGTTCTTACCAATTGGCGTCGATGGCAACCCGGGCGAGGTCCCCAAAGATTGGGCACCAAAAGACACTATCGTCGTGCAGGGTGCAAATGGAGAGGTAAGGGGCCTGAAATTTGAGGTCAAGGGTGATAAAGCCCACCCTGTCATTGCATGGAATTTTCAGCCTCCTCTAGGTCAGAGAGTCACAAATGTTGCTGCACGACCTGCCCATGATCCGGTCGCATCCATCGGTAGAGTTCTTGGTGACCGCACTGTCCTCTATAAGTACCTCAACCCGAATCTCGTATTGGTCACGGCAGTGTCAGACGAGGGCTCCACCGCGTCATTCTATCTTCTCGATACTGTCTCAGGCGATATTCTGTATTCAACAAGCCATGAAGGTGTCGATACAAAGCAACCAATTACCTCCGCCCTCACAGAGAACTGGTTTGCTTACTCTCTCTGGGGCGATGTCTTGGCCAATACTAGTACCACCGCCCTTCCAGCATCCAAAGGATACCAAATTATCATCTCTGAGATGTTTGAATCGGGCATCGCCAACGACCGTGGTCCACTTGGCGCTACAGCAAACTATTCCAGCCTTGAACCCTCCGAAATCCCCAACGTCGAACCCGCCATCCCTCACGTCCTGACCCAGTCTTTCCTCATCCCAGAAGCCATTAGCCATATGTCCGTTACACAAACACGTCAAGGAATCACGACTCGGCAACTCTTGTGCGTACTTGATTCTTCCAATGCAATAATTGGCATCCCACGCGCAATGCTGGATCCTCGCCGCCCTGTTGGCCGGGATCCGACAGCCCAAGAAGCGGAAGAAGGACTTTTCCGCTACGAACCATTCCTCCCATTTGATCCCAAACTCATCATCACCCACAAACGTGAAGTCATCGGCGTGAAGGGTGTTATTACAACCCCGGCGCTTCTAGAAAGCACGAGTTTGGTGCTTGCTTACGGGATTGATATATTTGGAACGAGAGTTACGCCTAGTTTTGCGTTTGATATCCTTGGGAAGTCGTTCAATAAGCTGAGTTTGGTGTCGACGGTGGTTGCGCTGGCCATTGGTGTTTTTATATTGGCGCCTATGGTATGTTTTTCTGCAATGCCCCTCTATTTTGATTATGCTAATAGTTCGATAGGTACGGAGGAAGCAAATCAATGGCCGATGGATGACCTCATAGGTGTGTAAATTGTAGTAATAGAAATCCAAAGTTATATTTCATCCACGTCGTGTTCAATGATATTATGATATTTTCCTTCTTGGCTATGATTTCTCTTCGTCCCGCTGTCTATTTATTTCCCTCCATGCAGAGATAATCCATCTCCGAGATCAAGCTCACAGAATTTGAAAATGCGCATCAACGGGCTTCCCACAGTTAATGCTCAGGATATCCTATATGATCACAATCAGCATCCTTCACTACTCCCCGCAATATCCACACATCACTCTACGCAAGTTTCAGGACAGGGCATTTTCATAACTCACCTGAGGACAAGCACTAAAAGCAATAACCAAATCGACCTCAGCCTTCAAACAAACATACTGGCCCTCCTTGCTAGTTGGCGGGTCAAAACTGAGGGTAGTTCGATCCTCGTGGACTGGAATGTTCATGAACAGATTGAACGGCGAGGGAGTGAATTGTGGTGCTTTGAGACCTATACGAAGGATGTTTCAATTTAACACCAATATTCTTTATCCTCGCCATTGAAAACAAAACGGAGAGGGAAAGAAGGAAGAAGAAAACATAAAGAAAGGGGCCAACCAACCAATAGCCGCCAACCCCTCCACCAAATTATCCGAACAATTACGATGGCTACTGCCGCCGCCCAACTCCTCATAGCGCTGCTTGTCGCACGCCGCCATCAACGTATCATGATGTCCCGCCGTCGTATCCTCCGTCATAGTCAAGATCTTCTTGCGCTCGTTGTCATACAGCCCGTCGCCAGCCTGCGGGATCACGCGGCATAGCGAGGCGCGCGTGTGCTGCATGCTCAGCTGCGTCTTGATGGCGCTGCTGGGCGACGGCGGGAAGGAGCTCAGCGTGAAGGCCCACGTGTCGACGACTTGGTTGCCGTGCGTGTTGATCACTTTTATGGTCTGGCCGGCTGAGAGGGGAACTGCGATTCCGTGGCGCGCCGGAATGGTCGTTAATTGGGAGGTCATCATGGATGGGTACGGGGTTTGAGAGATTTGCCTTGGGGATTACGGGGAGGAGATCGGGGAGATGAGGTATTTGGATACTTGATTTGGTTTTTGATATAGAGGGAAGGTTTGGGATTTTTTGAGTCATGGCTGATACTCTTATATGCTACTGTCGTCGTCGTTGCCGTTGCTAAGGATTTGGACGATAAGCGATAAGAGAAAAGGGGGGTCAAAAGTGGGCAGAGTTCACGTAAGAGCAATCCCGGAATACAGTAATTCTAAACTGTAACATCTGGAGAGAGATGTAAGTGAGGGAGCTTGGGAACGCTGAAAATGTTGTGAGGCTTTAATAAAGGAATATATCTTCAATATGGTCCCGGCTCGTCAGCGGAAGGCAATCAATCCCTTTTGGTCATCTGAAAATGGCCTGGATATACTTTTTGTTGTCTCCATTTCAGCGTACGTTTTAGAAGCCCTGGCAATGTAACTAGTGTGCTGTATACTAGGTTACATATGACACCTTGCGGGTTGCTTCTCATCAACTGAATAGGCCACGAAAGTTACTAGCCTCCATTTCAAAGATAAAGCCCAGATTTAAGCTCTGTTCCTTTTTCAAATTTATGGGCGTACCCTCTTTCGAATATTGTTAAAAGCTCAAGGGTCGGTTCACAATGCCTTCCAGCCAGCACCTTTGCAGATCCGTCCTTTGTCGATCCATTTGGTATGTGGGAGTAGTTGACTGGTGACCCATCTGGCAGTCGTTGTATGTTGACTACCATCACCAAATGGTTCGTCTGTTCGATCAACTTGATTCCCCTCCGAAGACAAAGCCTCTGAATTCCCGGGTATACTTGAGCTCCCTTCTGCCAGAGCTTGGAATACGACCAATTGATCCTGGAGGTACTCATCCACAAGACCACCTTTCTGGACTTCTGCATCAAGCTTGGCCACGACTTTCTCCGCGACTTCTGTGGCTATGTCGTCTGGGGTCTTACCCGTCGCCTTTCTATCATACAGCCAATCGCATCCAAATCGCAAGCCCGTTGATGTATGAGCTACCAAAAGAGTATATATCCGTGTCCTATGCCGGCTGTCTTCCACAAGATGATAATTCGTCCCGACGCCAGGAAGTACCTGGTCAATCCTAAAAACGAGAGCTTTTTTGAAAGCCTCTATTGTATCCGCCGGAACAAGGATCGTAATATCAATCTCGGTGATTTCTCCACGCTCCACTGGCCACACAGGTGCTTTGAGCGTCTGTCCGGGGGTAAGAGGGACAAACCTGAACGTGGCAGAGCCTACATTTGTAGCTCCCAGAGACCAGCCCCGGGAATCGAGTTTTCTGTCGATCTTGACCCCAAATCTCTCAAGAGCAGGAGCGAGTACTTGATCGAAGTACTCAAAAGAGAGTGAGAAACGGACATTAGTACCACCCTGAATCGTGGCTGTAATTGGAGATCCGCTATCGTCTCCGCAGAAAAGGAGGAAGGGAAGCATCGACTGAAAGACGAGGAGGATGCTGGCTGCGGATTCTGCTTTGATCCTGATGTTTCGATTGACTAGGTTTGCGAGAGTTGTAGTTGGCTTGAATTCGATAGATTTGCTCCCAACATAGCAGCCCGTGACCTCTGCAGCCGTGGCATCAGCGAGATACCGGACGCAGGACGCGTGTTGTGCTTTAAGGCCTGCAAATGATTAATATTTATTAATAACGACGCTCAATAGGCAGATATGAGAAGCTAACCTCCACCACGCTTCCCATCTCCTCTGTATATAGGTGTTAGAGATAAGCTGAATATGAACAAAACAGGTGCCGTGAGAAGAGTTACGTACCTATTGCCCCGGACATGATCTATTCGAAGGGGCGTACCGGTCAGAGCTGCGAGCGACACAGCAATTCGGACAAGCTGACCGCCTCCCTCGCCCACTCTGCCGTCGAGCTTTACCAGCTTCTGAGGCTTAAAACCGTCCATTCGGAGAATAGAAAATGGGTGAAGATCTCTTCGGGGATTTTTTACTGTGGTTGCCTACTCGCATGTCCGCCTTGCCCTGTGTCGATCGTCAGCCTTGTAGGAGTGGGGACAGGATGGGATGCGACATATTCCTGCACCAGTCCCTCCATTGGTAGCCCCAAACCGGGGGCCTGAATACGACGAAGATAGTTGACAAGGTGGTCGGGCATGGCAACGATGAGCAGAGAGCGGCATCTTTATATCTCTTCACTTCCTGGGGAAGCTGGGGAAAGACCCGATCCCCAACCAGGGTGGGCTGAACCAAGGGCCGTCTTTTGATCGATAAAGTCACCGAGGCAAGGGGTACAATATTCTAGATCAAGATACAAGATACACCCCGATCCCCGCAATCCTGGCTTGGCGACTGTCTATTAGTACAGCCTTACTGCACCCACGGTCTGACAGTAACACCGTCGCCATCACCATCGTCGTCGCTGTCGCCGTCACCTACCATGATCTCAAGGCTGGCTGGTGGTCAGCTAAAATACCACTTGGTCCTTGCGAGTTGAAGAGATACTGCCCACTATGTCCGGCAAGATGCGTCGCGAAGCATCGCATGCGAGTTCAATCTCGAACCCGGCTGCCAGTCCGAAGGGACGGTTGAACTTCTTCAAGAAGAGACAATTCAGTGTAGACGGCGCAGAGGCTTCTGACAAGATCGACGAGGCGGGTTGCACCCTACCACATCTTTCATTCATTGCTGATCTGATCATCTAGTTTCCGGTCAGCGACAGGACAGTGAACTCGCCGTTTCATTTCCCAGACATCGAAGCCTCACTAAAGTTAACGAGATCAAGTTCAAACTTGCCTTCACCGGATTCGTTCGTTGGCGCAACTCACGATGCGCAGTACTTACATCTCCGCGAGAATACCCGACGGATTCGAAAAGCCACGCTCGACCCAAAGAAAGTGGATGCAGCATGGGAAGTCTATAAGAAATACAGGGAGGAATCTCATCAACTGTGCAAGAGCCTACTTGAAAAATCCCGTGAGTAGTCTTTATAGATCCACTTTCCGGGTCACGCAAGTGTCCTAACTCACGCTTGTAGAAAATCGCGGTCGCAGCGCATCTCTCGAATCAAATATCAGCCCTCTGGATACTCATTCCTCATCCAGTGGTTCAATCACAGAGACCTTCTTACCATTCAAGGTCAACGATCAATGGCTTGCAGCTATTCAGGAATACAAAGGTGTTCAAGAAGTGATGCTCGATAATTTCCGCAATTCGATCGCAGGGACCTTTAAGGAGTACCAGCCCGGTTCTTCGGAGAAGCAGCTAGAAGCATTTCTGGCTGACAAGGAGTTACGGAAAAGCTACATCGCCCAATGGAGAGAAATCAGCATTCACAAAATGAAGTCGGAGAAACTTCTCTTTTGGCAGCAATACAGAATACGCTCTTTGAACTTCCACACCCTTGCCCAAGATCTACAAGCTCTCGAGCAACTGTTCGACGTAGCGGATTCAGGTATTGCTGAGAATATGACTATTCGCGAATATGTGATTAGCAAAAATGGGGATGCGATATTGGAGTTTGCAAATGCAGCATCTGAGATACACCCCATCTTAAGGTTTCGTGTGTCCTCACACCTCCTGGCCGAAGCCTCGCCACTGTTTGCATATATGTTCTCACCTTCACGGCAAGAAGGAGGAGCTTCATTCGATGTGATTGCTGATCTACCACCACCACCCTCAAGGTATACCTGCAAAGACAAAATGGAAGTAAAGGTATACCGAATGCCTCAAATCGAGCTCAACAACAATGAAGCATTGACGATACTGCTCCATTCTGCCCATATGCACAAGTCTGAAGTTCCGAGAGAGATTGATTTTCCGACCTTCGTCAGCATTGCGGAAGTATGCTTACGATACCGGTGTACGCCGGTGCAGCTTGAAATGCAGGTCGAATACCAATGGCTCCCTCAATGGAAACACATGGCAAACGATAGTAGCCAAGGTCGAGATGGCCTTCTGCTGATTAGCTACGTGTTTCGTGCTCAAGAGGTGTTTACACAGGTATCCAAAAACGCGATAATGAATACCGTTGATGAGGCAGAAATTGAGAGCAAGGCCATCTGGCCTCAGACTGTCAGGGAACGGATTAAAGCAGTCAGAGCTGCAAAGCTTGCTCAGATCCATGAGTGTTGTACCAACACCATCAAAGAGTATCTATGTCCGCCAGAGGACATTACTGGTCGTTCAGCAAGCATTGGATCACCTACGCCGACAATGCTGCCTCGGTGCCCAAGGAAATCTCGAACGTGCGATGCAATAAATCTCGGTTGGCTTATGTACTGTTACAACAACTTGGGGATTTTATCGAACATGATGAATAATGACAGCTTCTACGATCTACCCACGTCGCCCCGTCGAAGTCTCAAAGAACTAGTGGATTGTTTGAGATCGCTTCCCAGTTCTCCCCAGGGACACAATGGAATCTGCGATTATGCTCCTGCGCTTAGAAGTGCTATCAATGATATCTACAACAGTGTCTCAGGACTAACATTAAAGGAGGTTGGTTTGACCCATGACAGGAGCTCTATGGAAGGTCCGAACAGCGATCTACCGCGGGACGTGCATGAATTACAAGCAATCGAACACAGGGCTTACAGAAGCGGGCCAATACCGATCTCTTCTGATGCAGCGGTTTGCCTGCGCATTCTATCTTATCTTGATGACATTGATGATCTCAATGCCGCGGCGATGATCGATAAAGGATTCTATGGTGTGTTCAAGAGAAACGAGGCAGCCCTTTTGAGGAACGTGGTGAAAGCTGAGAGGAGAAGGACATCCTCGATGGCTAGCCCCAATAAATCTGATACTATCCGGGTTTCTGCGAGACAAAGGGCCCCTCATAGATCTCGACCCAAAACTGGCGATGAAACAAAGTCTCTTCTATCGGACTACGTGCTATCCGCACCGCAGAATGATTTATACGATATTTCACCTCTACAATCACCGCGCGGTTCTGACGAGGTACCTATGTCCCATGAGGAAGCACAAAAAATCCTTTGGCCGGACGACCTGGTCAACAGCCTAAAGACGCCAGAACCGCGCATGAACGATGAGCCTCTCGAAGAAAATGAAAAGTATTTGATGGGTGAATTTGCCCACAGTGAAGATAAGGCAAGGATGGAAGACAATAGTAAGCATTTACGTGATGAAAAGGATGTAGCTTTGGGACTCGGGATATATAAACCGGATGGGTCCCGATGAGATTTGATGGCATGGTGGCGTTTAGGTTGCAAAATCCAAAGTGAGTACCGGTGCTGGTCCAGTCAATTGTAGCGCCATATACCCTGAGCACATCCTTGGTGTTGATGTCTTGAGATATACGGTTTGCTTATGTTTAAATGTAATTGGATACCCTTTGATATATATCAGTGCAGTTCATTGGTTTCGTTTCCACCATAGTGAAGGCAAACTCACTCAATCAAATTCCCATCCGGGTCTCTACAATACACGCTTGTCAATCTCCCACACCTCGTCCGACATTTCGTTTTCCAGGTCCAGCATTTCCACACTGGCATTAAGGAGGCGGTTACGAACTTCCTTCACGTCATCATCCGTCAAGAAATAGAGGTCTGTACTACCATCCTTGACATGCGGTGCTTTCCGGTCAGATTCCTGATACTACAAAAGTTATATTTCCGTCGTACTTCTCAGAAATACAGACAAAGCAGAAATCCACAATGATGGTCTCGGGAGGGGAAAGAACACCTCTCCAAGCTTATGTATATTAACCTTCTATTGCCCAAAAATCAAGGAACACCGGATTGTATCAGGAGTAGCCGCTGAAATAAAGGATTCTGATTTCATTCCTAGACTTTTTGGGTACCATTCGGTGGTTTTTGAGATGCACTTCACGGTCAGAACTAGATGATCCAGCGAGTTGATCGTTGCTGCGCGAGCTAAGGCCCTTCTGGAAAGTTTAGCTGGTAGGAGGATATGAGGGGCTTGGAATGAAACGGGACAGAGGTTTGAGTAGAGCATACATTTTGAAGTCTACTCCTCAAGAGGATGGGAGAAGGGAAGTTGTGCTTTTGATGTTGTTACATCGGCCAATCACATAGCGCTGTGGCTACTGTGGCTGACCCTTGCGTTGTGGCGCAATATTTCTTGCGCATATCAAAAGCTTCGCACAGGGATCTTGCGACAGCATTGAGAGCTACACGACAAGAATACAAAGCACACCATGGATTGCCCTCGCAATGGTCAGGCGGTCTACCCATTCTAAAAGCTACGAAGACCCATATTCAAGCTATTTCGCCCCGTCAGAATCCGAATTCTATCTACCCACCACGATCCTCCCGCACTGAATCTCCTCCAACCCAAAAATCCACCATGGCCTCCTGGCTCAACAATACCAAGGCGCAGTTCGCCGCTACGGCCATCGTCTCCGGGGCTATTGTTGCGGGTAGTATTCTTGGATACCAACATGTGCGACGCCAGGAAAAGTTAGAGGATTTAAAGAGTTCTATACCGCCGCTGGGAAAGGAGCATCAGGCCGACAAGGTACGTTGTGCTTTCTCGGTAGAGGGCGAGGTGGATATGGAATTAAAATGGAAGGGGAAGCTGACGGGCGAAGTGAAGCTTACCGACTTTGGGGCGGCAGCTACTGATTCGAGGGAAGTAAAACTGAGTAAGGAGGATGAAAGGGCGGTTCAGTTGGCGGCACGAGCACAACGAGGGGAATATGATGATGGTATGATTGAAGGGATATTTTGATTGAGGAATACCTGCTAATTGGTCTCTAGAGCTCATACTGGAACAATTGGCCCGGAATCGCGTCTTTCTCACGGACGACGGGTTGAAGAAGTTACGCTCAGCATTCGTGATAGTCGTCGGTTGCGGAGGAGTGGGATCGCACTGTACCGCAGCATTGGCACGCAGCGGTGTGTCGCATATCCGCCTCATCGATTTCGACCAAGTTACTCTTTCTTCCTTGAACCGACACGCAGTTGCTACTCTCGCCGATGTTGGGACCTCTAAAGTCCACTGTCTCCGCAGACGTCTGCAACAAATTACGCCGTGGGTGCATTTCGATCTCAAAAACGAACTCTTCGCTCCTGGCGCGGCAGACACATTATTAGGCGCATGGGATGGAAGGAAACCGGATTTCATCGTAGATGCTATCGATAATATCGATAGTAAAGTCGCTTTACTGGAATACTGTTACAAGAACAACCTACCGGTTATCAGCTCTATGGGTGCAGGATGCAAGTCAGATCCAACACGGATATTCATTGGCGACATCTCAACCAGCACAGAAGATCCGCTGTCCCGTTCTACTCGTCGCCGTCTTCGCGCCCTTGGTGTAGCAAGTGGAGTTCCCGTCGTCTACTCAACCGAAAAACCAGGTGAGGGTAAGGCCCAGCTTCTACCGCTTCCCGAAGAAGAATTTGCCAAGGGATCCGTTGGAGATCTGGGCGTGCTTCCTGATTTCAGGGTCCGGATTCTCCCCGTGCTGGGGACGATGCCCGCCGTCTTCGGGTACACTTGTGCCAATTTCGTGATTCTGAAGATTACGGGGTATCCCTGCGAATACGTGCCTGCGAAGGGAAGAGAGAAGATGTACGACGGGATCCTAGCGCAGCTACAAGGCAGCGAAGAGAAGTTGATAAGAGCGACGACGCCAGGTCAGGAGCCGCAGGGGTTGAAGTTAGGTGTCACGGCTAATGATGTGGGGTACGTGGTTGAGGAGGTATACAAGGGGAAGAGTGCTATTAGTGGCATTCCGACTAGATTAGCGCTTGTCAGATGGCGGAAGCCGGAGGGAAGTACCCTGGAGTTGGGGGTTGAAGGGCAAAAGAGCAGTACGCTGAAATTGAGGGATCTGGTGTGTATGACGAGGGAAGAAGCGGCCGTGCATGAGAGGGAGGTGGTGAAGGGCTCCAAGACGCCGGAAGAACTTTATGATAGAGAGACGGTAGAATTGGTAGAGGCCAGGATTCAGGAGGAGATTAGGTATGAGAAATATAGATGAATTGTTATTCTCTTTGAGATCTCAATTATCCTAGTTAGAGTGTTAGAGTCCCTTGGATAAGAATGCCCTACGGGTACCAGCCTTTCGTGGGGGCATTTCTGATAGGAGGGGTTTCCCTTTTTTTTGGGCCCGGTTAGAAGCTGGGGGGGGGCATGTTTGAGAAGCGCTATGGAAGAAACACATGAAAATCCCTCGTGGAACCCCCCCCCCCCCCCAACCAAAAAAAAAGAAACAAATCAGAAGCCTCTCGACCGAGGAATCTTCAAAGATTGTCACTTAATGAAAGCACTCATTGGACCGAGTATCGAACCAACAGCCAGTATTCGCCCGAGTATACTGAGCTGTAGTGATTGATGAATGCATTTGATGAAATTGATAAATTGAACGGGAACCAGAAGATAGAAAAGGTCGTTCACAGGATCATAAATGATAATAAATTGCGTAAGGAAGTTTACTTTCTACACATACAAATCTTAAGATCAGTACAAGATTGCGTCTCTGGAATTAAATACTATTTCAGAACCCACAGATCAGAGCAAGCTGGACTTTCCTACCTGCAGTATGCCTCTAGACCCCCCCCTCCTATTTATCTCGGCTACAATATTATTGGACGAGCTCTAGTGAGCTAAGGATAGGGCATACGACGTTGGACGTACATAATCAAATAGAAGTTTGGATTTCAACAAATCATGCAAACATGCAACAGATCAGCGTTTGTGGTTTAGTGGTAAAATCCATCGTTGCCAGTGAAGCGATTCACCCAACCTCGATGGGCCCCGGGTTCGATTCCCGGCGAACGCATTAGAAGAGATTTCTCTTTTTTTGTTCTATTCATTACATGTTTCTTTTTTGTGCCCTTCTCCACAGAGGGATTCTGATTCCAAGGCTAAAGTTCGGCGTTACTAATCATTTCACTTAGAACTCGCTTAGTGACAGACGTCCCTTTTTTTGTGGCTTTTTTTGACCTTCTATCTTCCCTTTCTTCTTATACTGTTCCAATCAGAATTTTCACACGTCTCATCCGCGTTTGTGGTTTAGTGGTAAAATCCATCGTTGCCATTGAAGTGATTCATTCAACCTCGATGGGCCCCGGGTTCGATTCCCGGCGAACGCATCTCTTCTCCTTTCCAGGCGTTTGTGGTTTAGTGGTAAAATCCATCGTTGCCTATATGAATAGGTAACTTCTTATTCTGCAGCTTCGATGGGCCCCGGGTTCGATTCCCGGCGAACGCAATATTAGAGATTCTATTTTGGTTCCATTGCATGTTTTTTTTTGTAGGATCAGACCTTTTTAGCTTCAGCTATCAGCCATCGTTGGCTTGGGCCTTGGACGTCGTTTAAATGCCCCCCTCGGTTTGAATGAGGGGGAGATGGGAGGAGTTGTTTAGCCTCGCAGATAGCTACTGTTTTATCAGGTATAGGTGTCCGACGAGGCCCTGGCCCGGTGTCACTATTTTGGTCAGTAGCTGACTATGATCTTATTTCTGTATGACATACTATGAGTACCTGACGGTGCTTCCCCAAGCTCTTGTCATCGGCTCAAGTTCTCAACCATGACGAGTTCCTCTTCTTCCAAAGGTTTCATGGTCTTTAGAAGCAGGATGTGAAAGTCGCCATCTGCTATACAGCACCAATTGAGAAACTATTCAAAAAGTCTGGGATAATAGCCTGCAGAGCACCAATCCAGCAGACAGATTGTATTATCCTCAAGGATAAGGATACTTCATGGCGCAATATTTCCATGGCACAGCACCAAGTCGCGAGTTCGAAACGATAGCAGAGGATCTCCTCTGCACTGCCAGCGGTTCCACCACTCTTCTAGCTCCTCAGTAGAGCGATATGTTGGCGACGATTTCCCATAACATAGTGGGCCTGGCCGGGACGCTCGCAGCTCCGTGAATCGAGTCAAGATCTCGGTAATTCTTCTTGTTATGGCGGGGTATTCGTCGTCCGTCGGTTGTCGGCCAAAGATTGTTCTCTATCACAATGTATCCTTGATCGTCAGATCTGAAAAAGCGAGGAATGCATGGGGGACACGGACAATCTTTCCATCTAGGAGCTGGCAAGCCGTGTGAAGGTTGTCTGCTTCCTCCTGATGAACGCCAATGCCAAACTTGATAAGACCTCATCCGAGATCTGCACAATATTCGATTGCAGGAACTTGCCCCCGATTTCTGCGAGATTTGCCGACTCGGGATACGAGCAGAGTGAAATCAGATCCTCTACAGTAGCAGTCTCATGTTGGAAAGGTACCGATGCCATGGTGTAGTAGCGTGAACTGGATTAGGGAAAATGTATGAACAAAGGTCAGATACTGAGCCAGTGGGCGCGGTTGCTCGTGATAGCGAGAGGAGTTGATGTTGAAGAAAAGGTAGAGGCAAAGCGACTTCGATTGGCAATTCCTGCAGGTACGAAGCAGACTTCGCCCACGACCGCAACCACACCACCACCAATTCATTCCTAGCCCTGTATTTGTGAGGTGTAAGGCTTGTTACCCTGGTTGTCCTCCTGTGCTCGTAAACATCAGAGAGGCACCTAGAAGAAGAAGGGACATTTTTGTAGGTATATTTGTTTTCCCCTCCTGGTTCACAGGAGACATATCCGCTCCTTACGAGAGGAGCTTCACTACTGCCTCTGCGTGTCCACCCATTGATGCCCAATAAAATGACGTTTGCTGATACTTGGGGCGTCACGACGTTCTGGGCAAATATAATCCGCCTTTCCAAATAGTTGATCTCGGCCACCGTGGCCTTTTCTCTTCTCCTTCGAAGTCGAAGGACGCATCCAAATCATACCATTTATGAGGTATCGTTTCTATGAATTTGAACACCTTCATCATATGCTCAATTCTGTTCTGAATTCTTGCTGGTTGTATATTTGCCGTCTTGCTGTATACTGTTTGCTCTCGTATGGCACAGAAACTTGAATCGATCTCTGAGGTCACCCCGGTACATCCTCGACCTAGATTTACTCCTCTATTAGTAGCAAAAGAGCGGGCCGCAACCGCTTTTCAAGAACCCCCAAAAGAACAGTGTCTTCGAAATAGTCTCTACTTTCCATTTGTCTGAAATATCGCTCAAGTTGGGCTGCAAGACCTGAAGTGATCGTCTCTTCTCACAACCTGTCATATGCAAATAGTCCTCACAACTTTGACGAGAAAACCAATATTGAAACCAAAAAATGTAACGGACATTTGGTTGATTTCATTATGGTCAATTCGAGGGTAGCATATCGAAGTTTTGGGCTCCACAAGCAAGAAAATCGATTTCGACTGATCTCAACTATACGGCAAGTAGCCTGGTGATTAATTTATATTTAACACGATGGTATATCAATCATGATCAAATATGAACTTCCTTATGACTACATCACAACCTAAGTTCCGGCCTATATCTCGTCATCGTCTTCTGTCATCATTCACGCCAATCTTGAGGGAAACCCCCTAGTTCGCATGACCTTTCCCCACCTTGAGCGGCCCCTCATTACCCTACTACGACACCACCAATATGTTTATATTCATGTATCACGCTGGATCTCTATTGTGCCTTAACTTTCCATTCTGCACAAGACAGGTTTCCGCTTTCAACACCGCAACCCTCTCGTTCTGTCCCGATCCATACGCCCTAGGCAAAGAATTGAGCGCCGCAATATAATATCCAGCTCTTGCCGCCACCATCTTACAGCAACCGTCATGGACCCTCCACCGTATGCCC
Organism: Amorphotheca resinae ATCC 22711; assembly: GCF_003019875.1. Lineage (NCBI taxonomy): Eukaryota > Fungi > Ascomycota > Leotiomycetes > Helotiales > Amorphothecaceae > Amorphotheca > Amorphotheca resinae. The sequence continues at coordinate 3,025,790 of NW_020194471.1, forward strand.
CTTTCGAGCCTCTATCGTATACGGATTTTGAAACGGCCTCCATCCGCTCTGCGGCTCCCTCCTACACCAGCGAAGCACCACCCTACGTCTCTGCAAACTCCACCTCCCCAAATAATGGACTGAACTCACCATACATATACTCGTCTTCTGCCACCTCCCAATACCATCGCGCAAACATCACTCCTTCACTTGCTGCTTTCCGCATGCCAACATGGTCACACACTCAAATCTCTAATCCTACCGCTAGACACTATCATTCTGTTGCGCAACGAAGAGCGACAGCGCGTATTGTGCGGGAACAAGCCACGCTACTAGCAGCGGCTGTGAATGGAAAAGAGAGGGTTGCTCTAATGAAGAGGAAGATGGAACTAGAGAGGAAGACGAGAATGCTGGAGGACCCGGACTTGGTCGGAGAACAGGCAGCTGAGGAGAACAAGCAGCAGAGATTAAGGCGTTTCTCACAGTGAGAGGAAGGATAGGAGGCGGAGTTGGTTGTTTGCAGAGCTGAGTAATTGGAAGGAGGAAGAAGAGTTGGAGGAAGCTCAGACGGGGAAGAGGGCTGAGAGAGTGGCAAATTGGCTAGAAGATTCGGCTGTTCCCCCTGAAGGTTCGATAATTTGTGGATCTGGTACGGTTAGCAATAGATAACCAGGCGTTGGGTTACATAGGCCTGCGAGCAAGAGCTTAAGATAAAGTTCTGATAGTGGCGCACTCTGATAATAGGATTACTTGTATGTTTCCAAGAAGGCCTTGCTGTTTCTTTCGCTTGAGGAAGGCGTTTCAGCAACCGTACGATGCTGATCTCCGGATTTTCAAATACCTTGATATCATATTGACGCACAAAAGAATGTCAAGGCAAATGCCAAGGGGCAAGAAGCATTAATCATTGAACGTCATTATCATCACCTGGGAATCGTCCATCCATGCATATCTCGTCCATCCTATAAAACCAACGCCCTGATAGCAAAATAAGCCCCGATAGCACCTAGTAGCATGGCCAGCACAATGCCAGCACCTTCCAGAGTCATGGTAAAATATATTGCAAACCCAGTCACCAACTCTAACAACCGCGCGCGCGCTCTCCGCTGCTTCCAATCCGGGTCTACACCGAACGGTGGACTGACTCGTGGGTCCGGATTCCCACTCTCCTCTTCCGCGTCGGGCTTCGGGATGGGGATCAGAGGAACCGATACGTCCAATGCGACAGCCCGATGATCAGAAGTTGGAAGTAATGGCAATGCCGTATATTTATGTGTGATTATATGCGCGGAGGGCTCTTGGCTCTTCAGCCAAGATGGGATATCGAGGTATAAGATCCGATCACACCAGCTGGGCCATCGATGTTTGGCCCAGTACCACCTCGATAAATCTTCGTCGGGAGTGAGGAATGGTTCTTTGGGGTCATATTTATATGTTGGGGGGAATGTGACGGGGGCTTCGATCAGACCGTGGCAAGTCCGACCTGCAAGGCGTTCTTGGTTTAATTGATCTCTTTTGAAGAGGGAGGAGAAGTGGTTTGGTGAAGAGAGCTCGTGATGTGGCTGTGGGAACGAATCGATATGATCCGAGGGCGAGGGTTTGATGGTCGAGGTTCGATAGTTCAGATCTCCTGCCAGGAAGAGGTGGGATGTCGATTTGTAGATTGAGGCATCTTGGGGTGAAATTGAGAGGAGGGGTAGCCCTTCGCTGGCTGCTGTTAACGATGTTGCTGGCATCCCTTCTTGAGGTGCAGATGAGAAGATTAACCCCCGCACTATGCTCTTCCAATCTTCGTTTCGGCGTGGGACCTCATTTTCCATCGCTGCCAGGTGGGCCGAGACAAATGTCAATTCCGTATAGGAGGAACCTCCACTATGATACGTGAAGCGTGCACCGACCGCGCCTTTGTTTCCCATTTCCGCAGCTCCTACTCCCACCCCTCCAGTTTCGAGATCTTGTATAGCTGCAGGATCTTTTGCAAATACCATAATTCCTACCATGCCAACATTCCGAGCTACTATCGGTGTATATATCGAGGTATTGTTGGAGCCGGCAGATAGCTTTCGAGCCGCCTTTTGGACAGCATCGTCAAATCTCGAGAAGTATGGGACCAGAAAGGACCCGCCTATCAAGGAATTGGATAACGGCGCAATTTCTTGTAGGGAGAGAACGAGTAGGTCGGGGAGTTTAGGCGTGCTGAGTCCGGAGAAGAGTTGCGAAGCGAATGCGTCGGTGTCGATTAGGGAACAGGCACAGTTGAAGGTCAAAACATAAAGACTAAGATTCGCCATTGCAAGTGTGTTTGTCATGTTAGTCGGATCATTTCAGCGCCCATTTCAGTGTTGTGGGTTGGGCCTTGAGTTGGTCGCATAGGTAGAGCTGCGATGCTGTCGTCGCGATTCGTCGACGTCATTTTGGCAGCATTCGCTTAATTTCAGGGGACACACAAACCGGGGATGATATATCCTTCACCAAATCACAAAATGCTGGCAACACGATGCAAAAAATAACCCAAGTGCGTGGGAGAAAAGGTCAAAAAAAAGAAAAAAGCAATTTCGTTTTGCGTTCGCCGGGAATCGAACCCGGGGCCCATCGAGGTTGAATGAATCGCTTCATTGGCAACGATGGATTTTACCACTAAACCACAAACGCGGATAATACAATGAAATATAATCTTTCAAAGTAGTAGAAGAAGCAACAAAGAACAGGTCCAAGAAAATGATAAAAATACTAAATCCCATGCTATCGAAAAGTTTCGGGTGTGCATTTATTATAATTTCTACTCCAACATTCGCCGGTCTCGCTCAGGTTGGTAGACATCTAGGTAATTTCTAGGTGTTGTCCTAGTAAAACATTGGAATCAACCGTTTCTCTACCGCTTTTAACTTGGTTACTACATTGAACATGTTGCTTTTAATTTGAAGACTGTTGATTTGTACCTATACAAAGGTAATATACAATCACTTGACTAGATACGCATTTGCTTTACCAACTGCCACTTCAAGGCAGTAGGAGACCGCATCAAGCGAGCCGACGAGGAGTTGAACTTGAAGACTTCGAGCCAAACTTATAAAGGTTATTAATTCGACGCTTGTCTTTTCAATGACAGGGATGAGATTCTGCTGATAAAATGATCTAAAAGACGTGTACCCATAGGCTGAACAATGCATTGCAGCATTCAACAAAACGAGTTCTCAGGAGAATCCTCCCTCTAGATTATTGAATTTTGATATCCTGTGCTTCGCAATCAAGATCAGGCGGCCATAACACAAATCTCCCGTTCCCACGACGGGATTCGATGATATCATATGGCGCAATGGCTTTCTGATATGGAGAAGGAGAAGAACTCTCAGGGGGAAAGAATGAAGTTGGGGCCCATTTCAGGATCACGTGAAATTTCACTAACTCTTTAGGGCAAGGCGGCAGATGCTTGATATCTGACATCTGGCCGACTACAGTCTTCAAACAACAACCCTTCACAACCTCGGTATTTCACCTGCTTGCTAGAGAGGAGAGAGAATTCCCATCGTTCTTTTCTCTCTTCTCACCGCTCATTCTGCGCCTTTACTACGTCGCACAGTTACTGCACCTCCCTCTTACACATTGGCAACGGCTGCCTATTGTTACGCCCACTCATTTTACAGCCGGGCGTTTAAGGCGTCCAAGGCGACTAGCCCAGCGAAAGAGGATGATCTCGTGAGACGGGAAGAAGAGGAAGTGTTGAGGCATTTCATTTCGTTTGTCAAGGGTAGATTCAGGCTGAGTGACAAAATGCAGGCCAAGCAGCCAGCACAGCAAGTACCTCACCCAGTCGAGCCTACAACAATTTGCCACTGTTTGAATTCGGAAATCTAGATCGATTTGATTGATTTCATGACCTCAGCTGTGAGGAGGGCTGTGTCTACAGCTTGAGCATCATTTCAGCACAACTGGGAGAGGAAAAACTTTTCTGGCTTGTCACGCCCGCCGCTCCCCTGAAGGCTGGTTGATGCTAGGTTTCACGACAGTAGTAAAGTGAAATCGTTGGGATTTGATGGCCGCTGCGCCCCCAGAGAGCTATCTGTAAGGCTGTCTCTGGCATTATTGTTCTATTGTCTCATTTGCTACGATTTTCATGAGATTGTTATGATCCTGGGCAGTTTCACGTGGCTGGCTATTGCATGGACTGCGTAGTTGAAAGCGTATCAAATAGTTGAGGCAGACTTCGTTCTTTTTTTCAAGTCAGCCTTCAAGCTCAACAAGAGATTGGCATTAGCAACGTTAAGGCAACAAGCCTTTCAATGTTCAGGGTAATGAGATGACAAAGTTGTTGCATTACACAGAGTGCCTGTGAAGGCTATCTCGAGCCATGATACTTAGCTTTTGTCTCTCGAAAAAAAGTTTTGTCCAGGCACCAGGCAAGATCAAAGAATGTAGTATAATCTATAAATGAAATCTCATCTATTCCAAGAAAAAATGAAACCAACAGCTGCTGATGTATGATCCGTGGGGAAAGTCGTCAAAACTCCAAGTCTATCCAGCATCGCCCAATCCCCAAAACCCAAGCAAGAAAATCTATAAGGAACATTTGCCATCATAAAAAGTTAACATCCACCATGCCTCCTATCTAAGCCTCGATCTTAGATTCCCCACCACCATTGGTCCTGGGCCCTGAGAGAGAGAAGGGCAGTAGCCTCAAGAGAGGCTTACAAGCCAATTAGCTTCAGAAACTGGCAAGTCCCATGAATTGAGGCTTGATTAATCGGACTTACCCTCAACTTTGCTAGTTGCCAAGAGGAATCTTCCTTGCCTCCACCTCGCAATCCCCGCACCGCAGATGACCGCAAACTGGACAGAGGTCCACAAAAGTTGTACTTCCGCTATCGCCGCATTTGTGGCATGTCCAGACATAGACGATTTGGTATCTTGGCATGTTGTTTGTCTTTGTGATTGGGGATTGAGATGGAATGAAGACGAAGAGTTTTCAGGTTCCAATTGATGGCTGTTGGATTGTGGTAGAGTGTATAGAAGCTGTCGATTCCTTGAATGTATGATCAATAAATGAGGGATACATTTCATATTTATGCCAAAATTCCAGATCAAGTCTACCTGTCCCAGACCTTGTACAAGGAAAGGCAGTCCCAGACGCCCGACCTGAAAACTCACACCGATGCCCTACTGCGCCATCTCCAAGTCCCTTCGCACGACGCCCGTCGCCCCGACGAGACGTTCCAATCCTGATGCCGAGCAGGGCAAAAGCGTGATACACGCAGCCCAAGGTTGACGACCGTGGCGTAGTCCTCAAGAAGTCCTTCTCAGTAGTAGGGCCTTTCTTCTACCTAGTTTCCCAACGCTCATCTCAACATAGGAGTGGAGGAGGAAAAAGGGGGCGGTTTGAGGTAAAGATGCGTCAATTGTCCATTCTTAGTCACTTGACTTGTGCTGGCGAATTGCTCACCGAAGCCCATACTGCACGCTTGGAAAAAAAAAACCCCTGACACGCCCGGTTGGCTTATAATGGGATATCAGGGCGTCTCTGCTCTAGCGACGGGGCGTTTCAATCAGTCCTGAATAAACGCTCAGTCAAACCTCCCATATTGGCTGGATAGCCACGATAGTACGTCATCAGAACATACTGGCTGGAAAGGGACAACGTATTGGAACGCAAGGCTGAGAAGGCGGAAAAGGCGACAGTCGTGCACGCCCAAACGCTGGAATAGGTAGGCTAACATAGGTAGGCAAAAAGGGGCACTGCGTGGGGGCTGTATTAAGCGAGCAGGAGAATATATGTACCTACTTTAAGGTACCTTATCTTGCCTTACCTTGCCTTAGATGGGTACCTTAAGTATCGTAAGCAGTACTGTCGTACAAACAATCAAACTTTATGACAAGATAGCCGAGATCTCGAGACCCTGCTATACGACCGAAAGCCTCAGTCTTTGCGTTGTCAGCGGAAGGGATCACATGTTAATTGCATATGGCCGCACAGTATAACAGAGATGAGTGGATGGTGGTAAAATTAATTTCAACGCCCAACGCTATGCAGACTAGACCGCTATTAGAGACAAAGAACATGCGAAGAGTACAAGACTACTTAGTGAGGGGCAAAAGCAAGAATAAAAATCAAGAGTTTCAAAATCAGGACAGGCACGATGCTATGAAAACCAAATCCACAAGGAAACGTGAAACAATTGCACGCAACAACACCCAACAAACTGAACAAAAATTTCATTCGCAAAGGCCCTCTTTAAAACATATCGCCACTGCCTAGCCACCCGAGGGTGTAAAGATTTCTAGGATGGTGGTAAGCCTGGGACTCTGGGAGATAAGCACGCCCTTGTGAATAGCGGAGGATACATACGTTTAACGGTGGATCGGGACCTTCACACTCTCAACGAAACAGTACTGGCATCTGTAGTGCTGACACTCCGGGCAAGCTGGAGTTGATGTTGTGTCCATCGCACCGCTCCTGCGGCAGGCACAGCATGTCCAGTTCCAAAAGCGCTGGTATGCCGGTTCCCCCTTTTTAGGGCCTCCCGAGGAGCCTTTGCCCTTGGAGGAAGAGGAGTGGTGGTGGTGAGATGAAGAGGAAGGCATTGATTATAATGGCTGCTAGGAGTAGATTCTGTCTGTCTCGAATTTGAAGAGGTCCAGGACGAAAATAAAGGCGGAAGCACGAGATTGAGTCCCTTGAGTAGATGGAAGCTTAATGCAGCGGCGATAGACAATATTCAAAGAGGAAATAACAGGGAAAGATATCCAACGGTTTATGTAGGAGATTCTCAAGCATCTCTTCAACTGTGTTCCGGACATGAGGTCTCTCACCGACGTAAGTCCTGGCAGACTCACAGGCGCATCTAGTCATTTCGCCCATCTCTCCAGACCGAAGTCTCGAATATGCCATTGAGTCCAATGATCAATAGACAGCTCGTCATTCAATCGCTGCCAAGAAAGTCCTGATCAAGAATGGCGAGGCACACTCGTTTTCGTTGAGGTTGATGAAGGTTCAGTAGAGTCATACCTTATGATAGGTGACGGATACGAATCCATCTAGGCGGTGCACTTAAGGAGAGTGCTACTTCAATCCGACCATGTAATCCAATACAAGACTTCGTCGGGCTCCGGTGAGGATCTCAGTAAGGCCGATACCGGGCGTAGAAATAGTGATTTGCTTGCCGCCTCGTCTGTATGATTTACACGGTGAGGCAAAGCGGTATGGTACTTGGACAACCAGGCCCATCAAGGGTCATCTTAACTTCGTAAAGTCGACTAACCAAATCTCAGTCCTCAAAATCCGGGCAATCTGCGTGGTACGATTTGTTTAATTGCGGTGAACTCGTGATAAATCTGATGGCCTAGCAGGGGTGCACGGTTGAGGCTGGAAATTTGTGACGCCACAGCAATGGGCGCACTGGAAATGCATGCGATTATAAGGAAATTAATTGCTGTGCCATAAAATCCACAAGAGACGCAATGGAAGACTTAGAAGGGAAATAAAAATATCCTGCGCCGACTTTTACACAAGATCTACGGATTGACCTGCAAATTGATAGGCGAGGCTGGGAGACGAGGCTGAGAGACGCGCACAACGCCCCAAGGCAGATATCAGACTTTGCTGCAAGGAAGCCATGGAACTTTGACCGAGCAAGCCGTAGCAGAGCTCGAGACCTTGCAAAAATCTCCTTTTGAGTTTGATTCGTCCTGTAGCTCTTTGACGACAAGAGCTGTTAAAAAGGTGATAACAAACACGGTGTGTGTGACAAGGTTGCCGAGAGCCTACCATTAAACCTCTCAAGAAAAGCTGTGCATATGAAGGCCCTCGCTCGAAAAAGCGACAATTGAAAGTTGCTCTCTTCATATCGTCAAGTCGGCAGAAATACCAAGTTTAGATATCTAACCTCTTGGGTAGGTGGGTAGGTCCTCGAACTGGCTCAAAGAATGACGAGAGTGCGAATGAGAATCTTTCGGTGTGCTAGATATAGGAAGTACTCGCTCAGCAAAAAAAGCTTGCTCAATTCTTGTATGGGATGAGATGTTATTGAAAGCAATAGGCCCAGTTGGCTGGAGTTTGCACTGTTATCCCGCAGCCAATGACACAAATTAGCTACGTGCTTAATCTGGGCATGCGACCTAGGAAGAATACAAAGCAATGAAAGGCGTTCATCAAGTGCCTGAGATAGAGAATGAATCTGGCCAGAGTGGCATTTGAAGAGTACTTCTTCACTAGTTGTAGATTGCAAAAAGAATAACATTGAGCGAAGATATGTGGCTTTTCTATCTCAGTTGTAAGGGGTCAAAAATTCTAACAAAGGCAAATATGGACTTGGATATACTCCGTATAGAAAAAGGAAATAAAACAATAAAGCACGCTCAGCACTGAGTCTACACTGCGTCGTGTTTCTTCCTTGATAGAGACCGAGCGCGACTGAACATCGCGATAAGGAATCTCATTTTGCATTATGCGCTTATACGCGGAGCTAGTCTTGTTTCGTCAACAACGCGGTGCGCACAGAGCAGGGAAGCTACATAGTACATACAGCTTCACCTTGCTCTGACTTGTGGTGTATAACGTACCATTATGGAGAATCGCTTCTATATTTTGGCGCCATAACACCGAATCTCTTTGCAGGGCGTTCATATTTCTGCAGAAACGACAGCTCTTAGCCTTGCAGGGGAGGAAACCGAAAGTCCTAGACGATACACAGCTTTACTGGAGACACTGCCGAGTCTGAGAGAGCGGCTCTGGAGAACTATTCTATACCCAGAATTCCCCTTGGACCGCGATTTTACGCATGATTTACTCTTTGCCCTATAGAAATGGTTATGGTGGCCTGAAAGGTCCCCCCGAGGCCGAGATGCAGACCAAGGTGGAGTGCAACAAGATATCAGCCTCTCTGTGGACGGCACGGATCATACCAATTATATTGGCGGGAATTGTTGGTTACGCTACCTACGTGCTTGTCGCTATTCTGTCCGGTAATATATTTATCTCTGTTGGATTCTGTGGCTAACTATTACAGTAAATTATCTCCTTAGGAAACGTCACGACCATGGCGCTGCAATTCCAATTCTCGTTGTGTATTTCATCCTGTTCATACTTATGACAACATCTTTTCTACGACTAGTCCACATAACCATCTTCGATCCTCCCTATGTACCATTACCGCCGCCGACACCTCCATATGCAGGCCCGAACGAACCAAACAGTAGTTCGTACTGGGCTGCACAAACAAAGGATGTGTTTACCTGCTCAATGGACGGAAGACCAAGTTGGTGCAATACTTGTGGAAACTGGAAACCTGATCGTGCACACCATTGCAGTAGCTCGGGACGCTGCATATTCAAGATGGACCACTTCTGCCCTTGGGTTGGAGGACCTATTGGAGAGAACAATTTCAAATTTTTCATTCAATTCACTGGATACACGGCATTGTATTGCATTCACCTCTTGGTTGTAATGGCAATCTACATTCACCAGCAGAAAGTCACAGAGGTATGGCAACTGAAGCTCTTCCCGCGCTCCTCCTCGAAGCGTTACTGATCAAACTGGATTTAGGGCGAAAGCGTCAACCCACAATTCGCGGTGATTTTAGGACTGTAAGAGCGTGAATGACCTTTGGTATAGTATTATACTTACTTTAATGTAGTGCTGCATTCTTCGGATTATTTACAGGAAGCATGTTTAGTACGGGTATCGGCATGGCCATGACCAATCTAACACAGGTTGAAAAACTTGGCCACAAGACCAAGGTTCACACTTTGGCAGTGCTCAAGCCCTTGCCAGAAGAACTTCTTCGTACTGGACAGTATACTGTTTCTCAGTTTCCTTATCCAGAGATCATATATCCTTTGGAAATTGGCTACGCTCTACGTGCCGACAGTTGCGAGGTTCTCCCGCAAACCAATACGGATAAACCCTTGCCAGACACAAAGCGAACCGCCGCTCTGCAACAATCTCAAACTCTGCAGGAGAAATCAACGCACCCTATGCCCGGGTTATCTCCAGGCCCGGGAGATGATAGCTCGGTATCTGTACGTTCACCAGGACACTTAGGAGAACGCTCAAAAAAGACTGTAGTGGCCCCAACAGGAGACAATGTGGAGCAAGCAGCACTATCAAGGGTTTCGTCAGAGCTCCGACAAAGAAAGGAATTCGAAATCGAGGCTAGCAGGAGACCTAGAAAAGCCCTATCAGCTAGTGAGCTCAAGGCCGTACGACTTTTTGCTATCCTAAGACTGAATCCCGGTGATAATCCATGGGACTTAGGGTCTTATCTTCTAAATTTTGAAACGGTCATGGGTGAGAATGTTTTTGATTGGTTTTTACCTTTCAGAAGAAGTCCATGCTGTAATCACGAGGATCCAGAAAGCTATTATCGCATAGGCCCAGTGGTGAAACTTGCTAGAGCAAAAGCCTTCTCTATGGATGCGAAGGACCCAGGTGCAAAGGTCAACCCTAAAATGTCTGAACGCTATCAGAATGATGCAGAAGCTGGATGTCCAGGACGAGAACCTACAGAAGGACATAGCCTCCTCAGCAATCACGAACACGCCATTAGCCCAAACGCTCAAATTGAGATGAACAATCTCAGCGGTTATCCGCCACAACAGCAGCCAGGATGAAAGCAATATGTACATTAAATATCCTTTTCCCGGAAGGTCTCGAGAGCGGATAATCTTGAGACCCCGCCTTCTTATTGGTTTATTTTCATTGGAAGAGAGCGGTTTTCTGCCGCGCCTTCAATATGGGTAGAGCGGCGTTTTGGTTCAAGGAAAGCTGCCACAGCACATGAGCTTTGTTCACAACAAGGGGCTGGTATGACCTCACGGGAGCGTGGCATATGGACAGGGTAAATTAATGAATATGGGGTCACTGGGATATATACAGATTAGACAGACCTATTCTCTTTGCTACGGTCGTCGTCACCATTGTGGCAACCAGGAATAATGCTAATGAATTCATCGTCAGAAGACCATCGCAAAGATGTGAATGGTGAAAAGTGCTCCCTATAATGCCGTTATTACGTGGCGGCCACTTGGCTATCGCACTGGTGCCCGCTTAGCCATCCCTTCAAGCTCGACGACATGCCATCTGGAAGGCCGACTTCTGACTTGAGGTACGTACTTCCGACCACCAACAATGCCCGAGACTGCCTACCTATCCAACAAAGGGCGAGGCACCCAGGCATCAGGTCGCGCAAGATCCTTTTGTTGACCTGTTACAGTAAGCCTTATGTCCAAACTTCATCAGACCCCGGCACCATGAAGTATTCTTTAAACAGCAATCAAGCCTTCATAGGTCGTGCTACTGTATAACCTTCATGATGAATCTTTATCTTCATCGGCAGCTGCCTAAGTCCGAGAGCAAGCCTGTCGAGTCAGATCCTCTGCTAAGGTATCCTGCTAAAGCTTTGAGCCCAAGTCAATCGCATGAGGTGTGAACGACCATGCCGATATGCTCGCGATAGGACTAATTTGGGGATCCTTGGATAAGAATATAAATAAGCTCTACTCTCCATGGAATCAGCAGACACAGTCCTCCAGAGACAGTTTCCAGGAATCGCCGATACAAACCTCAATACATACCTATATACCGACCTCGAAGCTTATCCATGAGGATAGACAGCCGGTCATAGGTGCTGAACAGCTCCGGACAGAGTGAGCCAAGGCATTACAGTTCATTCCCAACTTGAAGGTCGACGCAAGATGCGGTGTAGGAGCAATGAGGTCTTGCTGTTTTCGAAAGGCCTATGGGCTGACGGCGGGGCGGTGGAAAATTCCGTGGATATGACTGTTGGAGGGATGAGGGAAGTTGTCGGAGTTACAGTGGGTTCTTGGACAAAGAGCGGTATCTTTCTGGCACTGGAAGATGTGTAGGCGGCTGCCAGTACATCAACTTGACAAGGCGGATTTCAGAGTAGGTACACCTATCAACCTCACGTGATAGTACCTACCGACTTGTATACCTACCTACCTACTAGGTAAGGTAGTATAAGGTACTTACTAGGTACTTTGTTTCGAAGTCACGGCAGTCACCCTTGTCACGCCATCTGGGGAACGTCTAGTTCAACATAAAGCCTGCTCAATACTCAAAACAGAAATGGATATCAATAAAACGAGGCGCGAACTTCGAAGTGTCAAGAAACAGGTCAACCGCCAGCCAAAACACTAGGAGGACTCTGGAGGAGACAGCATGAGGAACCCAAACAGCAATAGAATCATCACGTTTTCATGAATTGAATGTCCGCTGGCGGAAATATCTAAAGAAGACAGCAAGGAAAGCTAAGCAGAAAGGGAGTTGTCAGAAAAGTAGAAAGCCGAAACAGGGAAAAGAGTCAACATGGAAGACAAGAAAGCATAGAGAAGAGACAACAACGACAACAGGAAAAACAGGGAATCCAGACAACAGAAAATCAACCAATCAGCGAGGGCCTGCTCTACCCCCTTCGTGCGGCCCAGGAGCCCCTGAGGAATCCTCCGACTGTGTGAGAGGCCTTATATCCATCAGAACCCGGCTTCCCCACAAGCATTGCATTCCTTGTGGACACAATCTCCCCATGCACCAGGATTGATACCATGCAGGAAGATACGACATCTCCACCAACTCGTCATATCTAGCACACCCCGCGTGCTATCTTGCACGGCGCCGGCCAGATATTTATCGTTGAGCAAGCAATATCACCACTTCATTGCATGAAGAGCATCTATAGTGCGAGCAGTCTGGGCAGTAGAGTCCCCAGGTCAGTTCCTGCACTTCGCGTCCACATCCACAGCACTCCCACCATCCTCTCATCGATACTGGGTGGGTGTGGTTACGAGGCATCGTTGATCTTGGAGATGTTAGCATATATCTGCAACGACTAAGCATCTACGCAACATACATTCAGATGCTTGTTGAGGTTCGAAGTAAGCCTTGGAGTTGTGGTGTAGTTTTGCTGAGTGGGATTTGTAGGAGAGTAACCCTGTGGTACTTGCTGAAAATCGAAGATAGCAGGTGGGAGGCAGGGGAGGTAGGTCAAATATGTTGCTCTTGATCCTGATTCTGCTGTTCAGGTGCTTTGAACTTTGCTGCTCTCTTGCTCTTCTCCTTGCATAAGAGGCGTTGTCCATACTTTATACTCATGGCACTCAAGTACCTTGAGACTAGATACCCAATCTGCGAGAGGCCTCTAAAAACTTCCAAGCGGAGCATGCGATGCTGTGAGTTGGCTCGGGCGAGGCGCCCGTCAAATTTCCCTCGCCTCCTGATTTTGACTGCATGACGACCAACGAGCCCATCAGTGACTCGGTGATCATTGAAGTCTGGCAGCGTCTTGAGAGATATTGACGGTGAGGGAAGACCTATGTAATGCTAGTGGCCGTTACCACACAGGCATATCCTTGATGCCATAGTCGACTTCGCATCTAAGAGGACCCGTGATAGCTTTGATCAAGGGATGGTTTCGTCCATGCAAAGGTAGAACACCCTCTAAAAAGTGGACCTCAAATCTCCTTCATAGCTTCACAGACCTATCTCAAGTTTCATTAGTGGAAAATAAAAGCTGTGGCTGTGTTGATACTCTTGGGTATCGGGTTGGACAGATGTGAGGCAATGTCGAGGTGCCTTGACATGTTGCTGTCCATGTGAGAGTCCCACGCCCGTGGCTCTCAGAGGCGCAGACTGATGCTGTACGATAGTTGGAAACACATCTTGCCCTGTATTCGAGTGGATACCAGAAGCTTTGTTTGCTGGCTCTGGAAGGATGGATCTCTCAGTGTCGTGCGTGTTGAAACAGATCAAGAGCTCCTGACTTGTCCAAGCCGCAGATAGGCAACCTTTGCCTCTCGAGACGCTGTCTGAAAGGTAACTAGGGACCTTCAGACGTAGATATCGGGTCAATCTAAACGCGCAACCGCCCCGAGGCTGACTCTGAGAAGCCCCGGAGGAAGGTACATCACTTCTCCACAATTCCCGAACCACCTGATATGTCTCTCCAAGTGTATCCCCAATCTATCCTATTGTATGCCGGTATGCTACCGTATCTAGCATATAAGGCCAGCACCTCGGTGGCTGTGAGGATCTGAGGCGTCCAGATGCATGGCTCATTCCGGGACTCGCTACCTCCTCTGGAATAAAGCAAAAGCTTCGAAGGCATTCTGTCGTCATGTACGCCGCAGAACTGAAAGGACACTCTAACCATGTCAAGCCTTGTCTGGCTTCTCAAATTCTTCCGTGAAAATGCCTAGCATTGGGGCGTGGCGCCGGTATTGTCGGCTTGAGCCTTGTGCTTCTTATGCTGACGTTGTGTCATCTAAACGTATCCTTAGATGAATGGCTAGTTTCATATATGATAGGAAGGTAATAACCCCACTGCCTATCTTCCTTCTTTTGTATTGGTGTGTTGCTCTCTCACCGGTAGTGGTTTTGTCTCTCCTGTCTTGTTGTCTCGTAAGTAATCGACGACCTCACCGAGCCTCCAGGTCATTGGAAAGTATCTGCAGGGGGGAGCTGTGCAGTACTGGCAGAGCTGCCTGGAGTCATTCAAGCTTTTCGTTGCCCACATTTGGTTCAATCTAATATGATGGCATGAAAGATGCAAATGCACTTGAATCGATCTGCTAAACTGGGCCGTTGGATACATGTAAGGAATACAGCTCTGTTCTCCCTCCCCTCCCCCAGAACATAATCATTCAATAGGTACTTATTATCCGCCAGTTCCTCCAGCACAGAGCCTCAATCGCGGAGTGTGGCACGGAAACGGTACCTAAAGCATATCACTTACATGAACTTCAAGGGCCTTTGTGCGACCTATTGACTGCATTTCACATAACTGGCAGTAATCATTGGTATAAATCAGCAATTCTGCATGTGCGTGCGTTCATGCGGTACCAGGATCAAGATCTGGCGGCAATCTAAGGTGGTATCTCCTTGAATCTTTGTCCCCGCCCCTCTTCCCAGAAAGATCATTCCTGCATGGAAGGTCTCCAATACGTGAATAGCAGACGGATGACCGGCATGTTCTCCATCCCATTCCATGGGCATCTTCCACCTTTGCTTCTTCTTCCATAACGCCAAGATTATTTTCAAAAACGGCTTCTAGTTCGCTTTCCCCTTGTTGTGTGGGAAGATTCCAACTCAAAATGTTCAACGGCAATCCTTCTCCCACCCCATACCACCATTGTCCATCACTTGACAGCCAATCAGAACTCGAACCACAAAGGGTGGTGGCTGCTTTTCCAACAAGCCACTTCAAGTTATGATACTCCCCATTCCATGGCGATTGGGAAGAGACACTGGTGTGCCATTATTTCTCAAGCTGCTCAGTTGACCAGGTTGGAACGAATGCTACGTGTGTATTACTGTATTACGTACTTCAACTAGCCAAGGGACGTTGATATGGAGTTAGCAGGGAAGGATGCTTTTGGGGTGAGAAAGGGAACGCCCATGAGCACTGTGGCGAAATGTTATGGAACCAATTAAGTCAGACAGGAACCATACTAAATTCGAGAGAAGTAAGGATTTATGAAGTTCTCTTCAACTCCAACTTCAAGGGTCCCCCTCGAAGTATTACGTAGCGATTGCCGAGCGTCACGTCTTCCCCGCGATTACCTACGCGTCGGAGAATCAATTATCCAAATCTACATCCACAGCGGATGCAATTTGACGGACATGGAATTTTATACATCACTAGAAACGTCTCATCATGCGCAACAGTAGAAGTAATGCTTCTAAGAGGGAAGCTATAAGCTAGGGATCGAGCGTTGTGGATAGCTTTATGTGCAGCAGCGCTTCAAAAACGCGAGATGTCTTCGCCGCTGCCCTTCCAGCCTTCCTCGCCAGAGTCTGGCAATGGAATACGTCGCAAGTCCCAGTTTACGTATAGGCAGTTGGCACAACTTGCGCTGTCGTCGACAACATGCCCTCTGAGAGTTATCGCACACGTCGATCTTGATGCTTTCTACGCGCAGTGTGAAATGGTGCGATTGGGCGTCGCGGAAGACCAACCATTGGCTGTTCAACAATGGTATTCTACGACCTCGCTCATGCTGGATAGGATGATAGCTAACGTGGAAGATGCAGGCAGGGTCTGATCGCCATCAATTATCCATCTCGCGCGTTCGGTCTCACTCGACACATCACAGTCACGGAAGCGAAGAAGCTCTGTCCCAACCTCATCCTGCAGCATGTTGCAACTTGGCGGGAAGGGGATGAGAAGTGGGCATACCATGATGATGCCGCGAAGAATATTGCTACGCACAAGGTCTCGCTGGATCCGTACCGGCTGGAGTCTAGGCGGATTCTGGCTTGTATAAAGGAGACTCTTCCAGCAAACCTGCAAAAGGTAGAGAAGGCCAGCATTGACGAAGTATTTATGGACCTGTCAGCGCAAGTCCATGCGATAATGCTGGAACGATATCCTGAACTATCTGTTCCTGCGCCAAACGATGACCCAACGGAACACTTACCTTTACCTCCGACAACAGCCCTTGATTGGAAAGCTGATGCCGTGGTGGATCTCGACACTGGCGAAAGAGAAGAGGATGACCCTGATTGGGATGATATCGCGATCCTAATAGGCTCTGAGATAGTAAGGGACGTTCGCGCTGCTATTCGAGAGAAGCTAAAGTATACTTGTTCTGGTGGGATTTCGCGGAACAAGATGTTGGCCAAGCTAGGCTCTGGACACAAGAAGCCAAACCAACAGACAGTGATAAGAAATCGAGCTGTGCAGCAATTTCTGTCTGATTTCAAGTTTACAAAAATACGAGGCCTAGGAGGCAAGCTAGGCGAACAAGTGTCTTCAGCCTTCAACACTGATACAGTCAAAGACCTGCTTCCTGTTTCTATTGAGCAGCTAAAGCAGAAGCTTGGAGATGATACAGCTATATGGTTCTACCAGACGATTCGTGGGATAGACACAAGCGAGGTAAATTCCAGGACCCAGATCAAATCCATGTTATCTGCCAAGTCATTTCAACCCAGTATCAATACCCCAGAGCAGGCCAAACGCTGGTTACGAATCTTTGTCGCCGATATCTTCTCTCGATTAGTCGAGGAAGGAGTTCTTGAGAACAAGAGAAGGCCAAAAACAATCAATCTACATCACCGTACGGGCGGTCAGACGAGGTCTCGACAAGCCCCTATTCCTCAAGGGAAGAAGTTGGACGAGTCTGGACTTTTCAACCTTGCACAGACCTTGATGGGTCAAATCATACTTGAAGGCAATGCCTGGCCATGTTCAAACATTAGCCTTAGTGTTGGAGGATTCGAGGACGGTGTTAGTGGGAACATGGATATTGCGGGTTTCTTGGTGAAGGGTGAGGAGGCGAAGGCGCTTAACATGAGTCCCCGAGATTCCGATACAAAACATGTCAACCAAGGTAGGCGAGAGAAGCGTCGACGCATTGAATCACCGGGAGGGATCAAAAGATTCTTTGTCACGGCGGACAGTGTAGACGAGCACGATGATGACTTTGGAGCCCAACAACTACCCAGACCAGATGCCGTCTTCACTGAAGGTCAAGATGCGTATTTGACAGAATATGGTGAGGTAGCGAGTCCTCATGAGAACGAGACGGACAATAATCAGCAGATAAATGACACGCCTTTGTCTGGTTCACCGGCCCTTGGCCAACAAGGGCTTACCGGCTACAGTTGCAATCGTTGCAACTCGATTCTGTTATCTGCAGATGCCCTGCAGAGCCACCAAGATTGGCACTTTGCAAAGGATCTCCAAGAGGAGGATCATGGGCGCGCTGCTCAGGCCGTTAAACCATCCGCGCCAAGCGGAGGCAAGCACGTTTCTCAAAGCTCAAGTAAGAAGAGGAAGAGTGGACACGGGAAAGCAGAGAAGGGGCAGAGGAAACTAGCTTTTGGATGACCACCAAAATCATCCTCGCCGTCTTTATTCCCACCTATTCCCCATCTTCTATAGCGAAAAGGCACATTCTTGCATACGGTACCGCCGACGGAAGCTATCCGAATTCCCGACCGAGCAGCGGTGACCATGGACCGGAAGTGCTGTATGGAGCCGCCCCCCTCCCCCCAGCCCTATCAAATTCCGAGCAGAATTTCTTTATATCTTTGTACGACCAGAGTTCAGGGGTGAGACCCGGGGGTGGGGCTCCAAGCGTGGGAATGGCGTAAGAGAAAGGGACGATTTGCATGGACGAGGGGGCGAGAAGAGCATCTCTGGGAGGGATGCATCTGCAGGTCATGTGTACCACCACCACCGCAACTCCCAGGTTATGCAGGCTTGCGGTTGGAGGATTACTCGCCGGCAGTGAAAAGAGAGTAGGTCTCCTGGGTACAGTACTTTTGCTTGGCAGGGGGGGGATTGTGAATGGTGGTATATACGTGGGGCCATTGGATGTTTAGGAGACCGATCAGCTGATCTCGTCCCTTTCCTGCCCGGGCATGCCGTCTTCTTCCATGCTCGCACCTCTCCTTTCCCGTCTTGTTGGTATCCGGAAGCCTCAGGTATCCAGCGTCCCGTCTGGACCCACGCCGGCCATCACTCTTCCCACGCCGCGAGTATCCCGCAGCCAGGTGTCGCGCATGGGACTTCGCTGTCAAGCGAGGGTCGGTGGCCGCTTGTGCAGCGAATCAGAGGGCGGCGTCGGACGGCGTTGGGCACCATTAGGCTGTACTGCATGGAGGCCCAACTTGGTGGCGGGCCTGAGGCCAACGCGAGCCTCTTTCTCTCGAGTCTCGGCGGTCTGCTGTGGCCGGTGCAGGTTCAAGAGGGGAAGAGAGGGAGAGACGAAAAGTCTGCCGAGGGATGGGATATATGTACTTATGTAAAGGATCAACTGCGATGCTCCACGATTCTATTCCTTCGCTTGATGACTGCCGCTGTGGTGAAAAGGTACACCTGCACGGTTAAAAGCAGCAGCATCTCTGTCTCGGAGAGGGGGAAAAGCGGCACCAGACCAGGGGTTCCCGTGGTGCAAGCGAACAGAACCTAAAGCGGCGGCTGCTGTTTTCGCGCTCTCGCAGATTCCGATTCACAGACTCTCTCTCTCTCCTGTCAAGACTCACGCACTTGTTCCTCGTCAGCCCATTCATTCACCGACCGCCCTCCTCTTCGTCCTCTTCGTCTTCTTCTCTCCTCCTCCACTCACTGGTCCCTGCCCTTTCCTGGCCCTCGCTTACTGGACCAGGGCCGCCCTTTTGATTGGACAGGATCTGCCCACCGCCTTTTCTGTGCTGGAGCGCCCTCTCCCTCTCTCGCTCTCTCCCGCCTTCCCCCCCCTCCCCGGCGCTGCTACTGTCTCTCGAGTCTTGCCCCTCTGCGCTCTCGCGACTGACTACTGGCCACTTTGTCCTTCCATCAGCTTCCCACCACCGCATTCTGCACCTGCGCCCGGCCTGACGTGGTGTGCGTGACTTGCCTATCCATCCCCATCCATCTCTTCCCTTGCTTCGGGCTGGCCTTCTTCTTCCTGTTTCCTTTCTTCTCACAACCTTCTTCCATCCTAATCGTTCCCCCTCATCATGTCTGGCAGAGACAGAGATCGCGATAGAGACAGAGCCCCGCGCTCCCAACCACAGCCAGCCGCTCGCACGAACGAGTATTTCGTGCCTAAAAATGGTATCGATAGGGAGGTCATCACCGCCGACATCTGTCGATACCTGGGCAACGATGCTCTCGTGCGGCCTGGCACCTACGAGGTAGGCTCCCCGAGATCAAGAGGGGCAAAAAATCCCCTCGCCGAAAACGCGCGACCAGATGGCTGATATCCTCCCCTTCTTCAGGACCCCGTAACGCGAGTAGTCCAGCAGGGCTACTTCATCACCGCATACCGAAATCTCACAACAGTAATACCGCTCCCTCACCTCCTGGCCCTGCCTCACTAATCTTTCCCTCCGACAGGCAATGATTGCGGACCTCAAGCAAGATTCGGAGAGATGGGATGCCGAGCGGCGTCAGACTGCTTCGCGAGGGCAGCCGTCAAATGGTATCTCTTCGCGGGACTCGAACGGTATAGTTCGAAACTCTAACACGCCTATAGTGGAGTATCGTTCTTCCACAACACATCAGTCTCGCCAGTATTATGGTCCCACGGAGGCTTCTTCAGGAGGCAGCCAGGGATTTGGAGCCTCCCCAGGATACACAGGCGCTGCAGTAAGCGCGCAACAGGGAGTATATGACAATGGTTACCCTAGCCAGCCCAGCTATGCCCAGCCAGCTCCAGGATATGCTCCCCAAGGATATCCCACCCAGGATAACTACTATGTTGCCGGAGCAGACTTAACCGTTGACCAGCAACGTTCAGGCCGTGCTCCCGTCCCGCAGTCCGGGACCATCCCAAGGACAGGCCCAGCCCAATATGCAAATCCTTCTTATCAGCAGCCAGATGCCAGAGGTTATCCCGCCTACCCCTCTCAGTCTACTCCTTCTCCAGCTGCGTATGCCCAGGGACCTTCACAGCAGCCGTCGGACCCCTTCTATCCTCGTGGTGCGTACAATCAAACGTCATTTTCTGAACCTCCTCTCCGCAAACGAAAGCTCTCTAACAGTTCAGCTGCTGCCCAAACAGGTACTTATGGTGACCCTACCCCGGATATGTATGATGGCCGCGGATACCAGGATGCAGGAGCCTATAGTCAAGCCCAAATCCCAAGTGCGACAGCCACTTCCGGATCTTCCAGGCGTGACCGTGACCGGGACGCGGATCGCGACAGTAGGCATCACCGTAGCACCCGCCGTTAGCATTTTTCATCCGGACTTCTTTTTTTCTTGGGGTATCTGCATCCAGCGAATCCATATGTCGGTCTTGCATTTTTCTTCCGGCGTTTTTTCTAATTTCTCTACCCTTCCATGGATTTTCTGGCATACCTGGAACAAATTACCGTGGATATTCCCGCCCACTTCATGGAACAGACCACTATTATGGGCCCTTGAAAAAAAAAGTCTTTTTACCACCAGACTTTGATGAGTTGTCATGAGTGAACTCATCGGAAGTGGAAACCAAGCTGGACCTTCATACCAAGGTGGATCCGTGTCCTATCCCACATTAGACATGTTTTCTTTTCCCTTTGAGACTGGATCGATGACCGGATGGATATACGACCACCATGGAAGATGATTTTATGGCCCTTTGCACATGCAGTTCATCTGCTTTAATGCCGTTACGAACCGGGAGATGCCTGGAGAAAGAGAGTGCATCTGTTGGGCGGTCTCTACTGTCCAGTGCATCAGTGATTGCATCAGTACAGGCGTTCAGGATCTGTTTTGTTTTGTTGCTTCTCGGATACCACTCTGGACCCTGCTGCCTGGATCCCTGCTACCACTGAGCTTGATCGTCTACGTTCCTTTTCCCTTCTATTTCTGTTGGGTGGGTCTTCTGGATTCTAATAGAGGCGTTGGCTTCGGACCAGGCAGCATGGCAGAGGCGTACTTGTGTATATATATGTATGCGCGGCTCAGGCACACGATGGAATACCTTTCACTCTTCAGACCCTTTCTCTTCCAGAGGAACGTCCCGCATGGAGATCAATCTTTGCCTGTGGATCTTGCTGCTAACCTTTCTAGTTTCCACCGTGCATTACAAAGTGACCTTTTGGAAATGGACCGCCCGGTAGGACCAGGACTTTCATTCTTCAGCTACCGTTGGAAAATTGCATTCTTTGTGTCCTTTTTTTCATCGGATTCGCCCTGGCATGCAAGGTTCCACCAAATGGTTGATTACCGGACTTGGCCAGGAATCCCGTGGAAAGTCAACTGCCTAGGAACCGCAAACCTGTGTCTACCCTGTAGCTTCTACCGTGTGGATCTGGGCTTATTTTTGTGCGTGAAAGAGTTCCTGGGATCCAAGGATCATGAACCATGATTGAATTGAGAATATCCGCTCTTCGGCAATGCATTGGCCGTTGATATCCGGGAGCAGGTTGGTTTCTAAGCTCCCTCTTCCTGGATCGCAGAATAGGAGGCCGCCGGAAGTGTCTATTGAGAGGCATCTAATCACACGTCTACTGCATGGAATCCGGGTTTCTGAAGCCTTACATGGACACCCATCACAGACAGCCTTGAGGCCAGCAGGCTCGGGTTCCTACATGTCTAATTCTAATAACCGACAACGGTTCCCACTCCGCGGCAAACAGGCCTAGACATGACTCCAACTATGAGACTACTTCGGATCCGCTGTTTGCCCAGTTCAATTATGATGTTCTGCTGATACCGCTCTCCTCGTTGGCTCTTATGTACTGAACCTCACATTGTTTCTCTACCTCAACGGGACTGGCAGACTGACTCTTGTGTAGGACTTTGAATGGAAGCCGGGCGATGAAAGAGGCTACCGGGCAGATCGAAGAGTTGGATGAATGGGACCAAAGGCCGTGGATAGAGGGTAAGGCGAGGAATATATGAAGGAAGGGGTTGCTTCCTAGGACTCTAGGACGGATGGGAACGAGCAGAGGAAATTTCAGGTTGGCATTTTGAGCCGTGATGGAGATGACGGGGGGGAGTGATAATCAGGAGACTTTGAAGCTCACACCAACCAAGCCATCTCGAATGCCATTTACCGTTCTTTACCTACCTTCCTCCCCTAATTCCCCTTGCAAAGCACATGATTCGTGATGCCCCCCTCGGAGAAGAGCGTCTCAGCACGCGCATCAGCATCGATTCGCGGACGGGTGAGAACCGCAGACCGGGCACCCGTTTTGCTCGTCGCACGGGGCGGCGACACCCGCCCCCTGATCGTCGCCGGTCCGGCAGCTGTAGTCGTAGTAGCGGAGGGTCGTCGCACGGCGGGTTTGTCGGCGGGTGGAGGCACCGTCCGTAGTGTCGAAAGGAGGAGAGGTTAGGTAGGTCGGACGGGATTTTTATGGTGGACGGCCCGTCTCTCGTAGTATACTGGTCTGGTGTGCGGGCGTTTCAGGAGAGGGCGATCTTCTTCAGAGAGGTTGGAAGGGTATAAACCGAGAGACAATATTGGTACTGTACTGTATACTGTACTGTATAGGTAGGATGTAGAGGAGATTGAACAAGCACGAGTAAGGAGAGGAATGAAGCTGAGCTGCGAGATGCGCGCACATGAGTCGAGGTTCAGGACAGGACGCAGGGCTCTCACTCAGGAGAGCGATGGACGGGGGAGGGACATGGGTACGGGCCGGGAGGGCTGGTCGCACGGAAGAGGAGCTATGGGCGTTTTGGGGAGGGATGAGGTCATTGGGGATGGGGGGGATGTAGATGACAATTTGGGTGATTGGGATTTGGGAAGAGATTTATTGATTATGATATTGATTGATTTGAGGAGAGGAGAGGAGAGAAGGGGAAGTGGAAGAGGAGGGGAGGGGAGGGAAGGGGAGGGGATGGTTGAATTGATGGATGGGTAAGGTATAGAATGATATACATATGTACATATACATAGGTAGATGGGTTGATGGATTTTTATATATATCCTCTATATCATATTCTCAAGAAGAAAGGGACTTGTCACAGCAAAAACATCCACCTCCGTCATTGGCACGGCTCCCTCAGCGTCGATCGACGACCCGAGTCAATAGCGAACAGTATTGACGCTGTTGCCGGCGTTTCAGGTGTTCGCTTGCATTGCATCCCGCCCGTGGCTCCGCGCAATACGACGCAATACGAAGCCCGTGACGAGGCGGGCTCAGGAAGACAAGAAAGATAATACAACACTCCACGACACTGCCTCTGTCGTCTCACACACACACGTACTCATTCCTTCTGATCCTCTTCTCTTCTTTTCTCTTCTCTTCAGCTTCACTTCTTCCCCTTCAAGACAAACAACACACTCACTTCTCCCCTCTTGCCAACACCTCTGCCTCGTCCCTCGTCCCTCGTCCCCCCCGATCCATGTGCGCCCGGCCAGAGGAGACGTCCCCCAGTCAACTCTCCGCGCTCCCCAGCCTTCTTGGCAGCCGTCATTCTTTTTTTGTCCCCGTTCCCTTCCCACGTTTCCCCTTCCGATCATTTTCGACCCTTAACGACAACCTGTCGCCCTCTTCTCCATTTCTCACGACATAACTGATACAGAGACGCCGCTGTTTCCCGTCGAGACGTTGTGCGCAGACAGCAATTGCTGTCGATTGCAAAGATGCTCACCTTCAGGAGGGCCCTGGTTGCTGCGGGCTTCCTTATCACCATGCTCTTCCTCATCTCTCGAACGCACACCACGAAGCCATATCAGGAGCCACTGCCCCCGAAAGATGCTACGGAGGTGCAACAAAGCGTAAAGGACGAAGGGCAGACGAAAACTGGATACGCCCCGACTACCCCTGTCTCGACCTCGAGTTCCGCCAAGGTGGCTCCCGCAGTTGCTGAGAAGAGGCCCCAGCCCGGACAGCAATTGCTGCAGGACTTATCACGGGCACCACTGAAGGACCGGCTCGCATACCAATTCCCCTACGACGTTGAGTCCAAGTTCCCCGCGTACATCTGGCAGACCTGGAAATACACGCCGGCATCTGGTGATTTTGGGGAGAGCTTCCGTCCGGCTGAGGCAAGTTGGTCGGAGAAGCATCCAGGTTTCATACATGAGGTCATCACGGATCAGGTTGCGGTGCATCTTCTGCGGCATCTGTATGCCTCGGTGCCGGAGGTTCTCGAGGCCTACAACTCCCTTCCCCTTCCCGTGCTGAAGGCCGACTTCTTTCGCTACCTAATCCTACTGGCCAGAGGAGGCATCTACTCTGATATCGACACGCATGCCATCAAGTCGGCCGCCGATTGGCTCCCGGACAGCGTTCCCCGGGAGGCCATCGGACTGGTGGTCGGTATTGAAGCAGACCCCGACAGGGAGGACTGGGCACAGTGGTACTCACGCAGGATCCAGTTCTGCCAATGGACCATCCAAGCGAAACCAGGGCACCCGGTCCTCCGCGACGTTGTTGCCAACATCACACTCCGGACCCTGCAGAAGAAGAAGGACGGATCGTTGAAGTCCTTCCAAGACAAGAATGTCATCGAGTTTACTGGGCCCGCTGTATGGACGGATGCCATCTTTGACTATATGAACGACGAGAAGTATTTCGACATGAACACTGGGAGTGGCAACATTACGTGGAGGGATTTCACCGGCATGACGGCCCCTAAGAAGGTTGGCGATGTTGTCGTCCTGCCCATTACGAGTTTTAGTCCGGGGGTAGGACAGATGGGAGCCGGGGACTATGATGATCCGATGGCTTTTGTCATGCATGAATTTGAGGGTAGGTTTGCAATTGTTGAGTATTGAGGAAGCAATACTAAACTACATCTCCAGGAACTTGGAAACCAGAGAGCGAACGGCATATTGGCGAAGAAACAGCCTCTTGATCAAACAGATTCCCTTCTTTCCTCCTATGTAGGAAGTACTTGTATTATTTTACGACACGATGAGGAGCTACATCTTCACAATGCATATTCGAGCGTTCATTCACGGGTATCAGCGGCGTACACACACCACCACACTTTACGGAATGGGTAAATTGGCAGGTCCTGTTTGTTTTGTTTTTGCAAGGGGGAAGGGGTAAAAAAAAACTATAGACCAGGGAGCTTCTTCTGATTGGGAATTTTGCCTTGCCTGCCTGCCTGCTGAAGGCGGTTTAGAAATGAGGGGACCAGCTATTCTGAATTGTATGCACGCAAGCCCGCGCACACACACACGTGGGGAGGAGAGTCCTCGGGATCCCCCACGACATCCGAAGAGAAGTCATCGGTGGAGGGAAGGAAGGAAACAAACCAAAGCCGGGAGGGGTGAGGATAGGAAAGAAAGAAGCAAGAAGGACACGAATTTTTTCAAGAGCTGAAACTTTTGTGTACTTTGACTGAGCTGAGCTGAGCTGAGCTGGAGAGACGAGAAATGCAATGCAATGCAATGCAATAATATTTGCACGCACGTCTTGTCTGTTCTACCTATCCTATCTATCGATCGACATTAGGTAGGTATGCGAGCCTCGCTTCTTCTTCATCACTAAGGAACAGGGAGGGAGGGAGGGATCTGGCGGCGTTCGGTTTTTTTTTTTTTTTCATGATGCATAGGAGGGAGTTACCTAGGTAAGGTAGTTACTTTTGTTGTTGTTGTTGTAGCGAAGAAAAGAAAAAAGAAACGAAAATAAGAATATGCTGGTTGGTTGGTTGGTTGGTTGGTTGGTTGCGTACGGTAAGGTAGGATAAAAAGTATGGATGTGAAGATGAATGTGAATGTGTGGATTTCAAATAGCTTACCTACTTATAATCAAACCTACCTTATACTTCTTCTTCTTCAACCCACCTTTAATAACCCCTCCCTTATATATACCTGGTAGGCATAAACATCACAATATGGTCCGAGGTCTAGGGAGGTACCTAGGTACCCCGCACCCCCGCATTTCCCACTCTCCACTCCACTTCCCCCCATCAAATCAATCAATCAACCTCCACATCCCCACGCTTCATCGCATCTCTAACCTGCCTCTCTCTCTATCTATCCAACCCCTCTTCTTCTTCTTTTTCTTTTCGCTATTATTATCCCTCGCTTTGACTCTTCGATGATTACTCGATGGAAAAGCGGAGAATTTATCATGAGATATTGTATGAGTTGATTAAGGAGTGAATTGAACGAATCATGAAGCTGCGCGCTATACTCAGGAGTCGAGGTAGCGGTAGCGGTAGTGGTAGTTGGGCATGGGCTCCTCCTCCTCCTCCTCCTCCGAGGACAAGAAGGGGATATCTAACAAGCAGCCACGCCCACGGTCCCAGCTCGCCGCCTCTCCTCCCGCACACCATCCCGCAACACTTCAGCAGCATCGTGTCCACGCACGGTGATCGTCTCGGTGTCATCTCGCGCTCGCAGAACACGAGACTCACGTACCGAGAGCTGGATGAGCGGAGTAATGCGCTGGCGAGGGGACTGCAGGAGAGGGGCGTGAGGAAGGGGGATAGGGTCGTCGTGAATCTGGGGAATGGCTGGGAGAATGCGGTCCTGAGTTATGCGGTTTGGAAGGTTGGGGGGGTGTTGGTGAGTTTTTTTTTTTTGGTTTCTTCTTCTTTTTGGGGGGAAGAGGGGAGGGGCTTTGGTCTTTTTGGGGGGGGGGGGGGGGAACGGGGATGGGCATGGGAATGGGGATAGAGGCTAATAAGGGGTGTCATACCTAGGTACCGTTGAATCCAGCCTTCAACTCGACACAGGTCATCGCGGCACTCTCGCACCTCGCAGCCGCCCACCTAGTAATCGGCACCGAGACCAATCTTCCATACAAGCAGCCGCGGGAGAATATCTCGTTGTTGAAACAGATCGTGCCGGATCTTGCATCGTCCAGGGTGGAATCGGCAGCTGTGCAATCCCTCCGCAATATCATCCTGGTTGACAATTCCGAGGACCGCGTGGATATCTCTCCGCTCAAAGCGACGATTCCTTTTACGGATCTTATAAATGGGACGGATGGGGGGAGGGAGGTCGTCCCGGATGAACCGCTGCATAGGGATGATATTGTGAATATCCAGTTCACGTCGGGCACGACGAGCCTTCCGAAAGCTGCGTGCCTCACTCATCACTCGATCTTGAACAATGGGTATTTTATAGGGGAACGCATGGGGTTGACCCCCGAGGATGTGGTTTGTTGCCCGCCGCCGTTGTTTCACTGCTTTGGATGCATTCTGGGGTACATGGCAACGGCTACGCATGGCTCCGCCATCCTCTTCCCGAGTGAGGCGTTTAACCCGGAAGCTTCCTTGCGCGCAGTGCAGGAAGAGCGTGCTACAGCCTTATATGGCGTAGCCACCATGTTCGTCGCCGAATTGGATCTCCTAGCCAGCGGCATCGTCCCACACGAAGGCTTCGAGCATCTCCGGACCGGCATCGCGGCCGGCTCTTCGGTGCCCAGCAACCTCATGGCGAAGCTGCACGAGACCCTGAACCTCACGGGGCTGACGATCTGCTACGGCATGACCGAGACGAGCCCCGTGAGCTGCATGACGACGCCCACTGACCCGCTAGAGAAACGGCTCGATAGCGTCGGCCGTCTCATGCCGCACGTCGAGGCCAAGATCGTCGCCGTCGACGACCCGTCCCGCATCCTGCCCATCGGCGAGAGGGGCGAGCTCGTCGTTTCCGGCTACCTGGTCATGAAAGGGTACTGGGGGGACGTGGCGCGCACGGAAGAGGTGCGTATCGTGGAGCGCGTGGTGGAGGATGGCGAGGCGCGCGAGAAGGTGTGGATGCGGACGGGCGACGAGGCCGAGATGGACGCCCAAGGCTACGTCAAGATCACGGGCCGCATCAAGGACCTGATCATCCGGGGAGGGGAGAACATCCACCCGCTGGAGGTAGAGAACGCGCTGTTCAAGCACCCGGCGGTGAGTGAGGCGAGCGTCGTGGGCCTCCCGGACGAGCGGTACGGCGAGTGCGTCGCCGCGTTCGTGGTCGTCCATCCACACATCCGCGTGGGTGTCGACGATGCAGGGAAGGGCGAGGCGGCGGTGGATATCGACGAGGAAAATAATAAGGGGGAAGCGACGAGGGATAGGGGTGAAGTGTTGACGAAGCGAGATGTTCGGGAGTGGGTGCGCTCCCAGCTGAGCAACCACCTGGTCCCGAGATACGTCTTCTGGGTGAGCGAATACCCGAAGACGGCGAGTGGCAAGATCCAGAAGTTTAAGTTAAGGGAGATGGGCGTAAAGATGCTGAGGGATGCGGAGCTGGTGAGAGGTAGGATGAGGAGTTGATGAGAAAGGGGGAGGGTGGAAGGGATGAGGTAGAATAGGTAGCTTATATGTCGTGGCTATGAGTGAGATGGGCTTCACTTATAGATGCTTGACTTGAACTGGAGGCATAATCAAGGGGGTTTGAAGCTTGGATATCGAGAGGGGAGATGATTGTTGTTGATGTTGTAGTCTAGAGGGGGGTGATCAATGATAGGGAAGACCCATAAATTTATACATACCTAGTAGTTCTAATGCGATGATATGCACCGGGATTTTACTGTACTACGGAGGTAAGGGATGCATCAAGTTGATATATCCGGCAGAGGCCGAGGTGGGGATACAGAGATATAAAGTAATTAATAAATAAATAAACAACATCCTTTTCTCAACCACAACCACAACCACAACCAACAACCAACAACCACAAACATTTATTTTAACCATTACTAACTTTCTCACTCCCCCCCACGTTTGAACGGCCCTCCCCACTGCGTCATCCCCCCCTAAGCGAAACGGACGAACAGGAGCCGCGGGTCTCGACTCGTCGAACCCCGATCAAAGCAGAAGAACCCCTCCCGCGTCTCCGATTGCTCAATTGGCATGACCCCACCAACCGTCGACTTAGGTATTGCTGACTTGCCTTTGTGGGTGATCTAAGTTGTGGGATGTCCCATGGACGGGAAGCTGTCATCCATGATTCGGAGCGTCGTCCTCTCTTAACATCTACGTACCGTTTCCATTCTCGACCTCCCCGTCTTTGATCCGCAGACGACGACGGCTACGACCACCGATCGATCGGGAATCATAGTAACAAACTGTTGAGGGAAGAATAACGGAGGCGCGAGGATAACTTGCTTGGTGGTGATCGAAGGGATGAGAGGCTAAATACCATTGCATCAGCACCATCATCATCATCATCGCACGGAAATCAACCATCGAACCTTCATCCTCCATCGAACAACCAACGTACCTACTACCATGCCGTCCAAGCTATAATCTCCTCTCCTCCATCCACGAACCAAACCTTCTCCAGACCAACGCTCCTTCATCCCACATAACCCCGCCGCCTCCTCTCTCAGGTCGGGACATCTGCCCCACCTCTTCTCTGCCCCATGTTAGGCGGCGACATCAAGAAGATGGCCGCGACGCTACTACATCACCACCGGTCGACGCCCGCCGGCACCCCCGCCGTGGATCCTGATGTCGTCGAACAGGAGAAGAAATTCGTCGCGGCGTTCAGCGACCAGACACACGTGTTGCCGCCTGATGAGATACAGCAGGATCCGAGGAATAAGGAGTTGGGTGGGAAGTCGAGAGGGTTGTCGGTTAGGGATTTTGAACTGGTGAGGACGTTGGGGACTGGTGGGTTTGAATCCTTTTCTTTGATTTGGGCTGCTTTTGTAAGGGGTTGCATGGGAATGCATGAATGAATGAATGCATTTGGCTGATCGTTGTGTCCTGCTATTAGGGACCTTTGCTAGGGTGTGGCTTGTACGGCTTGCAAGCCCGCCGGAAGAGGAGGACCGCGATAAAGTCTTTGCTTTGAAAGTCTTGCGCAAGGCTGAGAGTGAGTTCGCCCATTCGGATTCAGACTTTTGGGGTTGCTGACAGCGAGGGAAGTTATCAAGCTCAAGCAGGTTGATCATGTCAACCAGGAACGACAAGTTCTGGCGGATGTTGCGGGTCACCCTTTTATTACCACCTTAATTACTACCTTCTCAGACCATGATTCATTGTATATGCTTGTCAGTCCCCTCTCTCCAATTCAGAGATTCGTGCTGATATGAGAGAACAGCTCGATTACTGCCCTGGAGGCGAAGTATTCTCCTACCTCCGCCGAGCAAAGCGCTTCGACGAGAACACCGCCCGCTTCTACGCCGCCGAGATCGTGCTCGTCCTCGAGTTCCTGCACGAGCGGGAAGGCGTGGCGTACCGAGACCTGAAGCCGGAGAACTTACTGCTGGACGCGGAAGGACATATCAAGTTGGTGGATTTCGGGTTCGCGAAAAGACTTGGTAACAGTAAGGCAACCTTTTCTCTCCTCCGCAAGTTCAGGAGGCCGAAGAGCGTCCGTGGTGGTCTTAGTGTCTTTGGTATTGACGATGCGGCACTTATCGATCATGATATTGACCATGACAAAGGGGAAACTTACACGCTGTGCGGCACCCCCGAGTATCTGGCTCCGGAGGTCATCCAGAGCAAGGGCCACACGACCGCGGTCGATTGGTGGGCGCTGGGCATCTTGATCTATGAGTTTCTGACGGGCTATCCCCCGTTTTGGAGTGCGAGCCCTATTGAGATATATAAACAGTGCGTTGACCTTCTCTCCCCCTCTCATTATATCCAGCCAGGACTCTCCGATTTATATATCATATTTTGCTCTTTTCCAAAACGCATGCTCACATCCACAGGATTGTATCAAAACCCGTCTCGTTCCCCTCCGAACCGGCCATCTCACCTGAGGCGAAAGACATCATCCGCCAATTCTGCACCGTCGACCGATCACGTCGACTCGGCAACATCTCCGGCCGAGCACAACGAGTCAAGGAGCATCCGTTCTTCCGCGGCATCCAGTGGGATGACGTCTACTACCGTCGATGCCGCGGGCCCATCATCCCACCTATACGATTCAAAGGCGACGCTCAATGCTTCGATATCTATCCAGACGAGAAGTTGGGCCGCGATCTGTACACGGACGATCTGAGGGCGAAGTGGGAGGACAAGTTCAAGGATTTCTGAGGTCGGTGTCGGGAATCGGTTCTTCTGGTACAGACGGTTTCTTGTAGAGACGGCGTGGGGAGACAGGTTGGGAATCGGGGTGGGGGTTGAATGGGCTGCCACCATGGTTTCGGCGTTTTCGGGACATGGGCAGATAGATACCCAGTATCTTTTCAGGACAAACATTTGGATATGATGTTGGATTGGGCAGGCATACAGGCTGTTGGGGTGTATATAGCGGCTTTCATATAAGCATACATATTCTCGCGTGGTTAGGAGAGGGTTCGAGGGTCCTTTGATGATGAGCTGATTTCCTCTTCTCTGGGGTTGGGGGTTTAGAAGGAATATCAAAAGTTAAAATTGGGGGGCATTCTTGACTTCGGCATTGATATACACAGTAGATGGTATGTAGTATGAATGACTTGGATATTTATGATTGGTCTGCCTGAGATTAGATATAGATTAAGAATAGAAGAGAGAGATGAAGAGATAGATAGATATCAAGGCAAGCCGACCTTCCCCCAAAAGCCACACCCACAGCCTACCTCCCCTTCTTCCCCGCCAAATACCATTTCATAACCCTCTCCCACACTTCGCCCCCATCCCCAAGCACCACGTCCCCATGACACGGGATTATATTCCTAACGCCCCACCCCCTAATCCTCTCCACACTCCTCCCAAACGCCTCCCTATCCGCCCTCCCAAAAACATACCAAACCATACATCTCTGCCCCCACGCCTTTCCCCCCGTCCCCCCCAATCCCCCCAGCACCCAATCCCAAACGTTCCTCCCCTCCGTCGTTCTCGAATACTGTTCCTTGGGCGGTAAATTAAACAATAAATCAGCCTGGATGAGTGTTTTCGTCGGGCGGTGGAAAAATGCGATTTCTCGATTGGGATGCACGTCCACGAATTCGATATCGAATTCAGCGTCGAATTCTGGCGTCACGGATTTCTGGGTGCGGGATATGACGGTGTGGAATTCTAGAGGTGGGGGCTGCTGCTGCGGGGGTGAAGAGGGAGATGAGGGGGGTTGGGATTGGGATTGGGATTGTTGGCGTTGCGAGGCAAGTTTCTCGGGAAGGCCAGATGGACAGATAAGTCGCGCGTGAGGAAACGCAAGACTCCAGGATTGCAAAGAGAGGTAATGCTCGAGATCCGGGGCCGCGATGTAAGATACCTGGTTTCCGAGACGGGAGAGCGTGGCGTAGACGCTGGGTGTGAGGGGTGTGGGGGAGAAGATGGCGAGGTTTCCGGTGCTGAGTTTTACTTGTTTAAGGGGTTAGCTTCTGATCTGGGGAGAGGGGCGTTTGGGAAGGGGAATAATTGGGGGATGGGATGATGAAGGGGGGGAAGGCAAACCGATGGTAGCGCGACCCCCGAATTTCAAAATCCCGAAGCGCGCGAAAGGCAGAGAGAGAGTCGTGATGTTTGGGAGAACATCCCGGATCACAAGCACGGCTTCGGGGTCCAGTGGGGTTAGCTGGCGGGGCATCGTTTGTGGGGTGTGGGGTTGCTGAATCGAATTGAATTCAGTCGAGTTGAATTGAGCGAGGTCTCGAGATACCTAGGTAGAGAGAGCTCTTTGAAGGGATTGACAAAGGTTGATAGTAAATCAGAAAAGATCAACCTTTATGTAGGTACGTTGTAGTATGCATATATGTATGTAGAATTTAAATTCAAGGTAATGTAAGTAAGTAGTGTAAGCAGCCTCAAACCACATGGGGCCTGGAACGGCGTACCTTATGAATCAATCAATCAATAAGGTAAGCAGCACAGCGGTGACGTGGTAGAGTTTCTTTTAGCGGGATATGATGCTGGTGCTGATCATCCATCTATCCGTCCATCCATCCAGCCAGCCAAGCCTTATCATTTTCTAATTATTACAGTGTTATTTTTTGTATAGGTAGGCGTACCTAAGGTACAGTAAGTGAGGTAGGTACCTTGGGTGAACGAGAGAGATCCAATGCAATGCAGGAAATCGAACCGAGACCGGGATTCTGCATGCTTTGGCAGCTGGGGATTATCCTTGTCAGGGGTGGTATATTGGAGCTTTGATATAGGGAGAATTTGACTGGGGTTGGCTTGGATTACAGAGTTGGATTAATAATTGGATCGTACCTAGATCCATTAGATAGATTGTTTACTCATCTTGAACATTGCCAAGCTTGATATCGTACCTAGGATTGCGAATCTAAATCTCACGAACCCCTTATTGATACAGTAGATTGCACATTCCGATCACGTTCTCAGGCACAGTGTGGAAGAAGAAGTTGCATGCGATTTATCTATCTAAAGAGCTAGCTAGTATTGCTAGTATTACAGGCGAAGAAAAGCCTGTGTGGTATGAAAAAGCAAATGATGAAGACGCCAGACCCTTAACGCCGGTCATCGAATCATCAGGATATGAAAAAGACGGTCCTTCCCATGATTTCCTTTTTGGATGAGAGGAAGGATACGAAGTGAAATGACCATTAATGACTGTCTGGTAGTGGCGATGGATGGACTGAGAAGCCATTGGTGCCGACAGTGTGATGTAATGGTGGCAGATGAAGACCGATATAAAGAGACGCCGCTCATCGAATCATCAGATATGAAAAAGACGGTCCTTCCTATGATTTCCTTTCTGTAGGAGTAGGAAGGATACGAAGTGAAATAACCATTGACAACTGCTTAGTAGTGGCAATAGATGAGTTGACAAGAAGCCATCGATGCCGACAGTGTGATGTAATGGTGGCAGATGAATCCGATATAAAGAGACGCCGCTCATCGAATCATCAGGATATGAAAAAGAAGGTCCTTCCTATGGATTCCTCGGAGGAGTAGGAAGGATACGAAGTGAAATGACCATTAACGACTGCTTGGTAGTGGCGATAGATGAGCTGACAAGAAGCCATCGGTGCCGACAGTGTACTGTAATGGTGGCAGATTGAATACCGGTATGAAGAGACGCCGGATTCCTGCAATGTGGTGTATAGGACGGGACAATAACTCCGTCGATGTCGGCCATGAGCAGAAGCAGACGAATAAAACTCCAGCCGAAAAAACAAGTTCCTGTCGTGTAGTCGTAGCAAAAATTGTCATAGCAAGAACGCCGAAATGAAAAAGACCATTAATCGCTGCCCGAGACGAAAAGAAGCCATCAGCGCCGGTAGTGTAATAGTGGCGGATGGAAGATGAAAAGGTCATGAATGGGTGTCGGTAAGAGTGATGGACAGATTGTGGACAGAAAGCCATCGGTGCCGGCAGCGTAATGGTGCAAACAGAATGTAAAAACGCCGGATGCCTGCCATCAGTAATCGCAGACGAATAGAATACCGGCCATAAAACGCCAGTTGATGCGGGCCATGCAATGTAGCAGTCGAAATAAAAGAACCACCAACGCCGGCTTTTGAGACGTAAAGGCAGACGTGAAGTGAGGTGGCATGACGTGACAGACGTGACAGACGTTCTACCTGGGAAAATAATCTATCCAGGCATCTGATAGCTGACTTGCATGCCCCAGCGGAGGACGATATTGCGCCACATCAGGATATCAATGTTGCGCTTCCAGTCCTCGGGCAGTACGGAGAAGAATCTAGCAAAACCGGTTGGGTAGACGCCAGGTTGTGTGAGCAGTTGGTGGACAAAGGCGCGGGTCTGGTCGTTGGCAGCAAGCCAGACCTCCCGCTCGTAGTATGCGTCGCAGCAAATGGCCAGAGCTATGTAGACGATAAGATGGAATGCAGCGCCGATGAGGGTATGGCGGACGGAAGGTAAGGTGGAAGGGTCGAGCTTCAGGAATGTGCGCCAGGACCAGACCTTGGGTTTGGGGGCGGGTTTACCATTGCTTGACTGAGCAGATGGTGCTTGAGCAATTTGTTGCGGTGTGGTGAGAGGTTTACCACCGTATGAGGTACCAGGGCTTGCGGAGACAGGTTCACCTTGGTTGATATGTATGACTTGATCATTAGGAACTTCGTGTTCAACATGCATACCTTGATCATCAGAAGTATGTTCGTCGGGTATAACTTGATCATCAGAAACGTGTTCGTCATGGATAATTTGTTCATCAGAAAGTTCATGTCCGTCTTCGTGGCCGGAGGGTCCTTCGATAGCGGGAGTTGCTGGAGCCGGAGTAATAGCACCGACTCTCATAATGCCTTCTCGCATAAGAGCTTCCTGTCTGTCCAGAATTTCCTGTACAGGGACATTGGATTCGCCTTCAGCTGGTGCGGTGGTGTTTGGAGGAGGATATGGCTGATGGCCTGCGAGCTTCTTCTGAGGAGTGGATTTCGATAGCTTCATCTGAGAAGTGGATTTCGATGAGCCCAGATCGCCGCTGGTCTTCACGAATGCAGCAACAGCAGCTTTCTTGAGGATTTTCGCAAATAAATAGAGGGTTTGTTGCAACCAGTAGAGGAAGAGAATGAGCATGTTGAGCTCCACCAGGAACCAACACGTGACGGGGTTGTGGGCAGAGACTTGGAATGGGCGGTCGACAAAGACAGTGACCTTGATAGGGCGGTCAACATAGACAGGACGGTCGACATGGACGGTTCTGGTAATGTATTCGACGACTTTTTCGGGTTCGGGTGGTGGCAGCTGTGGAAGCACGGGAAGAGGTGAGTACCCGAGCATGTCGTCTTCGCCATCAGATCCCACGTCGGAAGAGGATTCCACGGCAGCGAGCTCATCGTTGAGAGTCTTTGGCTGTTGTGCGAGAGCGTCAATATTCTTGCGATAGGCGCTGGCGTCTGGGTTGAAACCCAAGGTCTTGATGTCTTGCTTGAGTTCTGAGATCTGTTGGTGCAGAGACTTGTTTTTGGCTCTCTCTAAGCGGATATCGTCGGCAGACTCCTTGAAGAAGATGGCTTGCACCTCCAACGAGGTGAGCTTGGAGTTGGCAGCGCTCAGCATGTGGTTGATCTCTTGACATTTGGCGCGGATGCCGCGGTTATCCTCGACGACGCCATCGTATTGCTGCTTAATGCCTTCGGCGCGGTCTGTAGCGGCCTTGGTCGCGGCGCGCGAATCCTCCAACATCTCGCGGGTACGGGCGAGGACCACATCGCGCTCGTCGATTTTATCGTTGGCATCCTTAACCTGCTGCTCGACGGCTTTGATGTGCTTGTCCTGCTCGCGGTTCTCCTCTTTGGCCTTCTCCAGCTGGGCTTTGCACTCGGCGAGAAGCTTTTGCTTTTCTTTGATCTCCCACGTGTGCTCCTTCCATTCGGCCTCGAGGCTCTCGATGTATTCGTTGGCTGTTTCGAGATCACTTGTCAGCTTGGATATCTGGGCTCGCTCGTCGTCTGCCATGGTATATTGGGTGGGGAGAGGGAATCTTGGAGTTCGCGGGGAAGTGGGGAGGGATGGGGACGATCGGGCAGCGGACTCGCAAAATGCTTCAACTTTCAAGGAAAACGGGGTTCTTTGACTTACATTCCTCGCTCCATTCCTTCGCCTTTAACTTCGCATTCGTCTTGACTAAGGCCAAATCCCTCTCGAACTCGTCGATCACGGGTGTCTTGACTCGCCGTGGCGGTTCGACCAGGGCGTCAAAGTCGGCCTCACCGACGAATGTGCCATCGGCGACGGGCGCTGGTAATTGTGGCTCGTCCACGTATGCTGGCACGCCGTGCACCGTCTCGATCCCGAACGCAAAGGTCGACAACTGCTCACTTCCGAATTGAACGCTCGACTCCCCCCCGAATTGAAAGGTCGTGGGTGCGGGATTCGACTGCGCCGGTGCTTGAATCGGAAGATCCGCGAGTTCCTTTTCGTCGATGCCTTTCAGTCCAAGGTTGGCACCCGTTAAAGCCTCACTTCCAAAGTGAAAGTCGGCACCCGCAAAGGCTTGACTATCAAATTGGAAGTGGGCCGGCTTGGACTGAACAGGCGGCTCGGGTTGGAGCTGTTCAGCGGGGAGCTGCTGGGCCTGAAGAGGTTCAGACTGAATCGGCTCTTCAAAATGAAGAGTTTCTTCAGCCTGAAGAGGTTCAGACTGAATCGGCTCTTCAAAATGAAGAGTTTCTTCAGCCTGAAGAGGCTCTTCAGCCGCAACAGGAGGCTCCGCCTGAACAGGAGACTCCGATCGAGGAAGATCCGCGAAGATCTCCCCGTCACCTTCAAGTTGAGGCTCGGAACATGTAGAACCCGAGACCTCAACTTGGGGGGCCGACTGTTCGCCTTGAAGCTCGGAACATGTAGAACCCGAGTCTTCCAGTTGACCAGTCGACTGTTCGGCCTGGACAGGCACGGATGGAAGACCCGCGAGGGCCTCTCCACTTCCAAACTGAAATTTGGCATCCGTGCTAGGTCCTCCGAACTGGAAGTTGGGATTGGAGCCACCAGATGGAAAGTTAGCTCGTTGTTCGGCCAGGACTTTCTCCTTGGTCCGAACAATCAGTTTGATTTCAACCCGCTTAGGCTTAACCTGCGGCGGGGTCTGCACAGCTGGCTCAGACTGAGGACTCGCGAGAGCCTCAGACTGGGAATTGGCCTGCTGCTCAGGTTCCCTTGGCAGCTCTGCTGGAAGACTCCCGAGAGTCTCAAATTCGAAGGTCGACACAGACTGCTCGGGCAGCTGAGGCTGGAGACTCTCAGGAGCCTCGAATTCGTAAGTCGAGAGCTGCTGGGATTGAAAACTTGTCGCAACCTCAGATTGTAAGTTCGTCTGAGGCTGGTTGGACTGAAAGCTGTCGGCGATCCACTGGTGGTCGGATTCGAAACTCATGGGGTCGTCGAATTGCGCGGAGAGGGTCAGGTCGTTGTCGAAGGTAGAACTTGAAGCCTGACCACCAGATGGAAAGTGAGGCTGTGGGGCTTCATCAAATTCAACGCCTGCCATAGCCTCACCTTCAAACTGGGGGTCGGCCAGCTCCGACATCCTGAGGGCACCATCTCCGGATTGATAGGCAGCTTGGGACTGGCCAGGTTGACCAGTCGCCAAGAATTCACTTCCAAAATGGTAGCTTGGCTGCTGCTCCCCCCCAAATTGAGGGTTTGCAACAGACCCGGACTGAACATTCATGTGAGCCGCTCCACTGAATGTGAAGTAGGCTTTCGGATTGTCTGAATGATCATTCGCGGGAGCACCAAATTGGTAGCTAGCCTGCGGCTCGCTCTGTGACTGGGGTTAGCTTGCAACTTGCCAGCGATCTGAGCAGAGGACAGAACGATCTAGGGGACAGGATGATCTGGGGGACAGGACGATCTGGGGGACAGGACGATCTTGGGAACAGGAGACGATCTTGGGAACAGGAGACGATCTTGGGAACAGGAGACGATCTTGGGAACAGGAGACGATCTTGGGAACAGGAGACGATCTTGGGAACAGGACGGTCTTGGGGATAGTTACCTTCTTCTTCCCCATGGTCATCTCCAAATCCTTCTCCAACTCCTCCTCCAACTCCCTCTCGACCTCCTTCTCGAAGGCCTCCCTCTTCTTCTTCTCCTTCAACTCCTTCCCCTTCTGGGCCGCAATGGCCAGCTTCTCCTTCTTGGCTTTCGCCGCTGCTAGTCTCCGCTGCTCCGACTCCTCTGGAGTGGAGGGGGCTCTTGCGTATTTAGGAGGCATCTTGGCGGTGGTGGTGTTGGTGGTGGTGGTGGTGGTGGTTGTGGTTGTGGTTGTGGTGGTGTGGTTTGGTTGTGGTGGTGGTGGTGATGTTGTGAGTGGAAGGTTGTTGTGAAAGAAGTTGTTGTTGTTGATGTCGAGTATGTAGGAAGGATGGAGGAGCAGGAAAAAGAGTCCAGGTCACTTCAGATCTCTCTGGGGGTTCGGTAAATTCAACGGAAGCACGTGTTGTTGTTTATTCATTGACTCATTCAATTCACTTCTTTTGTTGTGGCTCTTCCGACAATAAAGCTATTGTCTTCCTCTTCCTATTGTCATAGGATACCACAACCGCGCGAGACCAAAGCTCTATGACCGCACGAGTTCCAACATTGTCTCGATTAGTATCATGCAAGCTTCAATATCATCAAGTGTTATTATATTCTATTGTCTAATCTCACGCGCCGCGTCTACTGACATTTTGGTGTTTTGTGTTCTCGGTGCTATTGATATTGAATAGCGAGACAACAAGCGGCACCGCCACGCGCAAGGGCAATTTCCCTACAGCGAATTTTACCATCGTGCTTCAAATCTTACTTTCAAGCGGGATAATCAATCTGAATTGTAAGTGCACATAGCTTTAGATCGAAGGCATGAGGATCTTGTTGCTTGGCAGAATTACCCTTCTGCAGACCCTTGCCACCAAGATAGAAGTCAATTGAATTTTAAAGATCCGCTCTGCATCAACTAAGCTGTTTGTTTACTTGATTCCTCTGTACAGCTCAATTTGAGATATGCTTGATCTCGAAAGATGGGAAGGTGCATGGTTCATTGGATAGTCCAATATATCGAGATCGTGACCGAAGCTGGATCTTCCACAACTAAGGTAACTAAGGGCCGGTGGCATTTCTAAAACAAGAAAGGCTTTCAAGAAGAAATCAGAATCAAAGCAACATTGCTGGTAGAAAAGGGAATAACAAGCTCAGTGCGGTGTTTAGGTCCGTCTTTGTCTGGGCTTTGACCTACTCCATATCCTTGCTACTTGCTCGCAACGTCTGGATATCCTTTGTATCCAATCTGTGGGCGAACTCGGCAGTACCTAGATATACCTTTTACAAGAGATCACAGTCAACATGTTCAGAGAAGAAGAATTCCAAAATGCAGGCTCAGCCCCGCAAAGAGCCATTTATATTGATAGCACTCGGCCGACTACCGGCAATTAACACCCTTCTTAAACAATATATCCGCCCACATTTCGCATACCCTCCCTAAAGACATGCAATGCAACCCATAGTGGTATGAGATAGTGTACTGTACACAAACAAGAGTCATACAAGCAAGCAACCCAAAAAGAACGCCAAAACCCCGTAGCAAGTGCCCAAAAGTCTATGCATACCATCCTTTTGCTCCCACAGAAGAATGTTCTTCCTCTTCTCGATGCTTTATCATTGACTCTTTGATGTCGTAAAGGTCTATTAATTCTTCCCATGCTGCCATGTCGAGGGCTATTACAGCTTGGTGTTTCGACGCGCCTGATCCAGCCGTCTCGCTATGGTCTCTTGGTTCTTCAATAATTTCTGTATATAATGTGTTAGTTATCAAGGCAAAGGGAATGGTGAATGAGTGACAAACCTAGAAACGGCATGCCCTGATCATCATGACTGACGCCGATTTTCCCATCTCGGATCAAGAAGCTCACATAAAATAAATTCTCAACAGTTTGGCCGAACGAATGTGGATTGATGATGAATTTGAAATACGCAATTCCTCCGGTCCTTGATATGCCATACCGATCCAGGAGTTCATCTTCCTCTTTGGTAGTCATCCCCTCTTCAGTTTCGGCTTCTACAGCAGCCACTGCATCTCGTTGGACCTTGTTGAGCCTTCCAAGAATTTGTGTGCAAAGCGTGGTTAGATTCGCATTTTCTGATTTCTCAATATCACCAGCTCGTAGAACCTCAGGTCGCGTCTCTTGAAGATTATTAGGTCTTAAGGCAGCTTTACGTACCGCTACCTTCCGAGTGCGTTTTTCGAGTGATAAAGGACCATATAAGAACCCAGGCACGGAAGGCCGCGAGTTGTGAGGCAAACATGCATATCGTCCAAGATATTCCCAGTTAAGCATGTCCCCGTTTTCGTCTTGCTCGTCATCATCATCATCAGCATCAGCATCATGGGCTCTCCTGCTACGGCGCTGCGTACTCGCAGGCATCTGTGAGGGCTGAATTCCATCTTGATCAGCTCTCTCCGCTCGTTCCATGTATTGCTTGCATTTTGAGATGAAATCTTCCAGGTCAACCCCTTGAGAAGTGTCTCCGGCAACGAGAGCAAGAGTCCTTTTGTAAGAGAGATCTGCCGTAGTAACTAGGAGACGCGAATCGATAGTTGCATCTGAAGTTTGCTTGACCCGTCCGGAATAGTCGTTGGCTTTGATCAACGTATCTCGGAGACCCGTAGACGTGGGAGTAAGATACTCTGACCGATTCTCCGTTAGTGTCCGCGAGAGATCTCTGAGCCCTTTGCGTAGGCGCCGTCGCTCTTCCACATCCTGGTCTGGATCGTAGTCGTCAATATCACCGTCTTCGTCGACCTCTACCGTACGTCTTCTATGACTCCGTTCCGGTGACATCGGTTGTTCAGCTGGTCGCTTCCTTTTACTCTGTCCGGTTGCGAGTGCTGGCACACCAGGCGGTGCCATCGGCACGCGCCCCTTGCCCTTATCCAAGGGTCTCGAAGACCTGTTCTCCTTATCTGAACCTATCGAAGTCGCTGGTGATGAGGGGGACATTGAAGGGACAGCATTGTAATTTCGCGCAGTTCGAGGTGGACCAGGACCTGGAGTTGCTTCGTACATCTCGTCATGAAACGGACCCGGCGATTCCGACTTTTTGGTAGATCTGACCATATTGATTGACTATCAGATAGGCAACGCGAATCGTGTTTGCAACCCTGAATCAGGCGGTTTGGTGGGTCGTCGCGCGGCAGGCTGAACGTGGTCGCGTCCTCCCAAGGGTAAGTATAATTGACTGCGCGCTACTACACTATGCTATTATCATGGCCTGAGTGAGCTTTGCGGATGGAGGGGTTTGGCGAAGTGGATGGAAAGAAGTCGCGTCGCAATAAATTTCCTGGGCGTCGTGTCAGCAGCAGCGCGCAATGTACGTCGCGCGTCACGTGGCGCAGCTGTCGCACCAGCCACAGTGCACGGACCAACCCCGTGAACCCTGCTCAGAGCTCAGAGCTCCCATGAACGATCCCACAATCCGGGGCGCGCACTAGACCCCGATAATGGACATCATATCATGGAGCCATTTTCTTTTGCGAGCTCAGAAGCTTTGGAGCTTCCAGTAAGCATTAGGATGTAAGTGTTCTTGCGCCAGATTCCCTCCCTAGCTAATTTAATGTCCCTTCCAGTGTCAGCCTCGAGGGAGAACAAGCGCCTATCCCATTCTCCACGTTGATAAAGAGGCCTGACTTGCGGCACATCGGGTCGAATTTGAGGTATATTGCTATCCTGGGAGCAATAGTTCTATAAGGACTGACACTTTATGTAGCCCTCACTCAGATCTCTATGTCACAGTGCAGCTATGGGCCGACTCGAAGCCTCTGACAGTGCCTGTTCAGACCGCATACAAACCGTTTAGAAACGAGAGAAAGTATGTGTGAATGACGGGAAAGGATAAAGCTTAGATCAATAGACTCAACTGATGCTCTTCCAGGTGGAACGAATGGCTCACCCTTCCTATCAACTATTCGACGTTACCCTTAAGCTCGCAACTCGCGATTACAGTATGGGACTTATCACCAACCGGCGGGGAGGGTGCGCAAGGCCACGCAATACCGTTTGGGGGAACTACGCTCCCATTATTTGATAAGGAGAACCAGCTGCAGAAAGGACGTCAAAAATGCTACCTACATCGTCTCAAAGGCGCAGATGGCTTAGACTCCACCTCGACTCCTTCCATCTTTCCGGGTGACCGGCGCAATGGGTCTAAGGGAAAGAAGGGCCTAGACACGATTGATAAGGAAAGCGAGGAGTTGGACAGGCTGGAAAAGCTCTTCAAGAAACATGAAATGGGCGAGATACCTCGGATAGAATGGCTAGACCAACTAGTATTCCGCGGAGTTGAAAAGCGTGGACTGCAGGCATCTACCACATCTCTCAAGACCCTTCAGCGAAGCAGAGCTCGAAAGCAGAAGACGATCACAACATTGGATGGACAGGAAGAGAAGAATGAAGACCTTGATATCTATGAGGATTCTGTCGAGGACGAAAGATTCACATTACATGTCGAATTACCACGATTCGACTTTCCTATTGTCTTCGCAGACCACGAATACCCACCACCGCCCATATCGTCGCTGCAACATCTCTCAACCTCCCAATCAAACATTATACTCAAACCACCACCAGAAGTTCAATATGGCCCAGGTATCCACGGCCTTGGTGACAACGACAATGACGATGAGGGTTTTGGGGGGCGCTTAGTACGAGTCTACGACCCAGAAGTTGGGGCTAGAGATAATCCTGCGGAAAGCAAACATCGGCGTCTCGTGAGAAGTCATCGAACTGGTGTATTGGATCGAGATCTCAAACCAAATGCCAAAGTGAGGGACGAGTTGAATGCAATTATGGCTTATTCGCCAACGCACATACTTTCTCCTGAAGAGAAGGATCTTGTCTGGAAGTTCCGTCATCACCTTACTAGAGACAAGAGAGCCTTGACCAAGTTCGTCAAATCCGTGAATTGGCATGATCCAAGCGAACCACGCCAAGCGGTACAG
This sequence comes from Amorphotheca resinae ATCC 22711, assembly GCF_003019875.1. Lineage (NCBI taxonomy): Eukaryota > Fungi > Ascomycota > Leotiomycetes > Helotiales > Amorphothecaceae > Amorphotheca > Amorphotheca resinae. Next base: position 3,069,395 of record NW_020194471.1, read on the forward strand.
ATCCTTGCAAAATGGACCGAAATTGATGTTGATGATGCTCTTGAACTGCTGGGCCCTACATTTGATAATCCTGCAGTGAGAGCGTATGCTGTTGATCGTCTGAGAAAGTCCGACGATGATGAGCTTCTGCTTTATCTCTTACAGTTGGTGCAAGCTCTTAAATTCGAGCACATATCACCCGATTCCACCCAAGATGCGACGCAAGATTCTTCGCTTGCACGATTTCTCATTGCACGAGCAACCCGTAACTTTATGCTCGGGAACTACTTCCATTGGTACCTCATGGTGGAGTGTGATGACAGGAGTGAAGCCCAAGGCGCGGAGTATCGCAAACTATTCGCTAAGGTCGAGTATGATTTCATGACCGAGTTAGTGAAGCTTCCAGGTGGTCCTGAAACTCGGAAAACTCTCCTACGACAGGCTGAACTCATAACAGTTCTCTCTAAAATCTCGGGGGATATCAAGGCGTCTAAAGAAACGATACCCCGGAAGGCCGAAAGGGTGAAGCAGTTTCTTGCTGACCCTAAAAATGAGATTATTACTATTGACCCGCCTCTACCACTTCCCTTAGATCCATCTGTCATGATCACAGGTGTCGATCCAGCAGAGACTCTGGTCTTCAAATCGTCACTTTGTCCGATTAGGATTACCTTCAAGACGACAACCAGACAAAAGTACCAGATCATTTTCAAGACGGGGGACGATCTTCGACAAGACCAACTAGTCATTCAAATCATCACACTAATGGACCAGTTACTTCAAAAGGAAAACCTGGACCTGAAGTTATCTCCATATAAGATTCTCGCTACCAGTGTAACTGCTGGAGCAGCCCAATTCGTGCCGTCGATGAGTTTGCAAGCCATTGTTACCAAATACAAGGGTAATCAGGTCTTAGCCTACCTGAAGTCAAACAATCCTGATGACAAGGCACCACTGGGTGTCCGCAAGGAGGCACTCGATATATTCGTCAAGTCGTGTGCAGGATACTGTGTCATTACCTACCTGCTCGGGGTAGGAGATCGCCATTTGGACAACCTCCTCCTATCTCCGGATGGACATTTTTTCCACGCAGACTTCGGCTTTATTCTTGGCCGCGATCCCAAACCCTTTGCCCCGGCCATGAAGCTCTGCAAAGAAATGGTTGACGGCATGGGCGGTGCATCCTCAGAGCAATACCGCCAGTTCAAACAATATTGCTTTACAGCTTACACTACCTTACGGAAATCCTCAAATTTGATTCTTAACTTGTTTAGCCTGATGGTGGATGCCAATATTCCCGATATCAAATTGGAGCCAGATAAGGTGGTATTGAAGGTTAAGGAGAGGTTCCATTTGGAAATGAGCGAGGAGGATGCAATTAGGCACTTTGAGAGGCTGATTGAGGATAGTTCGAATGCTATCTTCCCCGTGGTTATCGATAGGTTACATGGGTTAGTGCAGCATTTTAGGGTGTAAAGACTTGCATGTCGTGGAGTTGGGAATTAGAGGGGTTCGGAATGGGCGTTATATCTGTGAATGGGGATTTTGGAAATAATTACTTGGGCTTCCGGAGAAATATTCAGACACATTGAATTGAGAAATCGACTTGATTTCATGAGAAAAAGCAGGAGTATGGCATACATTAGTATGAACTGTGACTGGCAGAAATGGGTATATTTTTGTATCCTCGTGAAATCGACTCTGCACCTTGAAACAACGAACTATGATGTGTCCATTCCATTCACCGGATCCTTGTCCACCCCATCATCAGCATGCTTCTCATGCGCGTCCGATGGTTCCGGAGTAACCTCTCCAAACTCACTCCCTGGACTCTTACTCCTCCCACTTCCCTCACTCCCTCCACCGTTAACCTCCTCCGGCTCACTATCCAGCAAATCCTCAATATCTCCCAAGGGGCTAACTCTCGGATCCAGCTTCTCCTCATCCTCCAGCTGCGCTCTGCTCGGCATCTTCCACAAAGTTGTCGAGCACATTCTCTCTTTTGTCAGCAGCCCATCCACGAACTCATCCATGAACGTTAATCTCCTCCCCGTCCTCGTCCGCATCACCAATTTCCTCTTATCCTCTAGAAACGGCTCCAAAAACAAATATACATCCTTCGCCTTCCTCGTCAACCGTACATAAAATACCGCCAGCGCCCTCAGATACTTGAATTTCTCGCCTCCATACCCTAGATACTCCTGTATAACATCATCGTCCGGCCCCAGCTGCAACAATTTGAACGCCAGGCATAAGAAAGGCGAGGGCTTCTGGGCATCGCCGTAAGTGCCGCCGATAAACCGCACGTGTGCGACGACGCGGTCGACGATGTCGGCTTCGTTGACGGCGAAACATTGGTCTTTCCAGAAGTAGGAATCGACGATGCGCTCCCGCACCGGCTTCTCCATGATCGTGGCAGGGTTTAGGCCATTGGGTGCTAGGGGCCCGCTGGAGCCGCGCTCGTCGAGGAAGCGCTTTTCGTCCGCGCGATGGGTGGCCATGATGGGCAGTGGGTGAGAGGTTGAGGAGGTTGAGGAGTTTGAGGGGGCAGGAGGGGTCGTTTGGATGGGGTGCGGTCTACGGTCGTTGGTAGGTAGTGGGTACTGGACGGTGAAGTTATTAGGCTTGTCGTACCTGGTGTTCAAGCTTCGAGATTGACACCAGGAGCTTCCTTGGAGGAGAACGTGAGATTTGTGGGGTCAAGGTGAGGTCTGGGGAAAGATTCTCTTATCGATAAAGCGAGAATTAGCTTATTAACTGGTACTTCGCAGATCACCCAGGTCTAGCCTTCAACACCACCCGTCAATCACTTCTTATGGAATATTGATTGACTTGTCCAAATCCCAGTACTCACGCATTGGAGCCATCACTCAGGACGAATTGAGAGCCTGGCAACAGACGGGCGCTGACTTTCAACCTGAATGACTTGGTCTCGTTAAGGAACTATTCTCCCAGAGAACTCCCCAAGCAACCTTATTTAATCGCCACTGATTATCTCGAGGCACTCGTTGAAGGGCATTTGCATCATCTCATTACTCAATGCAATGATGCAGTGGATGATGAAGCAGACTGAGGGAAATTTTGTCGCCCGCTTCTTGTTCCTCAGAATAATGCGGCAACTCTCTACAAAACACAGACACGGGCCTTTTCCGCTGTTCTGTGACGATCTCCGCCCCTCAAATGTTATCGTTGATGCTGACCTCAACGTCCGCGGTGTCATTGATTGGTAATTTTGTTACGCTGCCCCGGTTGGTTTCACCTACAACCCGCCATGGTGACTGTTATTAGCATTTCCGAGCAGCTGGGAAGGCGGGCTGGAGCTCTCCTTCGCTACCTATCTGTCACGGCTTGAGGTATTTCTGGAAATCCTACAAGAGAGCGAACATGAGACGATCGCGAAGGGCACATTCTCGAGGTGCAGGGGCTGACATAGCAGTTGAAAGATTCCTTCTATAGTGGACAGTTTTGGGTCTGCTTTGCAGCGAGGACCAGCTATGAGTTCGATGACATCTACTGGAAATTCATCGATCCGATATATTACGGCGAGTTTACTTTTATTGAAGACCAGATCGAACTTCTGGGCCCACAGGAACAAGATTATCGCAAGAGGTTTGCTCCTTTCAAGATACAGCACGCGAGAGAGGGCGGGTTGAGTGAGCATCGGACTCTGAAGGAGATACTATCTTCGTGAGTCTATACTCACCTTGACTCAGCACACTGTCTGGTTGTGTTGACTCTGTCGTGTGTCACTCTAGGTGACCTTGTTTTCTACTTCAGCAAACGGCGTTTGTGGATAGGATGCTTTGGGTTACGCTGCAGTGATTTATGAGACTCGATAAGTGCGAGTCTACATTGTCTCCCCATTGCATACCAGAATGCTAACCTGTTGGGCTCATTCTCGGAAACACTCGCAAGACACAAACAAAATGGCTACCTTTGGTAACTGGAATGACATTGGTCGTGCCAGAGAGAGCTTTTCATTCCTCCTTGCATCTTACACAGGGAGAGAAGTGCAGATATCCGGATCGGTGTAGCTGCTGGCACGGAGCTGTCAGATACATCTCTATCTCAAGGACTTTAGCATCTCCTTATCTGCTTTCGAGCTATAGCATCTTATGGCATATACATTCCTAAATTACTAACTGAATTTTAAAACACTGAATACGCCAATCTGCGCGCCCAATCCTTTGCAGTGTGGAACAATAGACTCAAGCAACTTCCTCAAGAAAGGGTGGCTCGTGCTCCTATGATCTGTAATCTGTTATCGATAGTTGCCGTGACAATGGCCATTGTTGACTTGAGCCCCTGCGTATACTTTCTTGAAACCACCATTTCAAGACTCCCAGACATCGCAATCACGATACATGCGCCAGTAATTATCATCTAATTTGAATAATTAGTTGCGCAATAAAAGAGTATGCTCCTTACATCAGGCCAAGTTTCCGTAGCCATCTCCTCCTTCGTCGGTACGAACTGAAATTCCCATTCCTTCCAGCCCAGCGCACTTCACTAACGATCATCAGTTTTCTTATTTACTTCTGCCCTTTTCCTGAGCGGTTACGTGATCCAGCAACAGACTGTTCGAGATATCAGGGCTGCAATAAGACCGCAACCTACACCGACGCAGGCGCGCATGTACCTCCCTACGCAGTTTGCGTCGAAACCTACACCAGCACAGCGAGAAGGAGGGGAGGAGGCTGTGATCAATATCAAGCATGATGGAGATCCGAGATATTTTGATGAGGCCGCTAGTTCAGAGGATCAGAACACACCCGCAACAAGGAGGAGGAAGGGGAAAGGAACAAACAAAAAACAATCCGAAGACGTCGTGCGGGGGGATGAAGCGGATCAGAAGCCGATGATGAAGATGGAGGAAGTTCGGCCGGTGCAAGCAGATAATCTTTATGATCTAGCTCCGGGTTCTAAACCTATCGGTGAGTCGGAGAAGTCGAGGGAGCAGAAACCGATCAGTAGAGCGGAAAGGAGGAGGAGGATTAAGGAGCAGATCCTAGCTGCTGGTGAGGGCGAGGGCTTTAAAGGATATAGGAGACGGATGTGGTAAAGGAAGGTTTGATATTATAGGTGAGGGGGATTTGAAATGAATATGGCGAGCACCCGGAATAGGCTCTGGCGTCTTGGGTATACAGGTACGGAGTTGGTATAATGATGGAATGTTGTATATTATGATGATGTATTGTATGACTGCCATGGCCCATCCATAAATGCGAAGAAGCTACGAGTTAAGGCATAGCAAACTTTCCAATTTCTGGACAGCATTGTGATAGGTTATTGAGTCCTAACAACTCCAGTTCAGGCTGAACTACCAGAGGATAGACTTCCTATTGACGCAGTTATATGCACAGTAACCAGTCAGTCATCTTTGGACTGTGAATTAATGTTTGATGGCCCCAGAAAGCTGGACTTGACGGAGCTTCGGATTCATTTCCAAAGAAGTACCTATATAGCATCCAGATATACTCTCACATATCCATACATCCTAGAACCAACGGAAGGACCAATCGAGAGCGGAATGCAATGAAAGACACACGGCCTACCGTGTGTCGTGCATCAATCCCTGGCAATACATCCGTCCCAATTTTCCAATCATCTATCTCTTGGAGGGAACCAACTCTGGCTGGAGTCGGTTTGTAGTACTACATGCAGCCCATCGTGGCGATCCTTGACTCCGCACAACTGGCGCTCTAGCCGTGCTGTTGAAAGCTACTTTGGTAAAAGGTATCTCTTGTTATGAAAACACAAGACCGGCTCCCTCCGAGCTACATGTGTCGTAATGACACCTCACTGATGAAGTATATTTCTGCCAGCATAACAACATCACACTGCACTGCTTTTGAGGACCTAGCCCAGACCTCCTAACAGCCTCCCCCAAGACAAGACATAGAGTACTATAGGCGTACAGTCAATGACCATATCCACTTCGCCCATGGCGTTCATTGGAGAGATATCAGACTTTCAATACGGACCTTGACAAATCAACTCTGCGCCTCGGAAATTACGCTCTGCGAGCAGCCTCGTGTAAAGTCCATGCCGGAAGACTGTCTACGAAGTCAGGTTTATTTTGAACATGTTGTCTGTTACAGATCATGATTGCATCTGTATAAAATGTTAAAAGCTTACCGGGCGTTTCCCAGGTTCAGTCATTATCCGACATCAGAACTGCCCGCATCTCTTCAACTCCAAACTTCACAATTGACAACACCTGGATGCCACGACCGAGTTCAGTGCCCTCGGACCCCATTAAAGATTTCTGACGCTCGATGCGGGCATTTTCAAGCTGGGACCTCTGCTCGGAAATAGCATTCTCGAATTTAGCAAGCATCGTATGCAAAGCCGCGGTCTGCTCACTTGTAAGAACACGGCGAGTTTTATCCGCTGCCTGTTCCTTGAAGCGGCGGAGCTGTTCTTCCTTTACACGTAGATAGCTCTCATTCCGTTCGATAGTCACGCATTTCGCGCATGGCCGGTCCCTCGTGACGATCTCGTAGATCAGCTGCCGGCTGCATGTGCCCTCAGAAATCGAGTGTGAGCATGGCCCTACACGCTGGTGCCATCGGTAATCCCCACACTCGTATAAGATCACGTCGACACACATGGGGCGTGGATCTGGTGGAAAGATGCTGGACCGAATAAGTACTGGACGTTGCGCGCTTGGCGAGGCGCCGAGGGAAGTCCTGGCGGGTCGCGGCAAGCGGGATCACGTGCCACACTAGCGTCCGCCCGAGTGGATTTCTGACGAGGCTGAAAGTGCATGATGCACATAAGAGGCATAAATGTATGCGATTTCAACTGCAACACCAACAACCTCAACCACGTCATATCATCTCGCCGGTGTTCGATAACAACTCCTCGAATTTTCTTTTTTCCTTCAACTTACTTGGTTCTGTTCAGGCCGCTGGTCTCTCCACAAGTCCAGCACCATGTCAGACCGAGAATTCAATAGTGAGTCCTCGATTTGCTTCGTGACTTCCGTCTCCCAACTCAAGTCCTTGCTCTCGCTCTCAATAAAAGTATATAAGGAGCTAGGCTTCCAAATATAAGAATATTATGTGATTTTGTTGACCTCGATATACTGTCGACTTCTGTCCGAGGCGCCGTTTTGAGCATCATCGCCTTTGTGCCCTGATGTGCCCTGCTGGATTCTGAGTTCATGTATACTATCTTTTTCTACTTGAAGATCCAGAGAACCAGTTTGCTTCTGTTGTGTCGATATGAGTAGTGACTAGCTGCTGACGCTCTTTCCTTCTAGGCAATGACGACTTATCTCTTCCCAAAGGTAATCTTTCTAACTTTTCTTCTTCTCTTCTTTCTTTCCCCTTCTCTCTTCACTGCAGCATCATCATCATCACATCGTTATACTCCATGGCGGGTTCTCATAAATTTGTCCCAAAAGACTACAAAGGTTCCTGGGACGACGGCCCGCCCTGGGCCGAGTGCAAGCACTGCGGATCAGGTGGTTCGCATAATGCTGCCTGCATGAGCAGTGCCGAACGAGTTGCTCCACAGGTCACTTCGCAAGTTACTCCTCAAGCCACTGCGCAAGTTACTTCGCAAGTCGCTCCACAGGTCACTCCGCGGGGTCCATCCTCACACCAAAATCGCTATATACCGCCCACAAGACCCGTGGAGATCCCTTCCAATAATCATTATCCGGGTGCTGGTCCCTTTGATCGTCGGGCCTCTGACTATTATTATGCGTGGCGTGAAAGAGGATTAGTTACTTCTGGGACTCCCACTTTCTTCACCAATCAACTAGCTCCACCAACTCTACCTTATGGAATGATGGGGCCGCCTCTACCTTCTGGAATGATGGGGCCGCCTGTAGGCCCACGTTATTCTGCTGCTATTGGGAACGGAAGATTCGTAAACCCGGAGGGCACGAATCTCAATTCATTCACTCAACATACTAGATACCCATACCCCAATCATGGGAATCTAGACCGTCGACTTCCACATCAGCAGAACGGTCTCCAGGCACGGGAACCTATACCAGCACCAGATCCAGTGAGGGAAGAGGGGTCTCAAGACGATCCCAACAACAACGCAATGGAGGCCAATAGCAATACACCAGCGAGGGAAGAGGGGTCTCAAGACGATCCTAACAACAACGCAATGGAGGCCAATAGCAATACACCAGCGAGGGAAGAGGGGTCTCAAGACGATCCCAACAACAACGCAATGGAGGCCAATAGCCATACACCAGCGAGGGAAGAGGGGTCTCAAGACGATCACGACAACAACGCAATGGAGGCCAACAGCCATACATCAAATCAAGATATTGACCGCAACCATCAGCCGGTAAAGCAAGTCCTGCACACCCCCTACAGGGATGCTCTGCAGCGTCCTTACCCCCCGCCACAACCACAGAAATAATTCGGAGGGATCAGCAAACAGACCAAAAGCCATTGTATCATCATCCGCGAGATGGAGATAAATCGATAAAGGCTGACACGCTTTTCCTTTGGGTCCAATCGGGTACTGGGCCAACATTCGGCAGCCGATAAATCGATCTTTACCACTCCATTACGCTGCCCGGTAGTACCAGGCGCAACCTTTAAGTTTTTGAGGTTCTAATGACACGGTTCTATCGGAAGAACCTTGCGAGTCTATGGAATCTTCTGGACACTCGTTTTTCTGAATCCCCAGCCTATAGCGCTAATTGCACTTATTACTTTCTTTTAAACACGAAGAACATTTGTAACATTCAGCGTACTAATATATTTTGATAGCCACCGTCCAAAAAATTGTCACGGAAATCCTTCCACCGTCGTCAGGCTTGGCATTTGGCAAAGATGCACGAGACCTTTTAATTGAATGCTGTGTTGAATTCATTACCTTGATCTCATCTGAAGCAAATGAGATCAGTGAGAAGGAAAGCAAGAAAACCATTGCTTGTGAGCATATCACAAAGGCACTGGAACAGTTGGGGTTTGGAGAATACGTGCCGGATATTATGGAGGTTGCTAGTGAACACAAAGAGCAACTGAAGGTATGCATCCTATCCATTTTTCCAGGTGATGTGGTGCTGATTCTGTGGAATAGGGACGAGAGAAAAAGGCAAATAAACTTGAACAAAGCGGCTTGTCAACAGAGCAACTTCTCGCAATGCAAGAAGAAGCCTTTAGAGATGCAGCGCAACGCCATGGATGATATGTTTTTGGAGGGTTCTTTTGCGTGGGCTCTTTTGTTTTCACTGCGTGCATGGTTTCTCGAGTTAGGGTTGGCATGGATGGTGGCGTTGGGCTTTCCCTCATTCCCAAGAGGGCTTTGATGTGGAGAATGTCTCTAAGCATAGAAGATGCCAATGAACATCACTCTCATCTTTCCATCATACTTTGGTCTAGCACTGCTCACATAGTTCAGGCATATTTGACCTTGATCCCACTTACCTAACTTCTAGTTAGGATTATGCAAAGCGCATAGTACCTATCTTCCCTTCCACTACCTGCCCAAAACCATAAACGTAGGGATACAGCGTCATCACATGACCACGTTCCTCTTGTCAAACCATACCCTCATCCAGCCTCTCATCCAACAGACAAATCAACTCCGGAGCCACCGAAGCTGGCACCCTTTTTCATAAACCGGATTTTGGTTCATAGTAGCTGAATGGTTAGACGTATACGATACTCACGATATAAAGATTAAAGATCACCAAGACCATGCACGCAAACGAAGCTAGGGCTTAAAATATTCTATATAATATGGGATATAGATCTAAACTCATGTATCGCCATAAACGAAGACGCCCTTCCCAGCTCTGAAGCCACCGAGGGTGCCCTGCACGGCATCCTTCAGGACGCTCTCCTCGGTGGACCAGTCCCAGGTCAGCTGCTGGACGGGGACGTCCTTGAACATGCCGAGCCTGGTCATCTCCAGGATCTCGTAGACCATGCGGCGCTTCTCGTCGGGGTTCGCGTCGCTCCAGCGGCTGACCCAGAAGCCGCTGAATTTCAGGTCTTTGAAGATCAGGGCTGCGGTGGGGAGTTGGAGCGGTTGCTTGGACATGCCGCCGTAGGTGACGAGGTGGCCGGATGGGGAGAGGCATTTCACTAATGCGGATGTGGGCTTGCCTCCTACGCAGTTCAGTCCGATCTTAACCTTTTCCCGGCCGCCATTCGTCCATTCCTTGACCTGGTCCGCGAATCCTTTGTCCATGAGTTCGGACTCGGTGACTACCTTCGTGGCACCGAGTTCTAGGAGCTCCTTCTTCATCGCCTCTGTCGCCGCCGGATCCGGTCTATCTCTAATGATATTTATAGATTTCAGACCCCATTGCTTACCCAGCTGGATCGCCGCTCTTCCCACACCACTGTTGGCTCCGTTCTGGATGAACCACTGGCCCTCCCTTATATCCTCGAAATCCTTCAGCATCCGATACGCAGTGCATGGGTTCACCGACACAGTGCCGACTTGGATGGGCGTCAATCCTTCCTTGTTTACTTTGAGCACGTCCGATTCCTCGGCGAGCGTGTGCGTGCGCCATGTCCCGAATCCCGTGTGCTTCATTATGATCCAGTCGCCCTTGCTCACGGATTTGACGGACGCTCCGACGGACGCAACTTCGAAGCAGCCCTCGTTACCGCCAACGGCGCTGGGCTCAGATGTCCCGAGGAGGGAGGTGAAGGGTGGTTTTGCTGGGTAGACGCCCTGGATCTGGTTTATATCCGCGGGGTTTATGGGCGTTGCGAGGGCGCGCAGGAGGAGGGAGTTAGAGGGGAGCGAGGGCGAGATGGAGTGCGTGTGTAGACTATGTTAGATTAGCTATTATTCTCTGCTGGGTGATAGCAAGGGGGAAGAGGCTTACGAGAGGACATCAGCTGGCTCTCCATATTTGGAGTAGACGAGAGCTTTTGCCTGCGTGTAGCCGTACGGACCCGACTTGAACCTACGGCAGGTCAATGGCCCATGGCGGGGAGCCAATGCCCGTGGCAGAGCTGCAATAGAGCGATTGCTGGCTCGTAGAGTCGGTAATTGAGGCATTGTGTGGTGGACTCGACTTCACAATTCGAGAAGTGAAGTCAAAACAAGTGGAGTGAAGCTTAGTGAAGCTTGCCAAGGTGCACGCGGCGCATGACGTTTAGCGGCCGACGGGAAGCTCCTTGCAGGGTCTCTGCACGTGGCTTCGCGATATATTGACATGTAAATAATAATAAATATTTACGCTATTTAAATCATAAATAACTGGATAAGTTGGAAGGTTAATAGGTTGATAGGTTGATAAAAGCAAGGTAGCCATGTATAATAAACACGCTTGGTATAGCCCTCACCCCGATGCATGTTCAATAGGACCCTGGCCAAAGTTTCCTTTTTCATCTTCCTTTCTCACGAGCCGTGAGGCCTTGGACAGAGCGAAGGTTCACGGAGCTGGGAAACCAAATGACCCTTATCCATCCACTTCAAATCCATGATGAGAACGTGTTGACCGATGAGAAAACGCCTAGGACATTATATTAATACTAATAACAGGTGGATGCTAAGGCCCGAAGCTCGAACGTCCACGGTGCCCCGAAAGCCTGCCAGAGTTACAAATGCTACCAGCTGATGGCAATTCCCATGCATTAACAGGAGAGAATGGCCCAAGACATCGACCAGTGACGCAAAGAATGAATAAAAAGAGCGCGATTGCTCATCTCTTCGAGCGGGTATCTCGATCCACCGTCACCTTCTTCAATCTGTCTCCTCCGCCCAATTATCAAAACTCCGTGACCTGTGAACAGCAATTGGTGCTCTACGTCCACCTCTGACCGTAGGTGTCGTAGCAACATGCCATGTCTGCTCATGAAATGTTCTTGAACAGCTCTCCTCCACCCAGACTACCCCCGTCATTGTCCGAAATCTTGGCCTTCAGTTGGCTCAACTCTGGCAGTTTCGGTGGCGGTGGTCCCACAGGTGCCACATGCTGCTTCACAACTGGCTCATCCTCATAAACTATGCTTGTCCGATGATTTATGGTTGAGAGCCTCTTGAACCAATTCCCACCCCGCTTCTTCGCTGGAGGCCCGCTAGTCATGAAACTACTCGGGCTTTCCGGCCTCCCGCCCGCTGCCAAATTCTCGTTCGTCCCATCATAGTTCATCCCATTCGTATAGTTTCCGTGGAGGGATTTCCGGGACAGGAATCGTCGGAGGCTGCTTGGCCGCCGCGACGAAGCAGGGCTCAACGGTGGTTCGCTCGTTCGACCGCGTCCATCAGAGGTTCTGGAAGTTCTAGGAGGAGCAGTGGAGGCTGCAGGCAGAGTGTCGATACTCGCAAGTGTGGATTGTGTGGTTCCTTTCGGCGCAGCAGCAGGAGTGGTCTCTTCGACGGGAGAGATGGGTGGAGGAGGGATGGAGGTGCCTTCGGTGAGGGAGTAGTTGATAGGGACGAGAGCGGGCAGCTCGAAACGCCCTTTGGTCTTGCCATTGGGAGGCATTGTAGGTGCTGGACGAAGGCGGCAGCGAAGAGGAATCCGCTGCTCGTATGGTACAGATATAGGAGAGGGACGCTTGCGCGGAAGAAGGGAAATAAGAAATTCTGGGGGAGAGTCGAGAGGGTCGAGGGTGCTTGGCTCGTGCTCGTGCTCGTGCTGGTGCTCGTGCTCGCTATATTTGTTGACTCTGCAGCTTTCTCCAATGCGATGCGATTGATTATGTGGTGAACGGAGGAAGGAAGCCTTGCTGTGTTTGTGTTGATGGGACGAGAGTCGCGGCCATGGAGTATTGGAGTATATACAGCGACCCAGATATCTTTTCCTCCAGATATCACGGCAAAAGAATGGAATTGATGGGCGGAGGAGGAGGGTGGTTGGATGGCGGGTCTTGCGTTCGTCCCATTTAATCCTCATTCAGGGTCCTCGTTTGCCGGGCTGGCTGCAGGGGTTCCCGATATGGACGAGTCACGTGATTGCCCCTGGCGAGAAAAGGGGTTGGGTCCAGCTGGACGAAGATGTCCGAATATCTCTCTATAAATGTCCACATATTGTCTTCTCAAATGTATCCAGTGATGCATGTATTAATAATGTGCTTCTAGAATCAAACCCCCCTCTTGCATTTCGGCGTGAGTCATTGGACTTTCGTATAAATCTCCTATACCCCCCATTTCTGTCCCTCAGATACAGTACTTCACCAACCCAAAAGGTTTCAAGCTCAAAATCCATAATGTCAAGTACTCCACGTCCCATTCGATCTGTTTCCAACACTGAGTTGTATGACCGGTGGGCTAAAGTATATACCCTTTCCTAAACATCTCATGTAAACATCGACTAAGACCCAGTTCAGGTCTATGACACCGACGGCAACATCTTGCAAGCACTTGATGACCACATGCTGCCTCCCCTCATCGACCGAGTCTTCAAGCTGCTCTCCTCCTCCTCACCACTGACCATCACCGAGCTTGGCGCAGGAACTGGGCGGAACACCGTCAAACTCCTATCCACTGCCCTCCCAATCTCTCGCATCAATGCTCTGGATCTAAGCCCTGGTATGCTCGCCGTTGCCAAGTCTCGGTGCGCTGGCGCTCTAGGATCTGATGGCCAGGCTCCCCAGGTCGCGTTCTACGATTTCGACGCCCTGCGCCCCGCCAACTATCCCCTTGTTGCCTCTCTCTCACTAACAGCAGACCTTGTCGTCTCCACGCTCGTCCTGGAGCACTTACCCCTGTCTGACTTTTTCCGGACTGTAAAATGGCTTCTTAAACCAGAGGGCGGCTATCTAGTGTTGACGAATATGCATGCCGACATGGGCCGGAAATCACAGGCCGGTTTTGTAGATGAAGAGACGGGGGAGAAGGTTAGAGGGGAGAGCTTTGTATATGAGGTTTCAGAGGTGCTGGAGGAGGGCAAGAAGTGGGGGTTTGTGCTTGAGGGGGAGGTGGGCGAGAGGGGTGTGAGGAAGGAGGACATTGGTGAGGGTAGATTGTTGGGGGAGAGGGGCAAGAAATGGATTGGTTGTTTGTGTTGGTTTGGATGTGTGATGCGGCTTAAGGTTTGAGGAGTGAGAAACTGGGTTGAGAGTGGAGTGCATAATGCAAAGAAGGGAAGAATATGTTTGTGTCCAAGCAGATATAGATACAATTGACTTCCTTACACACCTTCCTTCATACTTATAGTACAATTGATGTCTTGTTCGTAATTACACTCCCGGCCTAAACCCCTACTGTGCGCGCCAAATTCGTGGTTGAGGTCTTTTGGAAGTTTCAGAACATTCCCCACACATGTGAAAAGAGTACAAAATCAATTAATAATTTTGTACAAGGTTCCATTGGACCGCTGTATTTGGGTTGTAGAAGTTTGATGTGGAGAACTGCTCAGATGATTCGATCCTTGCGAGGTCCCCAGTCCCTCGATCAGTCTTTTGCTGAAACTTCTGGAACTGTAATGGCCCGTCCCTGTAACTTCAGCCTGGGTGAAGTTCGTAAACCGTATACTCGACGAAATTGCTACTTCGGGCGTTCAAGATTTTCCCACGATTTGAAGGCATCATCAAGATCGAGGTCGGGTTCCTGTTGCGAGCGAGGTTGCGAGCGAAGCTTCCGTGGCAGCTTCGCTTTCCTATCGGTCGATATGTATTTTCTAATTAATGGGGTCTTCTTCTTCTCCTCTGCGGGTGATCTTTGGGATTTAGAATCGACTGGAAAGTAAGATATTTTGAATTTTACCGGTCCGGGTCGTAGATTCTCGAGCAGCCGGGCGGTCTCCAGTAGCCGATGGTCGTCTGAGTATTGTCCAATAATTTGTATACCGGCGTATGCCGGGGTATTGGGCCGCTGATGCTCTTCAGGGATTGGGAATGGGATGCTAATAGCAGGAAGCCCAGCTAAGCTGGCGGGGACAGTGAAGACATCGTTCATGTACGTATCGACCGGCGTTTGCTTGGATATATCATCTAGGGTTGGTGGCGGAGTTGGGGCAGTTGGGCAAACTATGAAGTCTACCTGAGATGGGCCAAGTTTGTTGTCCAGTTCAACAGACTCATCCATGTCGCTGAGGTCAAATTGCTCGGAGGGACGAAGGAGATTTGGTAGAGAGAACACTCGGTCGAAATCCCGCTGCACTAACCTTCGGACCTTTTGAGCCTTGATGAAGTAGTTGTCAATGGCTTCCGAGCTTAGTGTGTATGACCCCAGCAGAATTCGTCGTTTCACTTCGTCGCCAAACCCCTCTCCTCTCGTCTTAGAATACAGAACGTCAACAGCAGAATCGCTAGAATCACTGCGAGTTCCATATCTAACGCCGTCATATTTTGACAAGTTGGAGGCTGCTTCAGCTGGCGCAATCACGTAATAGGCCGAAAGAGCATGTTTTGTATTCGGCAGAGACACTGGTACAACAGTACACCCCTTTTCTTGGAAGAGCTTCAAGGCGTTTTTCCAGGCTTGTCGAATTCCAGGGTCCAGTTCCGAGATGTTGTATTCAATTGGAACACCAATCTTTAAGTTCTGGATGTTTTTGTTGAAAGGTCCATGCCTACCAGACTGTATTGCAGATCTCTTCCGCCCTTCCTTTATGCGTTGCCAGGTTGCATCTGTGATAGAAGTTGGGTCTCGAGGGTCGTGTCCCTTAGCATTTTGTAGGAGTACAAAGAGGTTCTTAACCTTAGCTGACAAGATGCCTACAGTATCGAGGGAGTTGGCGTAGGGGACCACGCCCCAACGTGGAATCAAACCATAGGAAGGTTTGAATCCTACCACACCCGTATAAGCTGCTGGAAGTCTGACCGAGCCACCTGTGTCCGTTCCCAGAGCAACCTTGCATTGCTGAACCGCAACGGCCACTGCGCTTCCTCCTGAGCTTCCTCCAACTGAACGTTCATCAAAGGAGTCATGGCGAACGGGGCCAAAGAAGGAATTGGTAGAGTGTGATCCCATGCCAAACTCATCCAAATTAGTCTTCCCTACGATTGAAGCCCCAGCATGCCAAAGCCGTTCCGTAACAGTGGCCTCAAATGGGCTTTGATGGTCCTGGAGAATTCCTGATCCGCATGTTGTCGGGAGATTGGCCGTGGCTATGTTGTCCTTGACGGCTAGAAGTCGAGAGTGCTTTGAAATAAGTGCTTTTTTAGGATCTAGCCTTACAGTCAGCGTATATCTCTCCAATCCATGAATCCAATCCACAGACCTCGTGCTTGGACGTCGGCTTCGGCAGGGGCTTTGCCATCCTGAGGGGCGGGAGTCCTTGAGATGAAGGCATTCAAGTCCGCCTGTTTCCCATAATTGAAGAGCACATTTCGTACTCCTTGGTTAGTGGATGCGCGAAGCATTGGTGCTTCGCAATTCTGTTGCTGAAGTTAATATCGTCGTCGTCTCCCGTGTCGAAATCGCGCCGCGTTAAATTTGTCGCTAACTGCCGGCGGACACCGTTCTGGGCTACTGTGCACTACGATAACGTTGCTTATCGCAACAATCGCCACCGGGCCCGAGTCATCCCAGCCACACTTCAGTGGAACCTCCATCTAAGGTACCTGTGCCGCCAATGGTCCATAACCACCATTCTCACCAAGAACTACTGTAGTATTCGCATACATCTTGGTGGTGGTTTTTCCCTGTCTTCCTCAACACCATGGCTAAAGGATGGTTGGTTTGGATGAGCCTGCTGGCTTCGCTGGCCATCGCTGAACAGCCATCTGCCCCGAAGCCCATCGCAGCACCTATTAGACCTCTCCCATGGGGCCAGCTGAATTTCTTGCAGACGACGGATACACATGGATGGCTAGCGGGACACTTACAGGAGTGAGTCTTCTCGTCTTCAGGCTCTAAAATTCAAGAGAACTAACAGCATTGAGGCCTCAATACTCGGCCGACTGGGGAGATTATATATCGTTTGCAGAACGAATGCGGGAGAAAGCAGATGCCATAGGAGTAGATCTCCTACTTGTCGATACCGGCGATCGAATAGAAGGAAACGGGCTCTACGATGCTTCAGATCCCAAGGGAAAATACACCTCCGACATCTTTAAAGGGCAGGACATCGATATTATTTGTCCCGGAAACCACGAGTTATACCAAATCGCTTCTGGGGCTCGAGAGTACGACGTAACTGTGCCGAACTTCAAGGGGAAGTACATAGCCTCGAACCTTGACTACATAGACCCAAAGACCGGAGAGCAGGTTCCTATGGCTCAACGGTATCGAAAGTTCACGACCAAGAACCAAGGGATTCGAGTCCTAGCATTCGGATTCTTGTTTGATTTTACGGGCAATGCGAACAATACTGTGGTGCAACCAGTCGAGGAGACTATTAAAGAGCAATGGTTCCAGGATGCAATCAGGGAGAAGGTAGACCTATTCGTTGTAGCCGGCCATGTCACGCTCCCAGGGCGAGAATACAAGGCCATATTCAGGGCAATCAGGAGCCAGAATTGGGATACCCCAATCCAGTTTTTTGGTGGTCATAGCCACATTCGAGACTTCCACAAATATGACTCCAAGGCATATGGCCTGCAAGCGGGTCGCTATATGGAGACTATTGGATGGATGTCCATTGAGGGAATCAAGAAGAAATCGGGAGAGATCGAAGAGAGCCAGTCTAGTGCTGGAATATCATTCGAGCGGAGATACATCGATAACAACCTCTTTGGCTACCATTATCATACCGGATTAAACGCCACGACGTTCCCAACCGACCACGGGCTGAATATCTCCACCTCGATATACAAAGCGAGGCAAGCATTAGACCTCGATCACAACTTTGGCTGCGCACCAAAAGATCTCTGGATGAGCCGCGCGCCATATCCCAGCGAGGACAGTCTCTACACCTGGCTAGAGAACGAAGTTGTTCCCGATGTCGTCGTCAATCCGGAACGGAAAGATGTCCCAACCCTAGCAATTACCAACACTGGCGCCATGCGCTTTGACATCTTCAAAGGGGCCTTCACCCGCGACGCAACATACATCATCTCTCCCTTCGTCAGCAAATACCGCTATATCAAAGACGTGCCCTACGAATCGGCAAAACGCGTCTTGACAATAATCAACAACGCCGGGCAAGTCCTCTCAACGCCCGAACTCGACTTCTCCCAACTCGCCCCTCCAGAACAACTCTCCATCCGCACCTCCCCCTCCCCCTCGCCTCCCTCCTACCAACCAAACAACAACAACCTCCAATCACCTCTCCTCTCATCCCCCAACCACCCCCATCTCCTCCCGGGCTACACCACCAAAGACGACGGCGGCGACGAAGGCGACGACACGCTACATACGCCCATAACCTTCTACCGCGTACCCAACGTGATCCAGAGCGCGCTCTCGCTGCCCGCCGACCACGACCCAGACGTCGTCGATCTCGTGTTTATCGATTTCATCGAGCCGTGGGTGCTCGCGGCGCTGCGGTTCACGGGACAGGGTTATGGCGCGTCGGATGTCGCGGTGTATAGGAATGAGACGTTGACGGAGTTGATGGCGAAGTGGATTATGAAGAATTGGGGGAAGGATTGTTAGGGTGTCGATTGATTTGATTGATTGCTTATGGTAGATAGATAGTAAGGGCGGGGGGGGGGGGGTATATACTGTAATATATATCTAAAATAACTTCCATATTTGGCAACAATACACCCCCTCCCATCCTGTAATCCAATCAAAAATCCATTAAAAAATCCAATCGAAATCCAAATCCTATAAAAGGAGCACATACGTACCTATGTGGCATTCCATTTCCCAACTTTAAAATTTCCCGAACTTTCCTAGGTAATCATCGCGCTCGCGAAAGTCAGCCGCATGCAGGTCCCTGCATGTACCTATGTATGCATGCAGGAGAAGGATGTTTCAAACTTTCAAACTTTCAGCTCACTTCACTTCACTTGACTTCACTCCATTTCACTCCATCTAAGTTCACTTTCCAACACATTCGAAAAGCAATGAGGCAGAGATATAGATAGATATAGATAGATAAAAATATAGAATTTGGCAGGTTCGGGACTCTATTTAAGTAAGTACAGGTATATAAATTAGCCAGGAAATAAATATCGTCGCAACCCCATTGGTTTTTCGGTGCTCTCGAGAATCTTGGCCTTCTGCGCGCGTACATGACAGGAGGAGTAAATAGAGCGATGATTAGATCAGCCAACCAATGCGGTCTCCTCTCCTGCATTACCCTACTAGTCTTCTTGAGAGAGCCGTCCCCATCACACACACACACACACACACGAATCGTTGGGTATATTGTCGTACGAAAAAAACAATCTACGATGAAATAGCGCTAGAGGGCGCGAAACCGAATTGTGGGACGGAGGCGTCGAATACACCGTAGTTGGCGTTGAAGAAGACGTCGCCGTAGATGTTCTGGTTGCCACCACCGACGGATTGGAGACCGCCGAAGCAGCTGCCGGATTCGGAGGCAGGAGCGAAGTTGAGGAGGCTGCCAGGGACCGTGGCGTAGTCGCTTTCGCCGATCAGGAAGGAGATGTCGGGGAGAGTGGCAGAGCAGTCGAAGACGTAGCCGCCATCTTCTTGGGAGTTGGTAGCACCGGAAACCTGCTTGTAGTAGGCATCGACAGCGGAATCGGCCATGAGGAGGAGGGTGGTTCCGGTGTCAGAGATACCGACCTGGCCTTCCATGGAGCCAGTCTTGGAGCCGACCTTGAAGGAGGTGGAGTCGTACTGCCAGAAACCACCGCTGTTGTCAACAGGGGTGTACTTGATTGAGCCAGAGTACTTGGAGCTGTCGGTGTATCCGAAGTCGTATTCACCGTTGGCCTGCGATGGGAGGTAGGCAGCAAAGAGGGGAGAGTCGAGAGATTGTTGAGCATTGTCGAAGAAAGTCTGTGCTTGTTGGGGTTGAACTGGATGTTGGTTAGTCACGGGATCCATATGCCAACGACTGGTTTGAGAACATACCAGTGTTGATGCTGCTGAAAGCAAGACCCAAAAGTCCGTCGCTGCTATCTTGAACGAATTCGGATGAGACCTTGTTGGCAAGCTCGACAACTTGGCCAGTGACGGTCGTGTTTCCGACGGACACAGTGTCAGTTCCGCACACTCCGCTTGCGCCGGAGCCATCTGCGTAGGAGATGTTCCATGTTGATCCAGACATCGCCTTGTAGGTGCTGCTCTTGGATGAGGAGTAGACGGTGTGGTTCTCCTGTTCGCTCTTGCTAAGGAGAGTGGAGAAGACCCAGCTGAACGTTCTTGTCAGTTTCTGCTTCCCCTATTCTCAAGAGGGTCCGAGGAGAGCTTACAGATCAGCACTTCCGGTGTCGAAGTCCAAGTTCAGCTTCTGACCTCCAACAGTCACGGGGACCAGGTATTCGGCATCTTGTGAGGTTGGCACTGCCGGGACAGAGCCGTCTTGGCGCTTCCTTGACAGGGCGAGTTCGGTCAAGAAAGACTCAGAGAAGTCCTTGGTGGGCTGCAAGTTGTACTTCTTGTAGGCCTTCAACATGGCGGCCGTTCCGTTACGGACGGCGCCGCTGTGAACAGCTTGCACACTGAATGCACTGGCCCCGGCTTGGGCAACTGGGAGTGCTGGAGGAGCAGGAGCAGCCTGAGCCGCCGCCGCGAGGGCGAGGACAGTGGTCAGGGAGGAAAGCATCTTTGCGTGAGGCGTCGAAGCTGTTCGGAAACCGGAGATAATTGAAGGTGGAAGTGTGGAATGAGAGACTGTGAGCAGGCTGGAGAAGTGAGACAGGACGGGAGCAGCGGGTCTTCTTATAGACGATCATCGAGAGACAAGAGACGAGAGACAAAGGGGTCCAAAGAACGGAGAGACAAGAGCTCTGCCGGGGAATGGGAGGGCCGTCAGGAGGACGAGCTCGTCGTTGGCGGGACCGCCGGTGCTAAGGCATGGAAGGAAGGCAAATGTTCTACGGACGAAGTTCTGGGCAAGGGACGGTCATGGATCTGCCTCCCCGGGGATAGCTCGTCGTCGACCCCTCGCATGGGCATCATGTCAAGCATTGGGGTTCAGACCATTGATAGGTTCAGGTAGCATGAGACAGCGTCTGCCATCTGATATCTGGAGCGGCATGTGAACGCTGGTGTCGGGAGAACTAGCTCCTTCCTAGAAGTCCCTAGAAGTCCCGGCCTTCCTAAGTACAGCAGCGGATCCTCGGGGCTCTCCATGGGTGAGCTTCCCTAATGGTGATGGTGGTGGTGGGGGAGGCAGAGACAGAGAGAGACGGCCATCGTGTATAGGTTAGGTAGTGTCGTAGTGACGGCGGTGATCCAAATGACGCCACGAAGCCCGTGTCAAGAGCCAAGACTCTATCGAGACTCAAGCTTTCCCGCATGTCCAAGGAGCAGTGAGTTAGTCGTGGTACATGGGAGGGTGCGGTGGTGTTGTGTGGTCGTGTGTGTGGTCGACGATTGCCGGGTACTGTAAGGCGGGTTATCTGATTGATCGGCTGGGACGGACGATCGGCGCAGTGAAACAGGGCCGGTCTCGAGGCGGCGACCAATGGGGCTGGTGAGCGGGCGAAGGATGCGGAGGGTTCTGAACTTCTGATGTTGGTTTGTACTGCACCAGCGCAGTGCGGATGGAGATACACGGTCGTCGTGGTGGTGATACTGATACTGCCATCGTGACAATTGCCCTCCTCATGACACTCATCGCCATAACCCCAAGGTGCCTCAGCCCTCATAAGGCCGTGCATAAAATCCATAAAAGGCACAAAAGGCACAACAGCCACAGCAAACCATAAAACCCCAAGAATTGCACAAAAATAGTACCCGGTGCGTCGCCAAGGCGAGGGGCAGGGTGGGAGCTGCCGAAAGCGGTAGCCCCGGACCAGAATGCTGCGATAGGAAGGCGGGGAGTGGTGGCCGGGGACAGGGGTTTGAAGGCCCACTTACCAGAAGCAGTCTAGCACGCCAAGGGGTATCGATGATCGGCATCCTTCTCCTGCACCTTTGTTTCTGCAGCGCTGCTGATTGGCTCCTGTGCCGACTCCCCTTTGCGCTTGTGGCGGGCGGGTGGCTGTAGTGGCTGTAGTGGCGCTGTGGCTAATGCCTTCTTCGAGCTCTTCTCGACAGCTGGAACCTGACGGAGACTCGTGAGGCGAGGGCCCTGGATATGCATCATGCATCGCGAACATTCTGTTCGAATGTTCCCTGCAGATTGCATACTTCCGTACGTATTCTTCGAGGACCAGTAAGGTATGGCAAAGCTAGGTGTTCCGTCTGCATCATCGATCCTTCATTCTTCTACGCAGCATTCTACAATCAATCGCATTGACCACACCCCCATGGATCCCCTGCATTGCACTGGCTGGCCCATGAGTGGTAAGCGCTGGCGTCAGGAACCAGTCATACCGCTAGATTACCACCGTCCCGACAGAGCAGGCTGGGACCGGGGGCCGCCTCCTTCGCGCTCGGCAGTCCCGGCGGATCGACCTCGGGACTGATATCGAGGAACTGGAGAGCTGGACGGCATGCTGATTCGCGCTGCTGGGCAGATTGGAGGGCCAAGCGCGCCGGCCAATCATGGGCGCGGGGAGGGAGGGAGCATTAAGCATTGAGCAGTGGGAGAATCGGCGCTGCCCGTATGGGATAGCACTCAATGATCTGTCAGAGTCAGGTACCAGGCGGGCGAGGTAAGTGGCGGTCTCTCTCGCACGAAGGAGATACCGAAGGAGGTCGTTACTGCACGTCTGGGGACGGGGAACAAGAGGGGGATAACGCCAAGGTCCTACAGTACCGACGGAGGTATAACTCGAGCCTACACTAACCCCTCCCACTCCAGCTCTCCCTGGGTCCTCTGCCTCCCGCACAGGGAGGGCGCTGCAGTAGGTTTCCAGAGGACGGTACGTTGTAGCTGTAGCCTATAGCACTGCTGTGATTTGTATTTGGAAATCGTAAGGAGGTTGTGTCTCCCCTGGACACTGCGGGTGTGGCACTCGTTTGGTTTCCTGGGCCCCCTCCCCATACGTTCATCTATTCCGTACAGTACTGCACCGTCCTGGCCGGTACTTACGTATAGAGGCCCCCCTGCTAGAGATGGCCAGGCACAAGTTACAACGCGTCGGGATTGCGGGTTCTGGCGTCATATCTTGTCTGCATTGAGACGTTACCTCCCGTAGGCAGGACCTCTATTCCTCCTATGCCAGGTTAGTTCCTCTCCCGCTATCTCCGAAGGGATTCATTCCATGAGGCGGTAGCAGCGCTGTCCTAGAACACCCAAGTCAATATCTAGTGAAAAATGGGCCACTAGAAGAGATCACTTAGACGGAGTGCTGCTGGCACAGCTCATCCAATTCCGATTCCCTAATCGGGAAGGCAGTTAAGGAGAGAGCATCTTCTCCACACACATACAACCTTACAAGCGTACCATATTATTAACCCTACCGACTTCCCAACTGCCCTCCGGGAGCCAAGCGCAGAAGCGCAGAGCCGACTCAGAAGGATTCCTTCCAACGCCCGCTAGCGCCGGCACTGCGTCTTCAAAAGCGCAGGTCAGACTGCCATGCCTCCCCAGCCAGTAATCCCCCAGCAGATCATAGTAGTAATGCCAGCCAGCATCCCCTATATGCGAGTACCTGGTACTTAGCACTGTAAAATCATAAAATGCAAGTACCTACTTAGGTACATTACTGCCGAGGCGCTGCCGGGCAAGAGGGATCGCCGCTTTCCCACAGCCTCTATCTCTAAAGAAGAAGCTGCGGGAATCTCAGCGCGGCATGCGGATTTGGAAAAAGGGGGGAGGACGAATCTGCTCATACTGCGCTTGCACGTGAAGATGATGTCAGGTGGAGAGCGTCCTGCGTGCGCTGTACGCCGGAGCAGAATGGGAAGGAGAATTTCAAGGTGCGCTTCCATGGCCCACTGCTGCATAGATAGGGGAGAGGGCCCGGGAAGAGAAGAGAAGAGAAGAGAGCAGGTATGCCGATCTGCAAAACACGACGTGATCCCAAAAGAGAGGGAGGCTGCTGAGATCTTTAAGTCTCATAACAATAACAATGTGCTTCTAGTAAAGAGAGGATAAACTGGTCCACCTCTTCTATTAATGTGGCAGCTGTTGATGTGGCAGCTGAACAAACCTGATGCACCTTGACAGGTGAAATAGCCTCGTATCGAATGGAATATGTATACAGCCATATTCAAGTTGGAACATCTGCAGCGCATTTCATCGCCTTGATACACGCCCCAAAACTCCCAGCAATGCAAATACCCTACCGCTTTAATCAGACAATGTTTCTTCGTCCCACCATTCAACATCCGCGCTGATATTGTGCCTTCTCTTGTTCCCTTTAATCATCCCGTTGTACAGCTTCGAATTCGCCTATCCTCTGCTCTTCGTATTGAGGATCAAAGCAACAATGAGACTGCGCGCGTCAGTAGGGCACAACCTGCTTCAAACCCAGATATACTGACCCATAGAGACCCAATACTTCTCCAAAAATCAATATCAGAACCATACCGACGAAGATTCTCGACTGATACATGTATGTTCGGACTCCCATATCTCCAACAATCCCAATCGCATATCCCGCGGCCAGCCCGGTTAAACCAACGGAGAGACCACACGCTAGATGCATGAAGCCGCTGAGGTTCGTTAGCACAAGCCCATTGGGTGCTAGGTAAGGTGGTACGCGTACTTGAACAAGCTGTAATTCTGCTGGGGCGGTGGGCCCATATCACCTGCTATCAAGACCGCGATGACGAGCGAGTAAACCGCAATAATACCTGACATGACAACCGGGATAAGTGACTGTGGGAGAAACGTTAGCAGAGTCGCTACGTTCGACGCGTTCTCTGGCATGCCTTCATGATGAGATCTGGTCTGAATGTCCCAACGCCCGAAATTCCAATGCCCGACTTGGCGGTCCCATACGCAGCCCCAATACCTGGCCGCAATCGTCAGTGTATCTCAAGATAGTTTGAGTGTTGTTTCCTACATCCGAATGTCATTGCGGACGCAATGCCGGCCTGCAGAAGGTATCAGTAAAGTCCAAGCATCGTGAACCTGGCTCTGCTTACCATTCCGAAGAAAGGCGCAAACATCGGTGACTGCACTGATTCTGCCATGGTGAATTCAGCTCGCAGAACGCGCGATAGAGCTGGGCGACAATGGGGGCAGGTGTCAAAGGCCTTCAGGTGACGTTGAGGAGACGTGATAGGTACCTAGGATACGGTCAATAGCTTCAGCCGCCTCGAAGCTTCACGCTACCGGAGGCTGGCTCGCTACAGTCACGTGCCTAAACTACTCCTCTCTCCCCTCTGCGGGCATTTCGAACCAAATTGATGGGCTGACGGGAGTTAAGACTACAGGCTCTTTATTGTACTTTGTAGCTGTAATAGTAGACATAAAATCTACGTTTTCCTTCGCCGCATGGCTGGAAAAAAGGGCAAAAGTTCGTATCTACCTTAATTTCTGAATTCCGGATGGCAGACCCTCGCACGCTAACCGAAAGCAGCGACATGGTTGAACCTCTGGAGATCGCGAAGCATCCCAAGATTCGGACCTCCCACCTTCAACGACTGAACAACAATCATTGGGCTGGGGCTGTCATGATAGCTCGATGTCATTGCCTCTATCTGATCTGTACCTCTGCCGCTGACTATTAGCGATATCCCCCTGCTTAGGTGTAGGATCTTTCGCTTGAAACAATCTCTCCTCAGGAAGGACCAACAAACCACCACGATTTCGACCTCGTCCCAGTGACGGCCAGGAATTATCGGTCGACATACGACGGGACCCCGTCGGCGTCGGCAGGTGGATAAGGGGCTTGTTCTGACTTCAGAAACTGAAGCCGGGGTTGTTCTCCTCGGCTTCGAGGCGTAAGCTTCTCCCCATCCCAACAGCTATCTGAAGATATAAGGGACCGCAGAGCAGGAAGCTGATCTCATCATAGTCAGCAGACAAAATGGCAGACTACCAGCAAGGCCGATCAGGTGGACCCCGTCCCGATGGGTTTGGGCATGCCTCGAATTACCAAAGAGAAGCCGCGTTCTCGAATATCTTTGGTGCTTCCCCTCCACCGGGTCGATCTCAGACTATGACTTCGTCCACCCCTCCTCCTGCGATGCACCAAGCTCGCACTCAGACGATGACTTCGCAGGACCTAGGAATGCGTGGTGGGATGCAGCGGCCGCCCCCTCCACGCCCAGGCGGGTATCCTCCGCCAAATGGCAGCGCGCCGAATGGTGGGAGCATGCCAAATGGCTATAATCAGCCGCCGCGACAGTCCTTACCGGGTCAAATTCCATCTCAACCTCAACCGCACTATTTGCCACAGCAAGTCCGGCCAGACCGGCGGGCATACCCCTTACCACAACGCGTCGACCCTCGCGGCACTCCTCAATCACAATATGGGCAAAGGATGCCTCAGCAGCGATATTACACCGGTAGTGGACCTGGTCCGGCTCCAGCATTGAATTCGGATCCGTACCGATCACAATCGATGGCGAGCACTCCGAGGCCACAAATGTATTCACCGCCAGCCCCAGCTACCTTTAATCCGTCCCCGGCAATTGCTTTCAGACAAGGTCCATATCACCCACAGACTTCCCGGATGACTGCCCAGGGACGAACAGTACCCGAACGACACGATGAGAGGGCAATGTCCATGACGAGCTACCCTCAGGATCGGGATCAACATCAGACTGCGAGTGGGCGAACTATTCCGAATAGGAGAACTTCTTCATCTGGACCGCAGGAACCATTACCCAATGGATATCCTGGAGCGAGAAGTGCACCTGCTGTCCAGACTCGTACGGCTAGCATGGCATCAACAGTTGTGGGCGATGCGAGTCGCTCGATGTCAATGGCTTCAACTGTTGTCCCGCCCGAACAGGCAGAGGCTCTTCAACATCGGTCATCCGTTACTAAGTCTGTCAGCAGTGGTCGACAAAAGTCGCCATTAGTGTACCCTGCCTTGCTATCACGCGTTGGAGAATGTTTCAGGGAGAAAATCTCAGTGGGTGATAGGACGAAGAACGACCTTACGTACAAGAACGCCTTCAGCGGAGCTGAAGCCGTCGACGTTATCTCCTACATCATCAAGACTACGGATAGGAATCTAGCCCTGCTTCTTGGACGTGCCTTGGATGCTCAGAAGTTCTTCCACGATGTGACCTACGACCACCGGTTGCGAGACTCCACCACGGAGATGTATCAGTTCCGAGAGACGTTGATGGATGAACCGCATGAAGCGCCACAGGTTAATGGCGTCTTTGTGTTGCTTACCGAGTGCTACTCTCCAACATGTACCAGGGACCAACTGTGCTATTCGATAGCTTGCCCGCGTAGACTTGAGCAACAATCACGGTTGAACTTAAAGCCGCAGGGAGGTCTTCGGCGTGAGAAATCACAAGCAAGTCTACACGATGCGGACGAGCCGGATGAGCAAAAATTGTGGATCAACACCGTGTCCCAGGAGATCGCTAATAGTGTTGGTGATCGGGAGAAGAAGCGCCAGGAGGTCATTTCCGAAATCATGTATACCGAAAGAGACTTCGTGAAAGATTTGGAGTACTTGCGAGATTTCTGGATCCTCCCCTTGCGTTCTACGAATCCTGCTGCCCCCTCGCCAATCCCGGAGTCACGGAAAGAGAGGATCGTGCGAACCATATTTTCCAACATTATTGATCCGCCAAGTATCCACGGTGTCAGCTCAAGGTTTGCTGAAGCACTGACAGAGCGACAAAGGAAACATCCAGTTGTGCAATGCGTGGGCGATATCTTCCTCGAGTTTGTTCCGCAATTCGAACCATTCATCACATACGGCTCGAATCAACTAGCTGGGAAGTTTGAGTTCGAGAATGAGCGCTCACTGAACCCATATTTCGGGAAGTTTGTAGATGAAACAGAGCGGCGGAAGGAATCAAGGAAACTTGAGCTCAACGGATACTTGACGAAGCCTACGACGAGACTCGCAAGATATCCACTTCTATTGGAGAATGTCCTTAAATATACTGACCCCTCGAACAAGGATACAGAAGATATTCCGAAGGCCATGAAAATGATTCGCGATCTCTTGACCCGTGTGAATGCCGAGTCTGGCAAGGCGGAAAACCGCTTCAACCTAAAGAGACTCCATGAGCAGCTTCGATTCCGACCGAACGAACGTGTGGATTTGAAGCTCACAGATGATGGTCGAGAGCTGATATACAAGGGAACCTTGAAGAAGACCCCAACTGATCCCTCAGATATCCAAGCGTATCTCTTCGACCACGCCATGCTTTTGGTCCGTGTTAAGACGGTTGGCAAAAAAGAGGAAGTGAAGGTCTACCGACGGCCCATTCCTCTAGAGTTACTGGCCATCCGTGAAATGGACGAAGTAATTCCGAAGCTTGGCATAGCGAAACGACCATCATCTAGCTTAATTCCAGGAGCTAAAAACAACACAGCTGATAATTCTAAGAAGGATGGGTTCCCGATCACTTTCCGACATCTTGGAAAAGGTGGTTACGAGCTCACACTCTATGCAAGTACTCAAGGTGCACGGAAGAAGTGGATGGAACACATCGGAGACCAGCAGACTATCCTTCGGAAGCGCGGAGACTTCTACAACAGGTCAATTTTGAGCAATAATTTCTTTACGTCTGTCAACAGGGTCAACTGTGTTGCACCTTTCGGTATGCGCTCTCCCCCAAGCTCTGATGAAACAGTTACTGACGAATCACAAGACGGTGGTCGCAAATTGATCTACGGTACTGACTCTGGCATCTTCGTCTCGGATCGTAGGGCGAAGGATGCTGCAGCCAAGCCCATTCGAGTCTTAGATGCCACGAACGTTACTCAAATTGACGTTCTGGAGGAGTATCAACTACTCTTGGTCCTGTCACAAAAATCACTGCTGTCGTATTCCCTGTCTGCGCTCAATCCCCACGAGCCTGCACTTTCCAAGCGACCCAAGAAGATCCAAAGCCATTGCAATTTCTTCAAGACAGGCATATGTCTTGGCCGACATCTTGTCTGCTGCGTAAAATCCTCAGCACTGTCTACCACTATCAAGGTCTTTGAGCCCAATGATGCTATGTCGAAGGGCAAAAAGCAGAAAGGATTCAAGATGTTCAATAGCGGGCAGGATGAACTGAAAGCGTTCAAGGAGTTCTACATTCCAACTGAATCCTCGTCTATACACTTCCTCAAGTCGAAGCTCTGTGTGGCTTGCGCACGTGGGTTTGAAGTTGTGTCTCTGGAAACACTTGAAACGCAATCACTCCTCGATCAAGCAGATACGTCGTTGGATTTCGTGGCGCGCAAAGAGAACGTTAGGCCAATTCACATTGAACGTCTCAACGGTGAATTCCTTCTCAACTATTCTGAGTTCTCATTCTTTGTCAATCGCAATGGTTGGCGAGCAAGACCGGACTGGAGGATTGACTGGGAAGGGCAGCCTCAGAGCTTCGCTCTTTCGTACCCCTGGATACTCGCATTTGAATCGAATTTCATCGAGATTAGGAATATCGACACAAATGCGGTGCATATTGTGCCGCATAAGAATATTCGGATGCTTCACACAAGTACTCGGGAGGTAGGATACTAGTCTCTGGGTATAGTTGAACATTGCTGACACGATTAGATCATTTACGCATACGAGGACGAACGAGGCGAAGATATTGTGGCAGCTATTGATTTTTGGCCAGCCGGCCGCAAACCAGAAGGGGGACATCAGGCGCTGCCTCCAGCAGGAACTGACCAAGGCCATCCACAGACGTCATCACGGCACTGACCAACAGGCGGGTATCCAGAGCGGCTCCATCGCGCCTAGTGTTCAGATGGCATACTTCCTTCCATATCGATTGGGTAGAACTGCCTGGCACGTAATCCCAAATCTCCTCTGCTGTTCGTAACTTTCAAGTGGTTTTCCTCTCCGTGTGCTGGACACGCTCGCTCTCTTCCCACGCCTTATGTTTCTACGATGGATGGTCTTGTGGCCCCTTTTTTTTTAAGACGGGGAAGCGCGCTTTGATGGATGCATGGGCTTGATTGATGGAATTGATACAATGTGGTGCGTGTGGGTGGAATGCTTGGAACTTTATTCGTGACAGCTCAGCGACGCGGCGTATGAAGGTCTCTGGTTGATTAAGGGGCATACTATTTTTCTGTACATTGCCTGTGTAGCACGAATAGATCGTATATCGAGAGCTCTCTCTATTTAATTTCTGAACAAAGATTGAACTTGCATCCTGAGGTGGTGATCTGTTTCTAGTGGCTGGAGAGAGAGTGTATCTTCATTACCGATTGGTATATTTCATTCAAGAAAAATGCTTTGCTTATTGTGCTATGATACTATGTCCTACTGACAATCCCCATCCATCCCCCAGTTATATATATCTAGCAATCTACAACCCGCGCGTACCGCATTATACTGATGCTCGAAACCAGACTGTCTGCTTCCATCTCAAAAATCCGGGTTCGGAACGCTTGGAAGGATGAAGATATTTATCTATTTCGTGATATAGTTCATCTTTAGTTGTTTACGAATTTCCAGAAGAAAAAGAAGGCGGGGGGGGGTAAAGATTCAGGAAAGCGAAAGGGGATCAACTGCTTGGTACTCTAGCAGCATACACCGGAAAGAATAAATAAGAGACTGAGAAATAAATCCGTTATCTGTAAATATGTTCTTGTTAGCAAACACCATGCTACGTATATGTTCAGATCTGCGTAAGGTGGATAAAGGGACTCATGATTTTTTACAGTTCTTTCAGTATTATATAAAAATACAAGGGAGGGGTACCGAGAGCGCCTCATCAAACCCCCATTTATACATAAGTATACAAGATATCATCATTCGACCCTTGTAGGGATCTTGATAGCGCCCCGACTCCTGTCCATAGACGGAACACCATAGCGCCATCCCACTCCCCTATATCCTCTGCCGTCCTTCCCGGCCTCATCAACATTGATATCTGTGAATCTGAAGTGCCATCTCCCGTTGTCGACGATCTGCACCTCCTCCCGGTCCTTCTTCCTCTTGTCCAATGCTGCCTGTTTCCTCTTCGCCTCGGCTTCCTCTCGAGCTCGTTGCCTAGCTAGGATCTGCTCTTGTGGCATGCCGGCTTTGAAATCTTTGTGCATCAATGTCAATTCTGGATGTGGTACTCGGTCATCCGCGGGAAGCAGATTATCATCGAAGATCCTGGCGGCATCGGTACGGGTAAAATGTCTAGATTCGGATGTTGGATAGAAGATTTGCGCCCCGGTCGCCGCGTGCAATGGGAGATCATTGATGGATTCGTGCGGCCTTGGATTGGTGTCGTCGGGCCTATAATGTGTTTGTGGAAGCATAGACATGACTGCCTTTGCATATGGTCTGGCGAGCGGTTTCCCCTTGAATTATGAATATCAGCTAATGTCTGGCTCGAGATGAGATGAAATAAGGAGTGAGAGTGTAAATTTCAGAGAGGCTCGCATGCTAAATTTTGTAACCATGTGGTTGTCTTAAAGACTAATCGATTTATTTTTTGAGATCATCATAAAAGTGTGTCGTTGAGAAAAGCCACAGGAGAGAAACTTACTATTCGCTGCCACTCCTTCTCGATCTCCATCAGACGGACCACAGCCCCTATCCGACTCATCTCAACTCCAAGGCTGGCACTGACTTCTCGAACGGATTGACCCTTCTTCATGATCCTCTCCCATATCTTTTCTCGCATTTCCTCACTGAGCACCGGTTGGCTAACGAACGCGGGATTCATCGGAAACGGTCGTAAATCTCTCACCGTCTCCGGGGGTAGCTCTCCATTGGAGTTTCCTCCCCCAGACTCGTTGTTATCATTGCTATTAGATGTTCCACCCGATTGCCGTGATCTCTCTGCTCTGTCTGACGCAGCTTCTACGACTCTTTTTAGCTGTCCCGCGGCATTATATGCACTGAGATAGTTTGTTGAGTTCGGTAATGGGTTAAGAAAATTCTGTCCCTGGGTACCCAGCCATCGAAAGAATTGTCGGCGAGCTCTTGTGGCTCTTTGATCTCGTTGTGGAGTGGAAGAGAAAGACCGCGACTGGGCCGTTTTACGCAATTGTTTTGCGCATGAGGTCGAGGGAATGACTGATGGAGATCTTAATGGAGGCGGCATCCTCAGTTCACCTCAATTCGGCGCAGGGAGAAATAGCTGGCCGGTTGGTGGTCGTTGATGTTTGAAAGATGTTGGTAATTTGAATGTAGCTAGGAAGCAGAGAAAAAGTATATGGAGAAAGTATGTAAGCGAGGAACTGGTCACGTGAGCCTCCTAATTTCTGGGAGGTGGAGCAGAGCGCGAGTCCCTCACCCAAGTCCGAGGCTTCATCGTAAACAGTGTTCGAATTCAAATGTCCAGGACTTAATGACTATCTTCGAGATCGTAAATAAAGTTAAATTTGTTCTGTTATTTCATTAAACAATTAATAGTACCTAAAATGGCATTAAATCAAGATCGGAGCAGTCTACATTCCAGTTGCAGTTTCGAAACCGGCTGTTCTGAATCTATTCTACCCTAAAGAAAGGTTCATGAGCCGTGAAAAACCTTGGGTATCTAGGATGTCTGCAAGTTGTCTTAAGCCTTGGCATGAAAGGCAGGTTTCTCCACAATTAGATTAGCACGAATCCTCTCTATTTGCTCTTTCGTGAGACCGCATTTCCCAATCATATAGTTCTCTACTCCTCCGAACTCTTCATTAACCACCCTCAAGGCTGATAGCATGTTCTCCCTGGAGGGGCTTATTAGTGAAGGGTCTCAGCAATGAAAGGGGAAATTTACTTTGAACCTATCATATTCAAAGCCCCAGCCTTGTTGCCCTTGAGACCAGAATTCTTCATCAGATGCTCAACCGCAGCTTCCTTCCACTCCATGCTAAGGCCGAGGTCGGTAAGTGAGTATTCCTGCGCAACGGTTTCATCATCAACGCCGCAAAGAGACAAGATCAAGGCGCATATGATACCAGTCCTGTCCTTCCCAGCTGTACAATGAACGATCAACGGTTTCGAAGGCTCGTCCGCGAGATGCAGCAATATTGTTTTGTAATAAGGCGCAGCTTTGTTGAGAATCCTTGTGTAAACTCGAGTAAAACCCTGAGCTGAGTTAGCTAATACCATCCATGTCAGGATGCAGACATTTTTTTTCTTTTCACCTCTATGCCACTTGTGTAATCTTTGTATACGAGAGCCAGGCTCTCAGGGCTATAATCAGTATCCGTAAAGATAGGCAAGAAGACTCTAGTACAGCCATCCAATTCAACTATCCCTCCCCGCCCAGCAGCTTGAGCTCGCTCAATCTCAACGTTTGATCTCAGATCGTAAATATGAGTGATCCCTAGGCCTTGAATCTTATATATTCCATCTTTAGTGACTTTTGAAGGTTCAGCACAACGATATATGAATCCTCTTCGCACTGAATGACTTGGTGAAGTCGAAATGGGGTAGCCTCCAAGGTCACGGAAGTTGGGTATTCCAGCGACTTCTACGAATGGAGGAGATGGAAGGATCGAATGATCGGTGACCTTTGAGGTAATATCCATTTTGATACACCGAGTGCTTTTGAAGGCGAGGATAAAACTCTAGAGTTTGTCGTCGTCTTGGTCGTCGTCGAAGACGGGACCTTGCGGGGGTCGAGCCGAGGCCTTCGACAACCGAAATATTTGTTTCTCTGACAGAATCGTGCCACTTGAACCCCATCTCATCCATACCGTCCTGTGCGACCACTTGGAACCGATGATCCAATCTCCTTCAAATCGACTGCATGTGAAGACAGACAGCATGCCTCTCATCGTAGAGCCTGAAGGTGAAGCCAAACAAGATTCGCCCGAATCTTTGCAGCGTACTGCTCGCATACGTATCAAGAACCGCCGCAAGATGTACCTGGACCAGCATCCCTCCTATTTCACCTCTCCCGACCTCGAGCTTGCAGGTGCATCAATACTGCTCGATCACCAAAGAGGCAGACTAACAAGCATCAGATCCCTTACTGTATGACCGTTGCGTCAGAAGATTTCAGTCAGCAGCAGAACGGGAAGCGGATGGCCGGTCTAAAGGTTACTCGGGCGTATTGGAAGCAGATCTTTATCGATCAGAAGCCAAACTGGCAGCGTTGAAAGGCGAAAATCTAGATGGCGAGCCAGCGCAGTCATCTTCCGAAGCCTCGATACCTTTTGTTAGTTACCCTAGAGGTCAAGATGGTGAAGTCTTGCCAGAGGACCCTGATGAAGTTCCGAAAAGCAAAGAGGAAGGGTTTGAGAGGTGGAAGTATGGAATGACTATCAGGTTTTTGAATGGGGAAGATCCGGACTTTGATTACAAAAAGGTAGATGAGAGTGATGAATGGGATATCATCGAAAGCCAAGAGGAGGAGGAGAAATGGTTTGATGATGAGGAGCCAGAATGGGTTGGTGAAGAAAATCCGGATGTGGAGGTTATTGGTGGTGAGACTGGCATTCAAGACTTTTGAAAATGTCTTCTATTTCTAAATTTTTTGATCTTGCACCTCAGCGGCATTGGCATGAACTCAAAAAATTGACATGAGTTGGACGAGGGAGGGACGGCTACAACCCAAGTCACGAGGCTATTTGTCCAGTGCGGAACCTGTGGATCGGCCGTCTCTCTTTGGCAGGAGTCTCTTGGGAGGGCATTTCTGAATAGGCGGGGAGCAGCAGCAGAGCACTTCAAATGCGTGCTAGTCGTGATTTAGGGAAGACTTATATGAGGATTACTATGAGCTTCGAGGAGGTGACTCTGATGCGTTATGTTTAACCCAGATTAGGTCGCGAGTTGTCAAACAATTCAAAGATAAGATGAATTTAATACTACATATGAAGGGTGAAACAAATTTGGCCTGAACTCGTGCCTCATGCTCCAAGGATCACCAGGTATATCTACTTTGTCCTTCTATTGAGTTCGTCGATCCCCACTACCTTTAGGTACCAGAAAGAGGGGGGCGAATCACGTGCAGCATACCTCAGTCAGCACGAGGCTGAAACCGACTCGGATAAACCCGTCATTGCCTTTGTGCAGCTCCATGAGCATTCGAGGCATCTGCCTATGTCACGACCACCTTCTCATCGGGCCTGATACTTCGTACTTCGTGATATTTCGACCACAATCTCTCAAAGAAGGTACTTCAAGGCATAGGACTTGAGATCGCACCTACGAAAGAAACTCGGAAGCACAGCGACAGCGATCCCCCACGGCGACCCCGCTATCGTCATCATGAACTTCAACTTCATACACAGCACTCTCGACAAGGTCCGTGAGTGGGCGCCCGTTTCGCACACCTCGACGTTTCGCACAAATGGGCAAATCACTCCCGAAGAATTTGTCGCTGCGGGCGACTACCTTGTGTACAAGTTCCCCACCTGGTCTTGGGCGGATGCGTCTCCCGAGAGCAAACGTGTATCCTATCTACCTCCTGGAAAGCAGTTCCTTGTCACGCGCGGAGTGCCATGCCACCGAAGGCTCGATGAAAACTTTGCGGGAGATGCTGGAAAAGATGAGATGATGGTTGGAGATGGGGAAGACTTCAAGGGCGCTGAGGGCCATTCCGCCGGGGATGACGAGGATGGCTGGCTGAGGACTGGAGGGCTGGCTGCCAGTGGGACAGCTAGATTGACAGATGTGAGGACGGTTGATGAGAGCGGAAATATGGGCGAGAGAGAAGAGGATGAAGATGATATCCCAGATATGGAGGATGAGGAAGATGACGAAGAAGCTATTATTCGAGACCCAAAAGCCGAGGGAGCAGACACGTAGGTACTCTCCTCGACAGTTATTATGCTTCTACACGTGTCGCATTGATACTGATGTTGGATTCATGAGTAGGTCTCGGCGTACCTACACCCTCTATATTGCCTATACACCATACTACCGCACACCTCGCCTTTACCTCTCCGGTTATCTCTCCAGCTCACAACCCCTCCCTCCCCACCTCATGATGGAGGACATTGTTGGCGACTACAAAGACAAGACAGTTACGCTGGAGGATTTCCCTTATTTCAGCAACAATATCAAAATGGCCTCTGTCCACCCTTGCAAGCATGCCAGCGTCATGAAGACTCTCCTAGACCGTGCGGATGCCGCGCTGAAGATCCGAAGAGAGAAGCTAAAGAAGGGGAAGATTGTCCCTGGAGCCAAAGACGCTGGAATGGAAGGGTTGGTAGATGATTTTGAGAAGACTGGACTGGGAAGTGATGACAAGAAGGCTGTCATGGAAGGCATGAAGGCTGGTGGTAATGGGAATGATGAATGGGAGGTCTTACAGCATGATGCAGAGTCTGCTCAAGACGAAGAGGTAGCGATTCGGGTGGATCAATATCTGGTTGTCTTCTTGAAGGTATGTCCAAAGCCCATGATATGTTCAGAGTTATGCTGACGATGTCTCAGTTCATGGCAAGTGTTACACCAGGAATCGAGCACGACTTTACAATGGGAGTATAAGTTGGCGATACTTAACTGGAGAATGGTTCACTGGGTAGGGGCGTTGGCCGGTTATTTGTGTCGGAATACAGCGTCGTGGACATGATGTTATTTATTATTGCATACCATAGAATCCATGAACAGCCACCTACACCGCCGCCCACCAAATTTGAAGTCCGTTTCCTTATCTATGGGCGTGCCGCTAAATATACTGTGCATTATTGAGTTCAACATTTGTGAAGTTGTAAACTTTATAAACCATGCACAGCCTTTCTTATCGTATACTCGGCCGTTAAATGTTGCTATTTCCTCACCTTGCCCTTCAGTGCAATTAATTTTCTTGATACTCTCCTCATGAAAATCTCAGAATCAAGACGATCTGTTCACTCTAGAAAGTGGGCTGGGGAAGTTATAACTCCGCGCGGCTATAATGCGGACTTAGAAATCCATATCGGTGCTAGGCTTAAAGCGACCTTAGCGCAAAATCCCCAACGGATTTGGCAGCTGTCTTCCCAACGCCGGTGGAAAGCGCGTGAAGAAATATATCGACCGTCCCGTTCTACATTCTCTCCATAATTGCCATTACCCTCTTTTCCTCTTGTAGCTGCGGTACCTTACACGATGTCACGATTATTGCGCCCAGCATCTCGATTCGTGGCCGCTGCCACTGCTCGACCTGTAGCAGCTCGAAGTGCCTTCCAATCGTTTCCCCGGGTTCCGGCCATTGTCCAGAGCAGAGGATATGCGGAGACAAGCGGAGTGAAGGAATATACTGTTCGAGATGCTTTGAACGAAGCTCTTGCGGAGGAACTAGAACTGAACGACAAGGTCTTCATCCTCGGTGAGGAAGTTGCTCAGTACAATGGCGCGTACAAGGTCACCAAGGGGTTACTCGATCGATTTGGAGAGAAGAGGGTCATTGACAGTCCCATCACTGAATCTGGGTTCGCGGGTCTCACCGTCGGCGCGGCATTGGCTGGTTTACATCCTGTCGTAAGTCATCAACTGACCGGAAGGCATGGAGGCAATATCTAAGGAGTGCTACAGTGCGAGTTCATGACCTTCAACTTCGCCATGCAAGCAATTGATCAAATCATCAACTCAGCAGCAAAGACCCACTACATGTCCGGCGGTATCCAGCCCTGCAACATTACATTCCGAGGCCCCAACGGTTTCGCAGCTGGTGTCGCAGCACAACACTCCCAAGACTTCTCAGCTTGGTACGGAAGTATTCCAGGTCTCAAGGTCGTCACCCCATGGAGCGCTGAAGACGCCAAGGGATTAATGAAGGCTGCCATTCGAGACCCCAACCCGGTCTGTGTCCTTGAAAACGAATTGCTTTACGGCCAAAGCTTCCCCATGAGCGAAGCTGCTCAGCGAAACGACTTCGTTCTCCCCTTCGGCAAGGCCAAGATTGAGCGTGCTGGAAAGGATCTTACAATTGTCACCCTCTCCCGCTGCGTCGGCCAATCTCTTGTCGCTGCCGAGAACTTGAAGAAGAAGTACGGTGTTGAAGTTGAAGTTATCAACTTGCGATCCATCAAGCCTCTCGATGTCGAGTCGATTGTCAAATCAGTCAAGAAGACCCACCGCCTGCTAGCCGTCGAGTCTGGATTCCCAGCGTTCGGTGTCGGCGCTGAGCTCCTGGCTCTTACTATGGAATATGCTTTCGATTACCTTGATGCCCCAGCTCAGAGAATCACTGGTGCGGAGGTTCCAACCCCATACGCTGCGAAGCTGGAGGAGATGGCTTTCCCCAACGAGGGACTGATTGAGAACTACGTGGCGAAGATGTTACGACTGTAGATGCTTTAGATGGAACCTGGAGAGGAGAATAATGGCCAGTAATATGTATTTCTAAGGTGGTCTCATGATAATCAAAATGATACCTATTGACCACTCCCAGTTTCTGGTCACTTGGTATTCCAAACTTCTAATTCTTTCAAATCCTCAAATCAAGTAGATCTAGACCCGCAGCCACACTCAAGAAAACTTGTGTGTACTGCTCAATGAATTAATTTATTAACCTCTATTCCCCATCTTCTATAGCAAGAAGGCACAGTCTCTCAAGGTCTAAATTAGGCTTTTAACCCGGTGGGGTTTTAGTCCAAAATTGCTAATATTGGCATGATTGATAAGCTTATGTAATTCGTAATCCGTGTATCATATTATTCAAACCGTTATTCAAACCGTTATCCAGATATTGTTAGTACGGTTTCGCAGTCTTGGGAGGTTTGCTTTTTTATTTATTTCTCAATTTAAGAGTAGTTGAAGAGCGTAGCTATGTGAGAAAGCCGAGCTTTCCTAAGAAGATACCTGCCTATAGATAGTCTTGAGAAGGGAGATTGCCCAACCCAACACATGTGGGAGAACGAACGGAGGTGGTTTTGAGATTGTTGATACATTTGACCCCACAACGGAGTGACATGCCTTCCTCGCTAGCACTCGCCCCTTTTGCGACCCATCCTTAGCAGAGATGTCGGCCTGGAAGAGATGGGGGTGCCTCCCTCATCAGCTCCGGAAGATAACTGAGATATCTTCGTTTTGAGGTCCTGGTATGCCAAGTATCTTCCCAGTCGGGAGATCTGTACCACCGTCGTGTCTACTAGCAACATCGCCGTGCTTCATCTCCCACATTCTCTGCCGTCTCAGAAGCTGAACGCTACCATATGTGGCTATGCTTCGACATGTGAAGTGCGATCTGGTGATGTTCCCCGTTCTCAATCCGTTGGATGCCTTGGATCATACATCTCATACCCCTCATCCTCAGTATCGCTCTCACCCCCGACATTCTCCTCTGCAGGCGTAGTCGTACTACCCGGTGAAGCCTTTTTAGGCCCCTCGTCCTGCTTCTCCTCCGCCACTGGAGCTTCTGCATCCACAGGCGCGAAGGCGCTCTTGAAGCCCGCTTTCTTAAATCCCCCCTTCTTAAAACCACCGCCTCCACTACTCCCCGTGTCCCCACCAAGTTTGATCGATATGAGGCCGGATTGTGAGTTGGCTTTCGCTTCGGCTTTCCGTGCTTTGGTGGAGGCCATGGGATCGCGTGTTAGCTGGCGCATATCCTTGAGACGTTGCTTGTGCGAGTGGTCGTAGGAGGAGAGGTGGGTTTCATATTCGTTCATTCGCGCATAGCCTTTACTACATAGCTCACCTAGGGATACAAGTCAGACATGATCCTAAGAGCCGGACAGAGCGCAAACGTACAGTAGAAAGACTTGACAGCTTCTCGAGCGCTGTCCGTCTTGGGAGCGGGGTTTGTGAAGCCACGCTATAAAGTAACATAGTTAGAAACGTCAATTTTAGCGGAATTTGGGTTTGAAAAGCTTACTGGAGGCATGTTGATTTTCTGAGTATTGGTTGTTTGATAGGAGCAGGTCGTGTTAGGTAGATAATTGAGGTTTCCTGAAATGCTCACCGCCTTCCTATATTAGTCCATAGCAAGTGGTGACTGCCTGCCTTATTTACCTCCCGCCTTTAGCAATGCTCGTTATCAAAGTTGTGCCGGGTGAGGCTGAGAGGAATATTGATCTTGAGACTGAAACTAAAGCAAATGGGTATACTAGGACCTATGGCAATCTTGTCGAACAGCCAGATAATTCTTCTGGACTGGCTCCCGGCGGCGCGATTCATGTGATTTTTAGGTCAGCCTACATTGTCGGTTCGCTTTCGCCTATCGCGTCTACCAGTTACCTTCAGTACATTACTACTCCGTACCATATACAATGGACAGTCAGAACCCCAGGGCGTCAAAGTTCCACGAGGATTTGGAGTCCCTTCAGTATGTGGACCCTACTCCGCTCCCAGAGTCCCGCCACGGCTCGATCTCCGTCCCAGCGTCCAATGCATCGCCCAGCTCCTCGATTTTTGGCTCTGTCTTAGGCCTCAGTGGAAGTGGACATAGCCCTGTATACTACCGTTTGTTATATCCTTCATCGTACCATTGGAATCCTGCTAATAAACACTACGCAGTAACGCGGCTCCAGAAATACTCCTCCTACGTCTTCGGAGTCTATGCCTCTCTCCATATAACCAACACCTCCATCATCCCCCTCATAACCCGCTCCGTCTCCGCTTCAGAACCCTACCTTCTCCTCACGCGGCCCTTCTATCAATCATTCCCCCTCGAACCGCTTCTCGTATCACTCCCAATTGCAACGCACATCCTCGCCGGGCTCGCCCTACGGATTCACAGGCGCAATGCCAATCTTGAATACTACGGTGCTTCTAGCCTCCCTATATCAAAACGTTTGGAGAAACGGCTGAAAGTCTGGCCCGCGGTATCATGGACTAGTCTCTCTGGCTACATCCTCGCCCCGTTAGTAATTGGACATGCATTCGTGAATCGTGCTCTGCCGTTGATCTACGAGGGCGGTTCGTCAGGGGTAGGATTGGGGTTTGTGAGCCATGGTTTTGCGAGACATCCGGTTGTCTCATGGGTAGGGTATATGGCACTGCTTGGTGTCGCGGCGGGGCACTTTGTTTGGGGTGCGGCGAGGTGGAATGGGTGGTTGCCTCATGGCAGTGATAAAAGGGCGAAGAAAAGGTGGTGGACGATCAATGGACTGGGTCTTGCTCTTGCGGGCTTGTGGATGGCGGGTGGTCTTGGGGTTGTAGCTAGGGGTGGGAAGGAAGGAGGCTGGGTTGGAAAGGGCTACGATGTGCTGTATTCGAAAATACCACTTTTGAAATTATAGAGGTAATGAAGAGCCTGAACTAAGAACCGAGGACCTTGTACTTGCGATACGTAAGTGCACTCTGCTCGAGAGAATATGTCTTTTTGCTCCAGAAAATGCCACAGTACTAGAGGTCATACTAATTCCTACAACAGATGCAAATAATTCGCTGAAACTCGCCGTTGCGCCTCAGGTAATTCATTCACAAGGACCCTGATGTCTGAGGCAGTGGATGTCTCTGAAATAGCTTATCCGCCTTCACCATCAACTAATGCCCCAACTACCCTACTCCTTTCCTGCTGCCAACTCCTTTTTGGCCCCCATCATGGCCCCTAGCTCATCCAACAACTCGACCGTCTCCGCCGGACTAGCAATCCAAGCCGTGGTGCCCACCACTCTAGCCTTAAAATCATTACTGCCCGCACTCAAGAACTGATCCCCCACATGCAACGTCCTATCACCTCTGATACTCCCTCCCTCATCAACAGTACTAGCCGAGCCCCCAAAATACTTCTGACAGACACACACGCCCCAGCTCTTATCGCCGATATCAACAAAGACATCGTTTCCGCCGTTAAAGGCACAGAACGGAAGAAGCTTCCCGACCTCGCTCATTTCGAGTTTCTTCTGGACGTTGAGTACGGTTTCTTCGAGGGACTCTCGGGGGAAGCGGTAGCCGGGCTCAGAGGGGATGATCCCGACGGCCCGCTCCTTGCGTAGGATGCTTGCGGGCAAGGAGAGATTGGCCACGCATTCACGGAGTGAGACTTCGGCGAGGTCTAGAAGGTTCGTGATGGTTTGTTGGTTCCAGGTTGACATGCTTGGTAGGATCCAGCTGCGTCGGTGGAGGTGGGCGAGGAGGTATGGAGAGGTGGGGTCGTACTTGAAGAGGAAGTTAGATTCACCGCCTGTATCAAGTCAGTTCGGGTCTCAGGACAAGGAGTGGACGAGGTGGGAATATTAGATGCAGAAAGGGAATAGATGGTATACCCATAATGACTATGTTTTCTTTTTGAGAGGGACTGAGAATAGTAGATTCCTTGATAGCTTCGAGGAGGCCGTAAAGGCGGCCATAATACTTTTCGGCCTCTGTATAACCGGCAGCTGTAACAATACCGATTTTGGTACCATGGCTCATTAGATCTGTAGACCGATCAGCACGTGAGGTCTTTTA
This sequence comes from Amorphotheca resinae ATCC 22711, assembly GCF_003019875.1. Classification (NCBI taxonomy): domain Eukaryota; kingdom Fungi; phylum Ascomycota; class Leotiomycetes; order Helotiales; family Amorphothecaceae; genus Amorphotheca; species Amorphotheca resinae. The sequence continues at coordinate 3,111,481 of NW_020194471.1, forward strand.
TTCATGTACATGCGATGAATGCTCACTTATGATCCTTTGGATTACTGGATTCGTCGGTTCTAAGCATTTCCCATCCTCATATCTAGAAGAGTTAGACACGATACTCAAAGTTCTGTCTAGGTGCCGGCATACAGGGTCACATCACCATCAAACGTAGCAAGATCCACTCCACCCGCATTGATCAGGCCCATAAGCTGGGCCGTGTTCAAGATGAGTCGGATGTCATTGAAAGACGGTGGAACAAATCGCCTAGACGAGATGAACCGTTTTCTGTCCTGGTATCTAAATGCATCTGCGAGAGGAAGTCGAGTAAAAAATTCGCCGATAGTTGGTACTAGCAACTTCAGCTTGGATTGACTATGAAGGCCAACTTTCTGGTGCGCAACTAGGAGAAAGGTCAGTATTTCCCGGGGAAATCAGCGATGGTGGAATTACTGTGGTCATCTATCATGTCCTCCACATCTTGCATAATCTCGGCGTACCGTCGGTGAGCTTCTTCAGCCATCTGGGCCACGGTGCCAGTTCGCGACTCGAACACTCCCGTGGGTTGCGAATGTAGCACGAACGGAACGGCCAGCAATCCTTTGATCCATTCTGGTCAATCGTCAGCAAACCGGAGATGGCAGTCTGTGAGCTGTAGGTAGTGGCGGAGAGAGAGTTCAGTGGGGACTTGATCTGAATATCCGTCAAGTGGGAACCCCCACACTTCCTTGAACAGGGGGGGCAGGCGTGGGAGCGTAAGGTACCTATGAATTGATCTCGACGATGGGTCTTAAGGGCGTCTGGTTTCCGTTAGATGGGTTCGAGATCGTCCGGGCCACAGGGGTGGACTTAAATTCAACACGATACCTCGTCGTCATTTTGACTTGGTAGTACAGTAATATCTCGTTCCCGAGCACAGTTTTGATCGGATTCTCAATTCCTTTCTGAACAAATATCCAGGTAGGTAGATGTGGCAAGGTGGGATTACTCCGTAGTTGGTCCTGGATTCTTTCCAACCCCCCGGTTTCGTTCACTGTAGCCAAGCGAAGACGCAGCACCTCGATTAGGAGTACAGAACGACAAAAAGGAAAATGAAAGAAGAAGCAATGTTAACCCGCATAGTAAACTGAAATAACTTGATACTAAAGAATAAGCTCTACGTGTAGAGCACTTTAAAGATACAGAAAGATACTTAGTTGCAAATAAATCAAGGAGACTGTTGTTGAAATCTAATCAAAGAATACGTACCGCAAGCCATTTTTCTAGAGGACGTTAATTTAGGGACTGCGCTATAGAGTGCTATGCTCCATAAGCGTACCTTGGAGAAACGCGGATCGACAAACAAGGAGAGCGACTTCAAGTATGACGCTAAAGTTGATGTTGTTTTGGATAGCGAGAGTTTTACAGTACAAGGTGAGATTCAAGACACATGTCTTTAAAAGGATGGGCCATTACCGAGACTTCACTTTCAAAAAAGCAGTTCTAGGCGCGTCGAGAAGTAACAAAAGCTTCCAGGTTCATTATTGACACCGTTGGTCGAGCCGTGTACTCCAGCTGTATTGCGCAATGTGGTTTTCGATCCCCCTCATCCTTTATCTTCATCTTCATCTTCTACCGTGTGGGTACCTTAGTCTAATTCGAACTTCCCCCTCGCACCTCCAAATTCCATTGTAATTAAATGCAACCTTTGAACAACTGACGATGAAGAGAATCACACCCCACTCTATCCCAACGAGCAAGTCGCAGCAGCAGGTAGTGACTACGCTTTAAGTCATTCGACAAAGTTGCCAAAACACATCTCTGATCACCATGCTTGGGGTGTAAGAAGTCAAGAGAGCAAATTACATGATTTCTCCTCTGCAAGGTTCATCTCGGGTTTGGTTCGCAAAGGCCATGGGTGCGAAGAGAAGTACGTTTTGCTTTCCTTTGAACAATACAATGTTCCCCTGTTGAAGAGGCATTCAGAATCAACGCTGTATTTTCTGGCAGGTACTGACTTCTTTCTCTTTCATCTGAAAAGTCTAGGGGTCTTGCTCCCACGAAATAAGTGGTCATCCCTGGATTCCTTCCTCTGTTTCTCGCTTCTCACATCTGCAATGTTCGAATTCTTTCTGTATGTGAGTATTGAAACGCTATTTCTAACACTCTACGACCATAGAAATTGGTACATTCATAGGCTTCTCGTCGATGGGCTGGGCAGAGGCAGTCGGTCCGGATGGTCATGTGACAAGCCTCGAGTTCCTCCCTGAGTATGCAGCCATTGCCGTAGAATCATTTCCAAAGAATGGTATTAAAATGCAGAAGTAATTGTTGGTGAGGCTCGGGAGTCGTAAGAGCAGCTCTCAGAAGTAGTATACCGGCTGACGGGGTCTCCAGCATCAATAACATAGCAGCCAGAGGAAGAGAACCATACGATCTCATTCTTCATTGATGCGGAAATAAAAAAGAAGCTATCCTGTCTATCTCTCCTCAATTCTAGAGCTCTCTCCTACCGCCTCCAATTTCATATCGTCTTCTCCGCCCTGGTGGTATTATTCTGGCCGTCCTTCGCCGAGGACTTGGTCGCAGAACTTGCTCCAGCGCATCCCTCGTACGAGGACAAGACAGGAGAGAGGAATTGGAGACCGGAGAATATGGAAGCTTTGGAATTTTAAAACAAGGAACTAGTCAATAATCTGCGATTGGAGACCTTTTCGATGCCAGAGCTTGACGGATTGGGAATGGGAAGACTGATCAACTAGGGGGAAGGTAGACATTCGCAGCATCTATTACGATACGCGTTTGTCGCTTGTAATGGCCCCGATCAATAAAGAAGATGGCTGTAACAAATAACAAAGCCTTTTGTGATGCGAACAGCTCTACTCCGTACAGTAGTAACCTACCTAGAGTTTTATTCATTCATCTGCGCGGGCATCCATTCCCCTGATAAAGCGTAAATACCTACCTAGGTACCCCTGGAAGGTCCTGGCTAAGGTAAACCACGCTGAGCAAGCGGCTCGCTTACTTAAGGCGAGGCGCAAGGCTGCAAGTAACATTTCTCAAGAATTCAAATCTCCCTCATCTCTCTCACGAACATCTTGACCACCATCCTTCCGATCTTCAATAGCTTTTCATTGTGATAGTTCTGAGGTGCCATACTCGGAATCCCATCACTGCGGCTTTGAGTCTCGAACGACAGTGATTCTCTGCCCCTTAAAGAGCCTGCGCGTCGCGGAGTTGATCGGCACGAGCTGTTTCGGGGAGTCAAATTCCAGCCGAATCATCAGACTCTCCACGGCGATCAGCTACATCAAAGTCTATTACGAAGATGTCTTATCGTGTTGGTAAGTACTGAACTTCGATATTCATTCCTACATTCTTGTTTATCAATTGCAAACTCAATGCCTGATGCCTGCCCCATCTATTTGGGGCCGCCTCGTTCATCGTCTAGCGGGTTCATCGGAAATTCGATTTGATTATTACTGGCTGATATACTGAGTAGAACTTTCCTCCAGCGGGCGTGCTGGATGCCGCGCTACAGAATGTAAGAAAGCTGGGATCAAGATTGAAAAGAATGAGTTGAGAATGGGAACCTGGGTCACTATTCAAGACAAAGGTTCTTGGCAGTGGAGACACTGGTACGTTCAGATCTCAAGCAACACTTGCTTCTTCGCTTTCACGCACTATGATGAAATCTTCTAGGTAATTTTAGCAAAGCTAATATTTTCTCTAGGGGCTGCGTCTCGGGATATCAGCTCCAAAATTTGCGTGCTTATCTCGAAGATCCAGCAAAGCCTGGTGTGTACCGATGGGACTTTCTTGATGGATATGAAGGCGATGACAAGAATAGTCTTGAAAAGCATCCCGAGGTTCAGGAGAAAGTTCGACGTGTCATTACTCAGGGTTTCATTGATCCAGAAGACTTCAGAGGCGTAAGTTCACGGTCCTAATCAGCCACCTACTACGTACCCGACTTACAGAATATAGGACCCTGAGATGAACAAACTTGGCGAGAAAGGCCTGTACACTTCCGTATCAAAGTCTAAAATGAAGGTAGACGAGGCGAGTAAGAAGGATGAGAAGGCGGAGTCTGACGAAGAGGAGCCAGATAAGAAGGCAGTGAAGAGAAAGCGAGCTACGAAAGCCAAGAAAGAGGAAGATGATGAGGAGGAGGAGAAGCCTGCGAAGAAGTCCCGCACCAAGAAAGTCAAGAAGGAAGAAGATGATGTTGATGAGGAGGATGAAGAGAAGCCCGCTAAGAAGCCTCGTGCTAAAAAAGTCAAGAAGGAAGAAGAAGGTGATGACGAGGACAAGCCCGTAAAAAAGTCTCGTGCCAAGAAAGCCAAGGAAGAAAATGACGATGATGAGGAGGATGAAGAGAAGCCTGCTAAGAAGTCCCGCGCCAAGAAAGTCAAGAAAGAAGAAGCCGATGAGTCTGAGTCAAATAGTGTTGATGGGGTCGTTGAATCCTCAAAGTCCGGTGCAAAGGCTGTAGCAAAGAAGGGCGGTAAGAAGACTGCTAACCAGGAGAATCCTGAAGACACTTCAACTGGTGGTTAGTCTTCTGCTTCTGGCATCACTGGAGAATTGTTGTTTGTGAACCTCCTACTGACCTTGAGATATCTGCAGCTAAAGGAGAACCCTCCGAGACGGGTGAAAATTATATCCCGGGCATCAAGGATTCGGATCTTCAAGACTCATTTAACGCTGCTCTTGATGCTGGTGAGATCGAAGATGATTTCGACGCTTACATCGAGAACAAGAAAGCCGAGCTCGCCAAGCCGCAACCAAAGAAGGGAGCTAAAGGCAAGAAGACGTAAGTCATAATCATTGAACTAGCCATTTCTCAAGTGCTCACAATTATGACAGCGCCGCTCCAAAAGCCGCTGCTTCTCAACGGGCCACCCGCAGCAAAGCCTAATACACTGGACGTATGGTGCTATGAAATGTTAGCATTGCTCACTTCCTTGCTCTCTCTCTATCCACGGATCTCTCAAACAGTCTTCGGATTTTATTCGACTTGGCCAGGTCTGCTTCATCGATGTACAACACAAAAAGTTCTCCACTTCCAACGGCACAGGTGTTCAGGGTTGCTCGCTTTGCCTCAGTTGCCGCGATCCTCTTCTCTAGTCTATCCCGTATGTTTGTTACCTTTCTACAATTGCATTACGAATCAGGGCTCTGGTTTTTGCTATGGGATTATGCCTATAGGGCAGTAATTGCATGTGGAAAGCTGATAAGCGATACTCGTAAGGTATAATTTGTAATATAGCTCTAGCTAGCCCCTTTACTCACAAACATGGTCTGCAAATCCAGGCTGTCGGCTTTCGTCTTGTGAAGTCATGTGGATAGTGTCACGATTTCAGTGTCAACTCATCTCGAGGTCTGATAAAACACTTGCAGGGACCAGGGAATCAGCTCACGTTTTACGTATCTTTTTTGAATACTGAAATGCAATTCATACAACCATAATTTCGCATCCTAATCCCTCTCCGCAATTTCCACAACCTCCTTCAAACTCTTGACCGGCACGCCCTCCACCCAAGCACCTCCCTCCCCGGCCATTCCCCTGCCAACCACCTGACTCTCTCCCTCCAAAAGAACCCACTCATAGAAGCCCTCCCCCTTGACCACCTTCTTCCCCCGTCCCGCCCCAGGACTACGAGAGTCAAGCCCGCCTGGCATATGTTCGAGAACACCGCCCATCCATTCCCAACTGACGCGCAACCGTAGGCCTTTCTTCTGGGATGCGGTGAAATCCTCGAGGGAGAAGGAGAGGTGTTTACTCTTGCCTTGTCCGGTTTGGCCTTGAACTCGACGGAGGACGTGAGGGCGTGTTGTTGCTTCCCATCGCGCTGCTCCTCCGGCGCCGTTTTCTCCCTCGGGGACTTTAGTAGGAGGGGATGCGAATGATCCAGCTAGTGCGCAGGATGTGGCGAAGAGGATGTAGTCGTGGGCTTTGCGCCAGTGATCGACTACCCCTGGAGCCCTGCAGGCCTCGTGCATGAAGGAATCCGCGGGCTCGAGCGTCAGGTTGAAGTTCGTGTTGGCTAGCGGGAAGAGGAGGGTACGGGTTTTCAAGATGATGTTGCATGCCGGGGTGAGGCTTAGGGTGAGCTGCACTTGCAGATGGTCGATGAGAGAGAGGATTGTGGCTTCTGTAGGGGGTAATTTTGAGAGTTGCTCGAGGCGTGAGGGCTTAGTTAGTGTATAAGTTGGAGGTGGGGAGAGTGAGGTCGAGGTAAGGATTGAGCACAGAGGGACAAGCAAGGCATGGATGCTGGAGAGGGTAGATTGATGGTTCACCCGCGAGATCAGAGGGCGGAGCAGGGCATATGGTGGATTGGGACGCTTGTATGCAGAGAGGGGCGCGGGGGTTTGAGTCCGGCGGTGGAAGTTCTGGCGGTGCGCGTAGCTCAATAGGAGATGAAGAGCCAGGGATATACCTTCTGCTATGTAATCATCGCTGCGAGGTGGTGCTGGGCTGTAATCATCTAGAGAAACGAGGTCTAGTATGATAGTCTTGTTAGGGGAGAGTGGACAGGTTATTGTGTCGTCCTTGGAACGAACGCCGAAGGAGGCCAACGTCCGTGCTTCGCGGTTGAGCTCTTGCCAGAGTTCAGTATCGAAGATTGTGTTCCTTGCTTGCTGAATGCGGGCTTCGATTGGGGCGTCGTCGGCAGTAGCTGACGGTACAGTCGAGGAACCGCATTCACCGATGTTGGACTGGATGCGCACTCGGACGTATTGAGGCTCGGCGGTTGCGATACCTTGGTCCAGATATATACTACCGTCTGGCTCTCTTCGGAGAGCGGCTAGACTGCGATTTCTGAATGTCGCTGATGCTGTTGATGGTTAGCACAAAACAGCACTGACGGAAGTGAAAAACAAGACTGGAGAGAGGAAACCGCACCTTCTGAGAACCCAAATCTAACTCCCAATGTCTGCTTCTCATTTGGTAGTCGACAAACAGCCCATCCGTTCTCGCTGACAGCAAGGACCTGCTCCCAATATTTCGTTTCCACCTCGATTTCCTTCTCGAGCCTAGATGCAGATGCCAGAATAGAATCTACAGTCTTGTTAAGGTTTTGGATCTTGAAGCCCTTGGCTACGTGTTTATTGTCTTCCTTCACTGCATCCGTGACCTTTGACGCGTGTATTTTATCCGCTCCCAATGTTCCCAACGGCAGTGTCTCCCGTAGAAATGGCGATATGGTCATGCTGGCTTGAGTCGGTTGATCTTTGGATAGGAGGAGAGACACGAAGTCTAGAGCGAACATTGTATGCTGATGAGCGTATCTGACTCCCTGTTAGTAGCTGAATATCCCGTAACTTGGTAGAACAAACTCTATCTGCGCCAGCATCTCCTCTCGTGCTTTCATCAGCTCCTTCTGTCGATCCGGCTTCTCTTCCTCCTCATCGTCTTCCTCCTCGCTCGTGCCATCATCTTCATCGTCAGCCCCGGCTTCAGCAATCTCTCGCCGCAGACTTTCCTCGTTGGCATTCAGGAACCCGCCCCGTTCGTCTCTGATCCGTTGGATCATGAACGGTAGGGACTTCTTTGGATCCCCCTCCGTCGATGGCCATGACTGGAGGGATATGGGAAACCCGTCTGGAATCGAACTCATTGTGAGTGCTCGAGAGTAACCGGCTTTCACAGGAGTATCCTTCACTGTAGCACTACAGTGGGCCGAAAAGTCGCCGTGCGGTTGACCTGTTTTGCGGGCTTCTCCAATTTTCGGTGATTAATATGACTTCACCCACCCCTGGGGAGTTCCTGCTGGCGTCCAATCAGAGAGAGTGTCGAAGGCGGTTCAATTGTTCAATGGCTGCTGAGCCTTGGAGGTGAGGGCCCTAGAAACCGACTATAAATGCTACTATGGGCTTAAACGGTTTGGCGAGGCTGAGGTTAGACCTCCCGATAAGCTCTGGTACCGTCCAACCCCACCAAACATCCCTCACGTCAACTGCTTTCTTTTTCTCCTGCCACTTTCTCATCCGCATCCTTTCTATTGCTCCCCAAAACCCGCCAATTATTGATTCTGCCAGGGGAGGGTGAGAACTTTTGGTCTTCTCCCTTTCCTTTACCCCTAGCAGTCCTCCTCGAAAGAACTCTTCTTCCCCTCAATCCCGGCGTCATCCAGCAATAATGGTGTCGCAACACCCCCCTCCGCCTCCCGCGGGCAAGAGGCGCCGTATCGCTGTAATGACCAGCGGTGGCGACTCTCCCGGCATGAACGGGGCCACGAGGGCGGTTGTCCGCATGGCAATTGAGAAAGGCTGCGAAGCATATTGTATCTACGAAGGATACGAAGGACTCGTCCAAGGCGGCAAGTTCATACGCAAGATGGAATGGTCGGATGTGCGAGGCTGGCTCTCGGAAGGCGGAACCCTCATCGGTACAGCCAGGTGCATGGCCTTCTACGAACGCCCTGGAAGGCTGAGGGCTGCGAAGAACATGATCTTGAATGGCATTGATGCTCTGGTTATCTGCGGTGGTGATGGTTCATTGACTGGAGCTGATAAGTTCCGCCACGAGTGGCCGGGCTTGGTCGATGAGCTGGTCTCGACGGGCGAGTTAACAACAGAGCAAGTTGAGCCCTACAGACACCTCAACATTGTCGGACTCGTCGGCTCCATCGACAACGACATGTCTGGTACCGACGCTACAATTGGTTGCTTCTCCGCTCTTGGCAGGATCTGTGAGATGGTCGATTATATTGAGGCCACAGCTTCATCACATTCCCGCGCATTTGTCATTGAGGTTATGGGAAGACACTGTGGTTGGTTGGCTCTCATGGCTGGTGTTGCAACCGGTGCGGATTTCGTCTTCATCCCCGAGAAGCCTCGTGCGGACAATTGGAAGGAAGAAATGTGCACAATTGTGGCGCGTGTAAGTTCTCTCCCCTCTTCTTAGAAGGAATCCTCTAATATCTTGTAGCATAGACAACTAGGAAAGCGAAAGACAATCGTCATCGTTGCAGAGGGAGCCCATGATCAGCACGGCAACAAAATTTCCCCAGAACAGATTAAGGATCTCCTTGCAGACAAGAACGGCCTAGCTTTGGATACTCGTATTACAACTCTCGGTCACGTACAGCGTGGAGGTACAGCATGCGCTTACGATCGATACCTCTCAACTTTGCAGGGTGTGGAGGCTGTGAATGCCGTCCTAGACGCAACACCAACAACACCAACTCCTTTCATTGCAATCAATGAGAACAAAATCACCCGGAAACCTCTCGTCCAGGCAGTTGAAGATACAAAGGAAGTTGCTAAAGCTATAGAGGCTCAAGATTTTGACCGAGCAATGAGCTTGCGTGATACCGAGTTCTCCGACTACTACAACTCCTACATGACTACGACTACTACTGATCTCAATGATGCCATGAGACTTCCTTCCAAAAAGGTAAGGCTTGATTGACTTTTTAGAGAGATTTGTTTAACTGATATTCCATAGCACATGCGGATCGCAATTATTCACGTTGGCGCTCCAGCTGGTGGTGTGAACGCAGCTACAAGAGCAGCAGTTGCTTACTGTCTCACCCGCGGTCATACCCCTCTTGCTATTCATAATGGCTTTGCTGGCTTTGCACGACACCACGGTGACAAGCCCCTCGGTGCAGTCAGACCTTTTGACTGGTTGGAAGTTGATGGCTGGGCAAGTAAAGGAGGTTCCGAGATTGGCATGAATCGTGAACTTCCCTCCGAATCTGGATTGGATCACATTGCCAAACTCTTTGAATTATACAAATTCGATGGACTCTTTATCATTGGGGGCTTTGAAGGATTCCACGCCCTCTCAGAGCTCCGAAAAGCCAGAGAGCAATACCCTGCTTTCTGCATACCCATGACTCTGTTGCCCGCCACGATCTCAAATAATGTTCCAGGGACCGAATACTCTATTGGCTCTGACACCTGTCTTAATGAACTCGTTCGCTACTGCGATACAATTAAGCAATCTGCGTCTGCTTCCCGGCGCCGCGTTTTCGTTATCGAAACCCAGGGTGGGCGCTCTGGTTACATTGCAACCCTCGCAGGTTTATCTGTTGGTGCTGTGGCCGTCTATACTCCGGAAGAAGGAATCAGCATTGAAATGCTCGCGGCAGATATCAAGCACTTGAAAGAAGTCTTTGCCCAAGACTCTGGGCAATCACGAGCCGGTCGTCTCATCCTTATCAACGAGAAGGCTTCAAAGGTCTACAATGCCAAATTGATTGCTGACATGATCCGCGAGGAGGCCAGAGATCGTTTCGAATCACGAGACAGCATCCCTGGACACGTACAACAAGGCGGTACTCCTTCGCCGATGGACCGGACTCGTGCTGTCAGGCTTGCTATTAAATGCATCGAACATCTGGAGAGCTTTGAAGACAGAAGTGCCGACAAGATCATGACTGATCCGATGAGCAGTACGGTGATTGGAATCAAGGGCGCAAGCGTGGTGTTCAGCCCAATGAAAGATGTGGAGGAAAATGAAACGGATTGGGCAAACCGGAGACCAAAACACGAATTCTGGATGCCCTTGAAGCACACTGTCGATGTTCTGAGCGGCAGACCTGACGTTCCACGACCTGAAAGCCCCCTGACGGGCTGGAAGGCAAAGGATAAGAAGAGAGGTCTGATCTAGATCTCAGGGGCGGTTAAGTGATTGGATGGTGGATTGGATAAAACGAACATACATATCTTAGATTATTCGATACATTTCTACAGTTAAAAATTCTCAGTATCACCAAGCAACTCAATCCTCTTCATAATGGAGGTGATAATCCAAGTTAACTTGAAGATAATGCTATTGTGCCTTGAATAGAGTATCTTCTCCCAATAATGTTCCCGGGCTCACTTTCACTATTACAGTCCTCACTTGTGTAAGGCGTCTCAAAAATGTTGCTATTGACTCAAGTCGATAAGCAAATGCGATGTGCAGCGAAACTTCTCACGACGAGGTCGGGCTGTATTCAAACATCAGTTAAGTATACTATTCGTGTTCGTTAGGATATATCGAGGTACGTTAGATAGGGCATGAATGAATAATGTTCGTTGGTTTTCTCTATGGGGACTTAAGGGATTTTGGATAGAGGAGATGGTTTGTTATGTGATACGCCTAATATGAGGTTCTGATATAGAGTTTTAAGGTATGATGCAAGTGAGAAGGCTCGTCATGCTCATCTGCAATAAGAGAAAAGAGCTTAGACATCGAAACATTGTATTAGTTTGGGAAATAGTTCCACAATTAGTACATAAAGTCATCTTCTGTATCAGAATCTTTCTCAAGTGAAGCGTCTATCTTTCTTGCCAGCGGCCCTGTGCCTAACTCCCCTCTCCTTCCCCTTTTACGTATAAACACCCATCCCATAACGCCAGTCAAGGCTTGCTTTGGGGATGCTTTTCGTGCTTCCAAGTCCAAATTACGAAAACCCCACGTCGAATAGCGCAGATGCGCGCCGCCGAATTCTCCCTACGCTTCACCATATCCTACTTCGGATCCACAGTCTTATGAATGCGCGCCATCAACGGCCCGAACTGCTTGTCCGCGACTTCTTTCCCGACAGCCGAGTCAACCTTGATATCATAGAGGTGATCCGTTGCTCTCTCGGGGTTCAGTTCATAGTAACCTTTCTTCCTGCCCATCTCGCAGCGGCGCATGAGGCGCTTCGGGATACTGCCATTTTCATCATTCTCTCGTGCTTCTTCTGCATCGGTTGGTTCTTTGCCGGGGCACTGGCGATCAATTTTGTCTCCTGTTTTGAGTTCGTAGGATAGGGGGGGATTCTGACGTGAGGGTGTGGTGAGAGGGATGGGTTGGCGGGGGGATAGATAGCTTTTTGTGCTGGATTGGATGGTGAGAGATGACGTTTCGCGGTTGTTGATCGATCGGGCGTGGTTTGCGGACCCAATGCAGCTGCAAGTGAGATGCCCTTGGCTTGGTGGATCGAAGCTACGTGGGGGAGTTCTGGAGCCAGCGATGTTGGGTGCAGCCATTCTGAGGTCAGCGCAGGGATCAATGGTTGTGATGGAGCTGGTGGAGGCGGGAGGGATGCAGAGAGGTGTGACAATAATCTGTAATATAGAAACAGTAAGTAGTGCGCCTAGTGTTTTCATGCTTGTCCTTTTGTGTTTTAATTTTGGATCCTGGATAGATGGGAGTCAAGATTAGAGAGAGTCAATAGTTTGGAAAGCTGTACAGATAAAAAATGGGTTATTTTGAAAGAGAGGAATATCAATCTGTCCTTGAATACTATCAGATTGTGTCATTAAGAACGGACTGGGTGCGCGCCCTAATCCAAGTCCGGTTTGCCTATCCTTCAAGGTGCGAGACTTCCCTTGTGGCTATCTCGTCGGATGATCTGAGATCCAATTGTTTATCCCCTTCCTATCAACGATAGAAATCTGTAGCCAGGAACAAAATTTCGTCGATTTCGAAAAACGTGCAGAAGCTAATATGCACATGTCAGATATGAAGAAACGCGAGATAATTAAGACGACAAGTACACGAAAGTCAACCGCAGAGAATTATGCAGATGGCAGCATCAGGTGAAAATTGCAGAGCTGGAGACCGAGTAGTTCCACAAGGACAACTAGACTGCAGATGCATGTCAAGAATGGAGTATTGCTTGGTCTATAACGGGAGTACAAATTGAAAAAGGGGGACCTCTCTGAAGCGACTTTACGAATAAAATCAAGGTTTATGAAAATACAGATCAAATCAATATTACTGCCAATCCAAAATCATTCGAGCAAAGACTGTGTCACGGCTAGAGTTCCTGTCAACCAGATAATTCTTTTAACAGTGTCCCGACTTAAAGGGTCCTGTCGATTGAAGAAGTAACGGTCACCAGTACCAAAAGGAAGAGTGCACGAAAAACGAGGAGAAAAGCCAAAGCAGGGCATGCATATAGATGAGACAAAAACGATTAGGTACGGGCATATATGGGTGGATATGCGGATTTCCGTTTCATCAGGACCCGGGATTCGAGAGATACCTCAATTTAATCAGAGAAATAACATGCGCAAATATGAGGGGGCAGGCGCTTCATTCTCTTTCTTCTCACAATAAGGGCCATTTGAAATACACGATGTCCTGATATCACTGACACTTGTCAGTTTCTTTTTGGGGCTTTTTATGCTACAGATCATCAAAGGATACAAGAGACAAGAGAAGAGAGAAGAGAGAGCACGCTGAATCTTGTGTGATACGTCACGTGAGACGCCCCGCCGGACTTCAAGCTTTTCATAGGGCAAAGCACCTACGGAGCATTCGTGCTTCCATCGTTCATCTTTCATCTTTCATCGCTCACCAGAGTCTTGCTCACAATCATTGCTCGCCCTTAGATTAGCGTCTCTCCCTATCAGCTGTATCGCCTGCCTTGACTAACCATGTTGCTCACAGCATCGAACTCTCCTACCGCCGGACTACTGGCGCTTCGTTGTCCTGGAGAGAAGCATAGCTGCGTCCTTCTAGTCAAGTATCTCAAGAGGATGGCAGAGTTTATCAATTCTGAAAAAGAGGTAACGCGGCCTGGATGAAGGTTGGTCAGATTTATTGCGAGGCTGTTCGACGCAGGTGGTCTGCGCCTGGCCACGTGATATAAGGCGTCCATGTACATTCACTCCTTCTCTTGTTTACCGTTTGCATGTTTGCTACAGCCGACAACCTCGAGTCTCCGAGTCTCCGAGTCATCGAACCTTTTTCTCTTTGTGTAGGACTTTAGTTTCTAGTCTTAATCAGTTCCCGCCTTTACTTCTCCTGGTTGCGAAGTCTACATCTGCAGCTCTTCGACTTGATGCGTTTGTTCGTCCTTTGAATGGTAGCATCAGCCTCCTTCCTCTCTATTCGAAGTCCACATCCAGTCTGGTCTTAAGTCATTGAGACTTCTCGTTCATTTTGGACTATCCTACCAAACAGAACTGGCCAGAAGCCACAGTCGTTTCTCAGCTTCTTTCTGCGAGACAGGATCAACAAGATCGACTGAGAAGTACAATAACGTCCAACTTCCGTTTATGAAGTCGCCATTTCAAGACCCCAATTTGGTGTAAAAAACAGTACCAACGAGTTCTTGTTGTCATCCGCTCCGTCTTGAGGAGATGACTACCTCTTCTGCCCCTCCGTCGATGTTGGAGTCTGTGTTCAACCACATCGCGCTCCCTCCTCTTCTTCCCAGCAAACAAGAGACTAACCTCGACAAAATTGAACTTGTTCTGGCACAGAAGCTACTGGATGCCAGCCGTACACTGAGAGATTCTACCAACGAACGATTCGGATCCGAATGGGACTCTGTTCGCCGTTCGCTCGAGACTTGCATCCTTCTGAATACTGGCGGCCGACTCAGTCAGACTTCTCTCTTAGCTGCATTTCGAGAAATTGACGTAAACGGGCTTCTCATCCTTCACGTTACGGAACAGAATGCAGGCATACTGATTCGACACGACATCAAGTAAGTGATCCAAGCCTCGATACAGGCACAAATATGACTGGCATACTACTCTGCCCTCAGTGGAAATGGCGAGAAGGTCATCTTATTCGAAGCCTTTGAAGTATCTCCACGCTCAGAAGATGTCCTCGCTTCACAGAACGCCTTGCAGTGGGACTTTCCAGGATGTGCGGTCACAGTTTCTCTTCCTACTTTCAACGACCCTTCCTTCCAGCTCGAGCTTGCTATTTTCCTCGAGCGAGCAAGTACGGAATCCATAAAGCGTTTTGCAGCTCGCGCAAACAAGGCCGGAATATCTGCGGTCGAGAGCCGGAACACTGTCGATCCTTCTGTTGTAACACAGATTCTAATGTCTATACTCGAGGTTCATGGCTCCCGAGTCTTCCCTCCGCTACTGAGAAAGCGTGTGCGAGACGATGTCTGTTGGTTCGATGGGGAGAAACCTTGGCGCAGATCGGCATTCTGGCTTCTGCTACGTGTAGGGGTTCAGAGATATCTATCCTCAACCCTGGGCCGTGACCTCGGACGACTGCATTACAAGTTTCTCATGTGCATTGTGCTTGTGCGTTTAATGAACGGCTGTATGGGCATTCTAAATACCGAATTAGTGGTATTTTTAAAGGCAAAGCTATGTCGACGTCTCGTCAAGCTCGAAGTGGAACGAGACAGAGTCCCTCCCAACCTACGAAACGCCTTTGAATACCTGTCTACCGCACTTGAACCGCATCTAACCAAGTCAATAACTTCTGTTACTGAAAGAGTAGATATATCCTGGGCCAATTTCAAGAAGACAATACTGCGTCCTGTCCTTCCTCTTCCACGTCGTGCGAATCTACGCCATTTGTGTCTGACGCTTCCGAACAGCAGACCCTACTTGCAGCAAATCCTGACGGAACCATTATTCAGATACAATGGACCCCAGTTCACTGCATCATTTACCCTGCCGCTGGATTATCAAGTCTCAGCAGCTACAGCCAAAAAAAGCATAGCCTTTGCCCATCGTTATCTCTCGCTCGCGAAGACTGAGACAGAAATTGAACTTAGCCATACGCCTACACCAGACTCGGGCAGCTCCTGTGAACGACGTTGCGTGAGTCTTTCGCAGAAGATAGAGGAATACTTGAATAACACTGCCGGTTCATATGAGTCCGATCCGGAACAGCAAAGCATCATGATTCTTACGGTCATGGAGCTATGGATGTCAATGGACCAATGTGCTACCAAGCTCTACACATTGTTGATGGACTATAACCCGGGGTTTCCCTCAAATATCTTGGATGTTTTGCAGTTACCCCGCTTCCAGGATATGTGCCGACTAAAAAAGATTCGTGACTATCTCAAACATAGGCATGCAAAGTGCTATGGTTCTCGGACTACCATTTTTATAGATCCAGAGAGAGGGTGTTTTGCTGAGCGGTATTTCGATGAATCACCCGACTCGGAAAGCCTACAAGGACTTCTAAAACGTATTGAAATGGCGGCTCAACTGGAGCGTACTCGAAAAGAGCAGGAATGGCAGAGATTGTCTTTGGAATATGAAAACCTCATCAAGAGCATCGCTGAGAGCGCCTGTGTCTATTACACCGACGAAAAACACCAGACCAGGCTCCATGATGATCGCCAATGCACAAAATGTTTCCTCCAGCGCAAGGCCAATCGATTTAGGATCAAGGCTCACGAACATCCTCTTCCTTCCAACACAGTCCAAGCAAAGACCGTAGTTTTTGAATTGGCCTGCCCAAAGGCATTCACCGCGTACCGCGAGGCAACGTGGCAAATCCTGGGCACACTGGCTTTTCCAGCTCAAATGGAAGTTCTCGATCCTAAGATTCTCTTGAAAGACTACTCAGAGCTCCGGGGGTACGTGAGTCCAAATTCAAGTAGCTTTTCTCTCGCATCTACTACAAAGTCCTTTTTAATGACCCATTACGCCAATCCACGATTTCCGGTCCAGTTAGGCGACGTCTGCCTCACAAATGGTTTAAGATTTGGTTACTTCGACGTCCATCTCAATGTGTGGCCATCTCGACAGGACAAAAAGCCCAGTTTTGCCCATCGTTGCCAGTCTATTATTCCCGCAAACTCTCCTTTTTCGTCCTTGAACCTTTCCTCCGAGTTCTCTATAGATGCAAATGGTCCGTCTTCCTATGAAATTATCGCAAGCCAGACTAAGTGTCCTTCTGGGCTGAATGTTCATGAGTTCATGGCATACCAAACACTCTGTTCAGGCAAAAGTCGTCGATGGCCTCAAATTCTTGTTGAACTTGGCTCGTCCAACCTCAACTTCAGTACAGAGGCCACAACTTTCCTAATGTCTCAACTTGCATTACAGGTTGGACCAGCATACAAAGATGAGCCTCTTGGTAAGGTGCATAGAA
The DNA here is from genome assembly GCF_003019875.1 of Amorphotheca resinae ATCC 22711. Lineage (NCBI taxonomy): Eukaryota > Fungi > Ascomycota > Leotiomycetes > Helotiales > Amorphothecaceae > Amorphotheca > Amorphotheca resinae. The sequence continues at coordinate 3,128,252 of NW_020194471.1, forward strand.
TCTTTCGGGACGAATCTTTTTCGAGACGACTTGTGGACCAGCTCGGACAGCGTCTGGAGAGTGTGTCTTCCAACTGGAGAGAAACAAACTGTATGGAGACGTTGATAACTTTAATCCTCAGATTGTTCTCTCTCAGCACTACTATCTGCGACGAAGCAGTCAAACTGCTGGAAAAGGCTCGAAATATAACCTCCAAATGGATAAACATTTTACGATCAGAGATTCAGAATGCAACAGATGCTGAAACTTCGAGAAGATGTTCCAGGTACGCATTCTGGGCTGCACTTCTCTGTAGACGGACATTCGCCATTTACGCCGACGGAAATAAGAGTTTGGAACCCGAAAATCTCGAATCTTTTATCGTGTGTTCGATCGCTTTGCAAGATAACTTAGTCGGTGATCCTGATACACTGCCTCCTCTTCTTAAAAACTCTTTCGTTCGTGATCTTAAGCTGGTCTACCAGCTGCGAAACACTCTCCGTCATTCCTTTGAGACGAACCCGGATAGCCTATTGCCGTCCATCGCCACTGTCTGGCCTAGCATTGAAGGCGACTCCTCCAGATCTGTCTCACAGATCACCTTTCTTTCAGAGCCACATCTTTGGTGGGTTGAGATCGTTGTCAACCCGACTCTGCAAACCAAGCAACAGACTGTCCATTTTCACTTACTGGAAGGACATTTGCTTATCATGGGCCAACCGGTTGGTAAATTACCAGAGGAATACAGAACGGCGGTCGTTTTGAAGCAGCTCTTTGGTAACCAGAGCTTGCTGACATATCCTTCATCTCTTCCCGGTATGGCCTATATGCTTTCTTTTGTACAATTGGGACATGAGATACACCTCGGATTTCGGAATGGAAATATCATCGTCAGGGCGCGGCTGCCTCAGACAATTCTTGAGCTTGTACCCTCTCATATATTTAGAGGATCGACCAGTTTCGATCTACCTACACCATTAGTCGAGAACTGCGTCCACTGGCTTGACCTCAATACCCAAATTATTGAGATTAGACAACAACCTGATATCTGGAGGCCCAAGAAAAGTAATTGGCTTCTCAATATGAACACAGGCCAGGCAACACGCCGAACAGTCACTCTGGTAGACCCTCAGAGCCCATTGTTCCAGCGTGTCGCGCGAATTTTCGACCATTTTGAATACCGTCACAACTTGACAGTGTTCCAGCCAGCAACAAGAGGTTTGTCAGTTGAGTTGCGCCGCTTAGAGCTATCATTCTTTGTAAATAGAAGAAACTTACTGGAGTCAACGCAATTACGGTCGGAAATCGATCCTGATCAGGACGCAGGCACATGGTATGGACTCAACTCGAAGCTCGTATTGAGAGAGCTCGACAAATTGGGGGAGCCAACCACTCAGCGTCAAAGAAGTATTATTGTGCCCATGGGTGTTATAACCTACAGGCGCAATGGGCAACATGTGGCGGTTGATGCAGCTAACAACGGCGATTATGGGAGATTCACGATCAATGAAGTGTTAGGACGTCTCGACTGCCCGGCTGAACCACGACTTTTGTATCTGAAAGCTCAGTTCCATGCGTACACATCTTTCACCTTGCCCGACCCACTCACGGGCCGGACAGGAACCGAAGAGGCTTTACATTGCCTCAGATCAGGATACTGCCAACCTTGGACCGCTCTCACTGTCGGGCCTACACAAAGCTTACTTGCACTTGCAAAACTCACTCCGCGAAGAGAGTATTACCCTCGTGATCTCAAGGTGATGCAAAAGCCTTTCTGGGACCCTCACCTGACCACCACTATTCAAAGCGACGCACTCAGAACCGCTGTCGAAACGATATGTATAAAATCAAGACAACTTTCCATATTTTCCACACAGAAGATTGAGAGTCTCCAACTTGGCCCTGGCGGTGAATACCATTTGACTTTACGTAGCCATGTACGGCGGCAGGCTTATCAGCGACCAAGCGTCGATTCTGATGTATTACAAGCTGTCCCAGATGTAGAATACATCGCACGGGACCGGTACCAGGCTAGCCAAGAACGATCGAACGTGTTTAAATGCACAAGCATAATTCGAGATTGGCCTTCGAGACTGTATACGACTACAGATTTGGTTGGAATTCTTCAAACTTGGCCTAACATTGGAGGATATCATGGCTCTTTTGAAAAGATTCTTCTGAGCGATCTCCTTGACGTGGATTTCCCACTTGAGTGGGGCTCCCTGGTCAATCTTTGTCGCAAATCCAGCTTCACGGATAGGCATCGACTTATCTTTCTCTTTGCAATAATGTCATTCCGTCGTGATGCTGATATGAGCGTCCTGAGTACCTTGATTGGTTTCTGTGTGCTTGAAGATTTGAAGCAGCTCGAGCCGCCGAAGTGGCCATCCTATATCCAGTTCCGTCAAAATCAGGCGCCGCAAGTTGATTATCTCCTGCAACTGACCAGACCTTGCTTGATTCCATATGGTGAGGACGAAAGAGCCATCTTTGGGTTCAACCTCAGCTCGAAACAACGCAGACAACTTGAAGCAGCAGAGCGGGCACATGAAAAGAAGCAGGAAAATGATTCAAAAGCTCTTGCTAGATTTCTCTTGGATCAATGGCCATGCATTGAACCTAGTATCGATGGTCTTATCGTATCCGAACCCACCATAGATATTTCGCAAGCATTGGGAATCATTCTTCCAGAATGGCAACGTTTGTTCCAAAATCTGGATCTCACGCGGCATATTGCTCAGGTACAGGGTGTTTTAGATCAACACCATTGCGAGGATAGGATGAGCCCACCGACCGCTGAGGTCAAAGAGCAAGAGGTATTACCTACACGACTCCGTGGAGGAGAATTCCCAACACTACCGCAATATCTTCTGGGTAAGACCGCTTTGAAGGTGGTTCAAGCCGATTACGAAGATCCCTGGCAATCAACAGTCGCGGTGAATGGAGACGAAACGACTGTTAGTAACATGTCACAGAATGCTCCTGGCGCAGAGTTCACCACACCGCTGTTGTCTACTGAGATTCTAGATCTTCAGAGTATAATTGGCGGAATTAGAGATTTGAAGTCTAGAGTTAGACAACAATATGGGACAGATCTCATGCAAAGTCTTGGCGCATTGCAGACATCCAAGAATGCACTAAAGAAGCAGGTAAAACCGGTGGATATGGCTCAACTACCTGCTGAAATCGCCAATGCTCGATTGAGAGTTCGGGCTCACTTCGACCAACTTTGTAAGGCTTTCGAGAAAGATGACTCCGGTGTCCAATGGCTACAACAAGGCGGTCTTTGGCCCATTATAACGCCAGTCACACTCCTTGAAAATTTGCGCTCAACTTCAGATTGCATCTTTGGAACAGGTATGAAGGAGGCACTTGTTCATTACGCCTTGTCTGTGACAGCCTTACAACGTCTACTTAGAATTTATGATGCTCATCAAGGAGGAAAACCGCAGAGACTTATCGAGGAACAAGAGAATGTCGGGCATAGCAATTGGAAACCGTTGGATCATCCTGATTGGCTCCTGCTCGAGATTGATTCGAACATGTTGATCCGACCTGGACAGGTTGATGTCGCGCTTGCCACTATTTCTCCTGCTTCCAGATCAAACTCGGTGTTACAAATGAACATGGGGCAAGGTTAGTTTCCTCCTAATCTCGGGCATACTGACAGCAATTGATGAAAATATATCAACTTGCAGATGCTAACACAAACTTTGCAGGTAAAACATCCTGTATTATGCCAATGGCTGCTGCCGAACTGGCTGATGGTGCAAGTTTGCTGCGAGTTGTTGTCCCTAAGCCTTTGCTATTGCAGACAGCTCAATTGTTGCATGGACGGCTTGGAGGCCTCGTTGGCCGGGAACTACGGCACGTTCCATTCTCACGAAAGACACCTACGAATTCAGATACAATCAAGGCATTCTACAATATACATCGAGAGATCCAAAAATCGTCGGGCATCTTGCTAGCTCTTCCCGAACATTTGCTCTCTTTCATGCTATCAGGCTTACAACGACTTTCAGATGGGCATATCAATGAAGCGAGTAGCATGATCAAGGTTCAAAACTTTTTAAACAGAACATCAAGAGATATTTTGGACGAATGCGATAATATCCTGGCGTTGAGAACACAACTCATATATCCATCCGGCTCACAAAAGATCGTTGATGGTCATCCTCATCGTTGGGAAACTGCCCAGATATTATTGGGCCGTGTTGATGGACATCTGTTCAACTTGCAAAAGGTATTTCCTCAGAGCGTTGAGGTAATTCGCCGCCCTCAAGGCGGATTTCCAGTTGTCTTCTTCCTCCGTAAGGATGTCGAAGATACTCTAATTGCACGATTAGTGGATGACATCTTCCGCGGTCGGACAACTCTTCTACCAGAATGCAATAAACCAGATCGCCTTGTAATCAAGCAATTCATCTCGGAACCGAAAGTCTCGTCCGAGGTTGCACAGCGAATATCCGAAATATTCCCAGACAAGCCAGCCGCGAGACAGACCATCCATCTGTTGAGAGGGTTACTTGTACACCGGATCCTTCTCATGGCCTTGAAGAAGCGCTGGAATGTACAATATGGATTGCATCCTGGGAGGGATCCACTCTCTGTTCCATTCTTGGCTAAAGGAACTCCGAGTGATCAAGCTGAGTGGGGTCATCCTGATGTAGCAATTCTTTTCACATGTCTCTCCTTCTATTACGATGGTCTCAGTGTTGCTCAACTACGTCAAAGTCTCGAACATGTTTTGAAGTCTGACGATCCATCCCAAACCTACGATCGGTTTTCCCAGAATTCGGACCTTCCGGATTCTTTGAGGGATTGGAACGCAATCAACGTCGACGACGAAGCCCAGTTGAAAGAGATTTGGCAGCACGTCCGCTATAACGTCATGGCAGTAGATTACTTTTTAAATAATTTTGTCTTTCCAAGGCATGCTAAACAATTTCACATGAAGTTGCAGGCATCAGGTTGGGATATTCCTCTTTTCTCAACCGGCGATCAATCTGCGAAGTCGGTGGGTACGTTGACAACGGGTTTTAGTGGCACAAATGACTGGAAAGAAATGTTACCTTTGACAATCAGTCAGCGTGATCTCCCAAGACTATCACACACAAATGCGGAGGTCTTAACTTATTTGCTTCAACCCCGGAATCGAACTTACGTGCTTGCCGCAGATCATCGTGGCAGGCACTTATCAGAGCTGGATTTACTCCGCAAAATCACCAAAATGAATATCAGAGTATTGATCGATGCAGGGGCCCAGATTTTGGAAATGGACAACGGTAGTTTAGCCAAAGCCTGGCTTGCTATATTCGGCACAGCCCCTGCGGTTGTATATTTCAAAGAAGACAATAAACCGTGGGTGAGATATCGACAGGGTCATGAAATTCCTCTTCTAGCGTCTCCCTTTGTCGATGACCTGGGTGATTGTCTTGTCTACCTTGATGAGGCTCATACTCGAGGCACGGATTTGAAGATGCCTGTAAAGGCCCGTGGTGCCCTGACACTCGGACTGGGGCAGACAAAGGACAATACTGTTCAAGGTTCGTGCTTAATTTACTATTACTTTGATTCAGTGACAACACAAAACTATGCAACAGTTCCCCATCCCATACTCTGAATCAGGACTGACATTTACTCGGCAGCTGCCATGAGGCTTCGCCAGTTGGGCACTACACAGGCTGTTGTTTTCTTAGCCCCTCCTGAGGTGCACCAGAGTATTATTGATCTACAGAAGAAGAAGTCGGGCGATACCATCGATTCTCCTGATGTGATATGCTGGCTTTTAGAGCAGACATGTAGCGGCATTGAGCAGTTACAACCACTATACTACTCTCAGGGGGTTGACTTCTGCCGTCGTGCGCAAGCTGCTGTGAATTATTCGGATTTTCTCGAGGATGCTGATCAACGCCAATCTTATCTTAGACGTCTGAGGCAAATTGAACAACAGACGCTTGAGCAACTCTACGGGCTTAACCAGAAAGTTAAACCCACCGTGGATCTCGAGACATTGTCTCCAGAAATAGCTCGATTCATGAAGGATTTAACTGCCCGGCGAAGAGGCTTTCAGGACACTGGTGATGCCGTCCACTCTTCTGCGCTACAAGAAGTCGAGCAAGAAAGAGAAGTTGCATATGAAGTCGAAAATGTTCGGGAGCTTGAAAAACCTCTTCATTATACACCCTTTTCCTTCCCAGGTCTTCATAAGGATATCATCAGCTATATGGAAACTGGTAGGCTTGCTGCAGATTCCGGAGGGTATGAGCAGGCATTTGTGGCTTTGCAACGAACCCAGATGGGCCAGAAATTTGGCATTCGCAGCGATGCCACTTCTTGTAGATTGTACGTATCAGCTGAATTTTCGAAGACGGTCAAGCTGCCACTGGGTCGTCCTTATGATAATTTCCAGGTAAGTCATCCAATTAGTGGGCTTTTGCGACTATCTTGTTGATATTCTATAGCGTCACGTCAATTGGATCATATGGAGCTCTATCACCGAAACAGCCTTGATCATCATTCCTGAAGAAGCTGAACAGTTGCTAGCTATCGTCTTTGATGCTGATACGTCTCCTACGCATTTACTGACATACGCCGCTCCAGTTACGCGAAAGATGCTTCAATTCAATGATTTTAAATTCTACGCTGTTCCGAGTCTGCCAACTGGATGGGAGGCTCCAATGTGGCTCAGAGTTGAGTTAGGTATTTTTGCAGGACGCCTTTACTTTGAGTACTTTGAGTACAATGATTTGTGTGAGTATTTTGGGGCCAATGGAGCTACAGCAGGAGTCCAAGAAGATGTGGATGAACTTACTTCCACCACAATATCTGGGGTGGATGGGATAATTGATGGCTCTGTGGATGATGAGATGGAATCTGGAGTTACAGCCCCGGAGTTGACAGTTTTCACCAAGAGACCTCTGACGTTCCTACAAGAATGGTTGGCTGTTCGGCGTAAAGGACAAGATTTTTCGCACACACCGATGGGCCACGTCTGTCAAGGGAAGCCGCTCTTGGAAAGTCACCCATTCTTCGTGAAATCCGACAACTCCCGGAAGAAAGTCACTTACTTGAAGAAAGAGAGAGGAAGAAATAGAGATGAAGAGGAAGTCAGTGAAGACCTGTATGATGAGTATGAACAAGGTGATGATGAAATTGGGTTCAACGAGAAAGATGGTTTTGATGATAGTCAATTACTTGACGATGAGTTAGTCAATTAGCATCCTATTAGCTGTAGCCAATGACAAGATGTATAGTATCATTGTACCCATGCAGCCGGCTGACTTTTATCAAGTGTCGTCTGCTTCTACCTTACCTTAGGTATCGGGCCATATCTTTAACGAACACGACCATTGATATTTACGTGAAGGCGTCTGTTCAATTAGGCTGACAGCCTTGTCTTGCGTTGATGGAGAAGGCGTTGTTCTTTTTTCCCCAGTTGGATATATTGAGTCTACATTCTAGAGGAGCCAAAGGACCCCAGGTACATAGAATTCTAGCCATAGCTGAGGCCTTATTATCACAAGATAACATATTTCAAGCCTACATATTATGCTCCGAAATCCTCGACTGGTGTAGTAAGGTTAAGGGTCCCAAGTCTGTGGCGTAGGCTTAGCTGTGGACTAGTAATTGCAAGAACTTTGTGTTCTGCGTCAAATTGCAAGGACGCGGAGAAAGCTGAAGAATGAGGAGACGTAAACTGAGGTTGTAGAGTTAAGAAGTTAGTGATGGTTCGAAACATATCTGAATAAGGGCATGTTGGAATGGAGATACCGGCACGCCCGCAAACCTCTACCCCTTAACAATTCAGATCCTCCTGGTTAATTTGATGGTAGTTACTTGAAGTACATGTTGTGGTTTACTGATAGATTAGAGTAAAATTTCAGTGCTATCTTTCAATGTTCGAAGAGTGATGAGACTCAACTAAGTTGTTCCTTGTTAGGGCAGTGACTTTCCTTCCCCATTCCAAAATGAACACTGGAGGGATTGCTACCTCGGCTCACCAACTTTCCCATCCAAACTCTTCCTGTCAATTATCATCAAATTTTGGCTGGTTCAGCTCCATATACCTATTTCAATCTCTCTTCTTCTAGGTCGGTCCAAGGATCTCTGTGGTTCTCCTTCCAGGACTTCCATTTCCGTGGGGTGTTCTCTCTAGCTAACTCTGGGACCCTGACGTAGGTTTTCGGGCGGCAGCTCCAGCACCGAGGACAACCCTATCATCTATCACACCTTCAGACTGTTGCGCCTGTCGTTCCACCACAAGCCAGTTATCTCAAACATCATGAATCATGCCGGCGTTGCCCGCCTCGATATACAGGAACTCAACGATGTTGGCAAAAGAGCGTACAATAGTATAATTTCAGCAATCCCAACACTAGACAGGAACTCCATAGGTTATTCCGACATGTTTCAACTCCTCTACGGAAATTACCACCTCATGATACTTGCCACGCCCAGGACCAGCCTCACTTACCGATTCGGCGCCTTCGACACAGGAGTTGAATTCCTAGCTCTGCATGCCCCTGCAGCAATAGTTGATAATCAAGGTCTCTTCCTTAAACACTACTGGAGAATCCCACTTGGAGCCGTCATGGTGGAGGATTATATCAACTGGGGAGACATACCACCACAACTAGGCTTTCGACCTAAATCAGATTGGATATGCCATCGCAAGGTTAGCCTGTTAGGCTTTGATCTTCGGCCACGCAACCTTGAACCTATGACCTGCCTCATTGTCTACAATCATCTAACACGATCTGGAGTGGTTGTTGTGCCTATTGGCCCGACAAGCTTCCAACCTGTGCCTCTCCAGCAGAATACGTTGACACCCGAGACTGAGAGAGCGGTCATTAGTGGGCGAGCAGCTGTACCGAGCATAGAAGGTATAGACAATTCAGGCTCAGCTGTTGCCACCTCTACCGTGATCTCCGTCGAGACCTCAGGTCCCTCCACGATCACTACTGTCGGAGCAACTACAATTGTTGGCCTTAGAGAAGCACTTTGTGTGACAGGTCCTTCAAGAATAACTCTTCCGTATGACCAAGAGAGTGATAGAGAAACTAACGGCACTAATGGTACTAACGGTATAAACCGTATAATGAATGGCACGATCAACGGCACGAGCAATGGTACGAGGCGACGCAATAGCTGAGAGAAAGGATATTACTGGAAATGTATGACTTTTTGAGGGGCTTCTTGGGACGTAATAGATTGTAACACCTAACTTCAATAGCTCATAGCAGGAAAGACGAAGAGACGGATCATAGCATGATACTTTGTACTTGTATCTATTAGTCTCAAGAATCAAACAGCTCCCACGACTTGGCAGAAGGAAAGCAGCACCTAACAGTTGTGCTTTTAACACCATTAGGTCTCATCCATGAAATACTTCCTATTTAAACAATGAAACAAATCAAACATCTTGATTCTTTAGTTTCAATTGCATCAAATAATGACTTCTAAATATTTTGGAAATCCTGGGATTCTCAGTGTTGATATGAATATCCTATACCATGTATTTTGCTTGCTATCAACTACGCAGAATTTAACTTCTTCACCTTCCCTATTCCCTTTTCCAGAAACCCCTTTTCAACATCCCAATCCAATAGTATCACGTGATACCCCTTTAAGGGGTTACTCACGTGATAAGAACGACGACAGGTGCGAGATACAAAACAATCTACACAATTGTTCGTGCATCAACTGCGAGCTCGTTAAGGGTGAGACGGACCACTTGGCCAAGGCTATCGCGGTTGAATAAGCTTCTTTCTCTTCTGGCCCCCCTGGACTCTAGCATGGACCGTCCATGGAGATTCTAGGCTTCTGGACACCTGGACCCCTGGACTCGGTCCTTTGTTGCACGTCGCATCCGTGACAAGCGTGGGAGTGACAACGTGGGTTTTGATGGCAGCGGGATTAGCATCACGTGATAATACGCCGAGCAGAGAGGACGGGAGTTTTGTTGCACATCGCATTAGCAACGTTGGCTTTGATGGCAACGGGATCAGCATTCCGTGATATTAGGCCATGATACGGGAGCGCAGAGGACGGGAGGTTTGTTGCATATCGCATCCGTAATGATTTTCTTGTCAACGTTGGTTTGGATAGCAGTGGGATTAGCATCACGTGGTATGGAGAGGGGTACCTAGAGAGTTGTAAGTTTTCGTTGCACATCGCATTAGCGAGGTTGGTTTTGATGGCACTGAGATTAGCATCATGTGATATAGGGATCGTGGCACGGAGCGAGATGAGTTTTGTTGCGCATCGCATCAGCGCTCGTCCTGGGAGCGAACGTTGATTTCGATGGCAGTGGCATTAGCATCACGTGATAGTTTTACTCGGGAAGGGAGGTCTTTTGTTGCACACCGTGCAGTCGAAGCTCGATATACCGGATCAAAAATGCTTTATAATGATAGTTGCTGAATGCGGACATCATTTTGGTGAGAGGTTGGTTGAGTGCTAACGGACGTTCAAGTTGAATGGAAACCTTCCGTGCACCGCAAGTTGAGGTCGAAGTTAGGTGACATGCATATTCAACATGACCTATCGCTGCGGTCCTTCAACAGTTTAGTTCAACTGCATATGTAGATAATCTATAATGACAAGATCATCCACACGTCAGTCATTCAAACCAGGAGCCCAGGATGGTATTGCCTCCGCCTCACAGCGAATATGGTAGAGTCTCAGCACCACCTACTGTATGTATACGGTTTGGAGTATGGATTGGATATATAAGTCGTTCTCACGAGCAGCTAAAACGTGTACTCATTAGTACCTGAAAGAAGCATGCACTGTGAGTCTTCGATCCACATACAAGCCAGGTAGATTCCGAATCTCCTGGCTGAACTAGCTACCCCCCTGCGGCAACACAGATGTGCCGCCTCCTCTGCGGGCAGTTTCCTGCCTATACTTGCTCTTCCTCGCTTGCCCAGGCAGTAGAGAGAGTACCTAGGTGACACGATGGTGATGGATGTGCTAATACCGTTTTCAGAGACGTTGAACCGGGACCGGGATTTCGGGAAGACGGTTGAGACATCGGAGAAAGAGATGGAGGGAATGCGGGATCTGAATCTGAGTTTTGGGAGGGCGAGTTATATTTGCTGCCGCGGGCAGCGAGGAGCAGAAGGTGCTGAATCCAGGAGCCTGGGCCTTGAGCGAGATCATTAGGGGGATGCATTAGGGAAATCAATGAAGGGGATGAAATAAGATGGTATGTGTTGAAACTTTTCTTGATATCGAGGTCATATTCTCCAGTCTATGTGGAAGAACAAGGAGAAACCAGACCCACCTCATCAATTGCATCTCTAAAGATGCTATTTTAGGTATATTTGAAAATATGTATATCCACAAAAAAGGTTGAGGGGTATATTCTTGCTATGATGTTGGAATGATTTATCCAAAACAGCCCTTATATGAGTTGAGATCGTCTTCAAGGTTCAACATTCGTCAGTGTGCCACACCCTGGTTGACATACCCGTTGTATCATGTCATTGTTGGCTTTGGCATAGAAAGTCCGGAGAGCAAGGACGGGATTCCTGCTCTTTGATCCTTGCTTGGCCCGGGAGCGTTGTGTCTTCATTCCCAGGCTACTCTCCACGCCATCCACCATCAATCTATACGAGCACCAACTTCCAGACATAGAAGGCCTAGAGGAGGGGCCGTTATGGTGTATGGTCGCAGTAAGCGCAAGGGATCTAGACAATTGCATTATATCACACCATCATGTTCTCCCGGAAGTCTCTTAACACGTTTTTGTTCCCAATCATCCAAGTCTTTCGCCGCAAGTCTCTGTAAATCAATCATTAGCACGCATCCACTTCATATCAAATAATGACAAGAGGACTGACATAATATTCCTCCTTCATATCCACCCTTCTTCCCGCCTTGCCGATACCCAGCTCCTCCTCCTTGCTGAGTCTCCGGACCTTTCGGTCGTACTTCTCGTATCTTATGGCTGTTGCGGGTGTGAGGAAGAATGAACCTGCTACCATTGTGGCAATGAATGGCAGGCCGAAGAGTGCGAAGGGATGTTTGCTCAGCGATGCTCGATATCGGGCGGCGAGTGTGTTTGCTTCTTTGGAAGGGCGGTACTTCTTGCTGGTGAAGACTGCCATTGTAAGGAATTGGAACTTCTTGTACCTTGGTAAACAAATCGGAAGCTGTAAAAGAGCTGTGAATCGTTCGCAGTTCGGCCGCCGTCAAGTCGATTCGAAATAATCGTCGCCAATCACTGGTCTGAGGTTAGTCATTTGTGAGGTCGAAGGTCGACGGGTTGGGAAACCACTTTACTTAGTTATAAGTCACGTGCTCGCGTTGTTTTCTCGTGTCTTCCACCTCATGTTCCGGCGCGTCTCCCTCTCGTGCTCATCCAACAATCTCTATGACCACCAACACAGGATGGCCTTGGTATCTCGCGGTCCTGCTGCAAAGCATCGACTGAGTGGCCAGCTCAATGGAGATTTTGAACCTCCTCAATCAACGATGGCTGCACAGCTAATCAACAACCTGTCGAGCACAAACAAACCGTCGCGACAGAATGGGCAGGATGACCTGAGAGCCTTGTGGGAGCTTTCAAATATGGCCAACAGCGCTGAAGAGCTCTCCTCCCTCGATTTAAAGCTCGAATACCATCATAAGCTGATCTACGTATTCGTACGCCTTGTCTTGGAACCGCTCACGACGGACGACCCCTTCCTAGATGTTCAAAATGTGGTTTCTCAGGCATCTGACGCAATAGATGCCTTTATTCTGGCGATTAAAGAGACCCCAAGTGTTCTGGCGTACGTCTCAGCACCTGGTTCATTTCAAGGACGTGAGCACGAGCCCCTATGGGTTTGGTTGTTTCCACGACTGTTGGCGCTCCTGGGCCGAAGACGATGCGACTCGTTGACGGAGAAGATCAAGGATCTTTTTTTTGTTTCCTTCCAGGCCGTGGCCCGTTCACCGACGCTTTGGTATCTGGCTTCATTATTCTTTTGCTATCTCAAGGAATGCGTAACAAGTACGTCTACCAGATATATTCTCTTCGATTTCTCTTCGACCGTAACTTACCAATCTCTAGCTATTTTGAGCCACCTTCGAAACCCTAGTAGCATCTCCCCTAGCCATGGATTAGATGTTCTGTTGCATTTTAATAGCATTGACCTTTCAATGTTCTCTAATGGCAAGGAGGGTTCTTTTGATTCCATTATAAATTCTATCTACGTCATTCAAGATGCTGCGGCAGGTCTGTGGCATGTTACGAATTTACTGTCTATGTTGGTTGATATCTCAATGGAGTCTGCTACTTATCATCATGCAACTCCGGCCTTTCAAGACTATCTGGCTTGGATGCTTGACTCCTTTATTGTGGCTCACGACCTACAGAAGACATGGCAAGCCGACCCGATATTCCATGAATCTTGCAGAAGATCCGAATTCATGACCTTTTGTGCCGTACAGGCACTTTTGTCTGCTCTTCGTGGATCTCTGCCGAACACCATGCTCCGGAAAGCGTGTGTTCTACTTTCTTTCCTTTGTGCAGACCTCCTCCAGAACCCATTGAACCTGTCGGACAGGCCGATTCGGCTCAGCCTCTGCAATAGCCTTCTCAATATAGCCACCGTTTGTAAGCAACATGATTCAACTCGCCGAATTATAGCTCTGAATCTTGCGCCTATTGTCCATGCTACTTTGAGCGATGATAACGCGGTGTCGATCTTGGGGAAAGATTTTCAGGTCCGTCTTTACTACTTATCTTATGGACTGCCGTTGCTGACACAAATTCAGAAAGCAGGAATAACATTATGTCGGGCCTGTGAAGCAAGCCAACTGGAAGTACCTGACTTAAACATATCTGAAAGCTTTGAGAGTACCCAGCTTGATGGAGAATTTCGTCTGCTCCATCTTGGACCAACAGACGGATATCATGGGACCGGCCAAGCTCCACCAAATAAACGCCGCAAACTTCACTCCGAGCTGAGCCTGTTGGAGGAGATAACTGCGAAGGTCTGCTCTTTGTTAGGCTCTCAGAATGTGTCTAACTTAGCTGGACTGAGTGAAATCGCAGAGTGGGTTGTCCTTCATAAATTCCGGATAAGGATCTAAATTATTTATAGGGCCGGCTTTGCTGAACTGAGCGAAACAGACCGCTCTAGAGCCATCGAATATCTTGCTATGATTCCATGTGCGGCGAATGGCTCTTTGACTGTGATTCATAATCAAGATGGCACAATCCGATATTCAAAATGTTACCTTTGCGAGAAGATGCAGCCTCCAGAATCGATAAGTCTAGACAATGCAGCATGTCAGCATGTGAGCCAAGATGCCATATCAATCCTCAGCAAGCTCTTGAATTCACGGATATTCATGGAGTCGCGCCGACCTCGCGTGCTTGGATTGGTCGCTGTTCAACGTTTCGCCGTACATTTCAACGACTCCAGTTTTATCGATTTAGAGCTGTCTGCCCTAGGCCAATGGTGTCTGAAGTCCCTCCACAGCTCAATAAGGGAGCTTCGGATTCTCGCCGGGTAAGCGTGATGACATCCTAGGAAAATAGATGTCCGGTTAACACGGTTATTATAGGCGTACTCTTTCTGGTTTTCTGGACGGGCCCTCCATTCGTCACGGCCTAATAGTCAAAAATCGATTCAATGCGCTCCAAATGTTGCACAAACTGTCCGAGAATAATGGAATCCACCTGCAAGAGACTTTTGTTCTTGCGTGGGGCCAAGTTGGAAGGTAGAGCTACCAGTCAACGTATTCCGAGATTTTTGAAGCTGATGTCTCCAGAGTCGTACAAGATCAAGAGTTGAACTTTGTGCTCCTGAGGCTACTTGACTATCTAGGTCATACCAACCCTATAGTCTCCGGTGTGGCTTTTAATGAGGTAGGAACATGATCTTCTCTAGTTTATCCGAAACTAATACATCAAAGATCTTGAAACTTGCGAAGATAAATGGTGTCACTGTTGAGCGAATGTTCAGTCCATTTTGGGATACCATCGCTGTGAATGCAGTCAAAGATCTCCTGGTCCGGCCGCAGACCTCACAATTAATATCTGATTTACTGGAGATTTCTGTACCAGAGTTTCTTGTGTTGACTCAATCTCATACTTTGCCATGGCTAGTCATGCATAAGAAGACGGATGTCATCAAACGAATATCGCAAGCTCGCAAAGACGACGAGTTTAAGGTCTGCATGGAGATGTCAAATCTAGTACCAATACTAGCGAAGCTGCTGGAGCAGGACGTTCAGGATGTTGGCACGTACATTATGCATCTGTTGAAGGTCGCTTCGCCAGGTTTCAAGGATTTTGACGTAACAGAGTTGATGAGGATAGAACCAGCATCAATTGCTCTTCACCTTTTGAAGGCAGCTGGGGAAGCAGATGAGGGTCAAAAGTCGAGAGTAAGCCTATTTTTCACTCTTTCTCTTCATCTCCCCAAGAAAAAGGTCTAACTATCCCTAGATTCGAACTGCTCTAATGTTTTTGGCCAAATCCGCGCCTCCTGGCAACCCCATTCAAAAGAAAACAAATATTCTAGGAGCGTTTCTGGAGCATCATATTTTAGGTCTTGTCGCTCGCCTCTCCGAAGTTGTCAATGACGCTCGGGATGGGAAACCAATTCGGGAGAAAAAGCGATGCATAAAAGCTATCGAAGAGATGGTCAAACTTGGCAAGACATCAACAAGGACTGCTCGACCTCACGTATGTCAATGCACAAATATCTCGCTCTATGGATTCTGACTTGAGTAGATCTGCGCCTGCCTCCAGTCAGCCATGACTCAGAAAGACCTTCAAGCAATCGCTTTCTCTGCGTGGGAAACAATGCTTACTAACCTTGACGATGAAGACGTTGAGTTGATGTTAGAGAGCACTTTTTCCATCATAATTCAACGCTGGGAGGTCTTCGATGAAGTGACTCGAAAACGGGTAGAAGCAACCCTGCAATATCTACTCGAACAGCGTTCTCGACTCATAAGGAATACTATTGTCAACCTGCCATCACTATCTCAATTTCCTCAGCTTGCTGACGTTGAAGAACAACTCAACAAGTTGAGAACGCCCACAGATGTAGGGAATTCTTTCCAAATCTTCAGCCGAAGAATCAGTCACGAGAATTCGGGCGTTGTGGCTCAGGCCCTTGTGGAACTTAAAGCCTTCCTTCAAAAGCACCAATCGTTCCTCCAGGCTTCGGCAGTAAGTGAACAGCCAGATGTTGTTATAGGAATACTTGTCCGATCAATACTGGATGCTTGTGTCAAGTTCAACGAGTCCCGTCGTGACATCGCACAACTATCAGCAGAGTGCATTGGACTCATCGGTTGTCTGGACCCCAACAGAGTTGAGTCGGTACGTGAACAGCGCGAGATGATCGTCGTCAGCAATTTTATCGATCCAGGTGAGACGACCGACTTTGTTCTGTTCATGTTGGAGGAGGTAATTGTGAAGGCGTTTCTCTCATCTACCGATACTGGAGTGCAAGGATTTCTCTCGTATGTCATGCAGGTACTTCTCGAGAAATGCGACTTTAGAGATGTCTGCGTCCCTATTCTTAGGAACGGCCAGCGAGATTCCACGGAACCCATCTGGCTAAAATGGCAGTCACTTCCTAGCAGTGTGCAAGACACTCTAACACCATTTCTCACCTCCCGATATATTGTCAAGGAGCTAGGGCAAGTCAAGATTGAATACCCAATCTTTCGCCCCGATTCCATGCGGTCTGACAGACTGTACAATACTTGGTTGAAAGACTTCGTTATGGATCTGCTACAGAAACCCCAAAATATCCATGCGGAGTTTATTTTCGCCCCTCTTCGACGTGCAATTAAGATAAGAGATAATTCGGTCGCCAGCTTCCTACTTCCATACCTGGTCTTGCATGTCATTCTTGCGGGAACTGAGCAGCAAAGAGAGCAAATTGGGGGAGAGTTGCTTGGTATCTTGCAATATCAGGTGACGCCCGAGTCTCACATTAGGAGAGAGGACTTGAAGATGTGCAGTGAGGTAAGCAATGTATTGTTTGTTTACAAATATCAATTCTGACAACCTATAGGCTGTTTTTCGGGTTCTCGACTATTTGTCCCAATGGATGCGAGCGAGGCAATCCACAGCAAGTCGGTCTGATGGGCAGGCCTCGGCCGATGCTGAGATTCAATTGGTGACCTCTTTTCTCAAATCGATTCCTGCGGAGATCATCGCTCAACGTGCTGTTGAGTGCAAATCGTACTCTCGCGCTTTGTTTTACTGGGAACAGCATATCCGCAATGTTCGGGGGAAAGTGAAGAAACCTGACAATATCAATGTCCTTCTAGAACGACTGCAGGACATCTACACTCAGATCGATGAGCCAGACGGCATTGAGGGCTTGTCTGCCCATCTCCATGTGCTTGATATTGACCAACAAATCCTGGGACATCGTAAAGCTGGACGCTGGTCAGCCGCACAGAGTTGGTATGAGATTAAGCTGGCGGAGGATCCTGACAATGTTGATGTTCAAATCAATCTTTTGACATGTTTGAAAGAATCAGGGCAGCACGGTTGGTAATCACTCTTCTTTCAATTGATCCGCTAACGGGATTGCAGATGTTCTACTCAACTATATCGAAGGTATGCATACATCCACAGTAGCTGCCTCCCGGCTCCTACCTTTTGCTACAGAGGCTTCTTGGGCAACAGGAAGGTGGCTTGCATTGGAGAAGTATACGGCAATGGTTCCGAAAGGAACTGCAGAAGATTTTAACGTCAGTATTGGCCATGCCCTTCTAGCATTGCATGCGAAAGATACCGACCGCTTCACTTCCACTCTTCGATCACTTCGAGAACAAATTGCTTGTTCCTTGTCAGTAGCTACTACACCTTCTCTCGCTGCTTGTCACGATGTTATGCTTAAATTCCATGCTCTCACGGAATTAGAGATGATTGCTGGTACAGACAACCAAAACGCCGACCGAACCAATGTTCTCGAATCTCTGAATAGACGGCTCGAAGTGATAGGGGCTTACCTTAATGACAAGCAGTATCTGCTTGGCATTCGCAGAGCGGCCATGCAACTTTCAAGGTCTGTTTTATCTGCCTTATATACTACTTTTAACTGACTCTAGTAGCCTCCAATTTACGAAGGACGATATTGCTTCTGCCTGGCTCACGAGTGCAAGGCTTGCCAGAAAAGGAAACGCAATCCACCAATCTTTCAATGCTGTTCTCCATGCTTCCCAGCTTGGAGATAAGTCGGCAACTATCGAGCATGCACGACTCCTGTGGAAAGAAGGTCACCATAGGAAAGCAATTCAAAGTTTGAAGGGTGCCATCGACAGCGACGCTTTTATTTCTCATAACAAGAGTGCCCAGGGATCAAACTTAACAGGTCTAACAGGTCAAGATGAGTCTCATCAAAATCTCCTTGCCGCAAGAGCTCATTTGCTGCTTGCAAAATGGCTCGACAGTGCTGGCCAGACCCAGTCAAGTGCATTGCGATCTCAGTATCAATTTGCGGCTAAGAAATATGCGACGTGGGAGAAAGGGCATTATTATCTTGGCCGCCACTACAATAAGTTACTGGAGTCAGAAAAGGCTTTGGCCCCAGGGCTTCAGGCAGAGTCCTATCTTACTGGTGAAACGGCAAAATTGGTCATTGAAAACTACTTGCGATCGTTGTCGTTTGGGACCAAATACATATACCAGACTTTACCAAGAATACTCACCCTTTGGCTTGATCTAGGAAGCCAGGTCAATCAACCACTCGATGCCAGATATGGCAATTCCAGGGAGTTCCTCACCAGAATCATGAACGGACGAAATGATCAACTGGCACAGTTACATAGCCGCTTTACGAAATACATTCAAAAGATGCCCGCTTACATCTTCTACACCGCGCTTCCACAAATCGTTGCTCGGATTGCCCATCCGAATGCAGAAGTCTACAAATTTCTGAGTCAGATCATCTATAAGGTCGTAGATGCGCACCCACAGCAGGCTTTATGGACTCTTCTAGCAGTGAGCACCTCCATGCAAGTCGATCGCAAAAATCGTGGCGTCCATATTATCCAGCAACTTCGGAACAACAATAGGAAGGCACAGCCAGGCACTCTTGATATAAAGACCATGATCAAAAGCGGCGAACGTCTCACGGACCAACTTCTCATGGTATGTAATACCGGGGATTTTCAGGGGAACCGGACTTCTATGGCAAGCATAACCAAAGATCTTCGCTTTAATCACAAGATATGTACTCCAAGTCCGCTTGCTGTGCCGATCGAGAGTGTCTTGACAGCAACACTACCTACGCTCACGGATAGCATAAAAGGACACAAAGCATTCTCCCGAGACGTCGTGACAATCTCGTCATTTTTGGATGCAGTTTTGGTACTCAGTTCGTTACAGAAGCCGAGAAAGCTTACCGCGCGTGGTTCAGATGGCAGGAACTACGGTCTCCTTTGCAAACCCAAAGATGATCTTCGAAAAGACCAGCGTCTGATGGAATTCAACAGCATGATTAATCGCTCACTCAAGCGGGATGCGGAATCGAGCAGACGCCAACTATACATCAAGACTTATGCAGTCACACCATTGAATGAAGAATGTGGCATCATCGAATGGGTAGACGGGCTAAAGACCCTTCGCGATATCCTACTCGGTCTCTACAAGCACATGGGTATCTCTCCCAACTACCGCGAGATTGAGGTATTTTGCGAAGAAGCTACGAAAGGCGATGACAAAATTGCATTCTTCACGGAAAAGGTCCTCAGGCAATTTCCCCCTGTCTTTCATCTCTGGTTCGTACAGCAATTTCCAGAGCCATCTGCATGGTTTGCCGCTCGCATCCGATACACTCGGTCTTGTGCAGTCATGTCCATGGTTGGGACTATTCTTGGTCTGGGCGATCGGCATGGTGAGAATATTCTTTTTGAAGAGGGCAATGGCGGCACTTTCCACGTCGATTTTAATTGTCTCTTTGATAAGGGGCTCACCTTCGCCAAGCCTGAGCGTGTTCCTTTCCGTTTGACGCACAACATGATTGATGCGATGGGTATTTACGGCTATGAAGGCCCATTCCGTAAATCATCGGAATTGACGTTGAAGCTCCTGCGTCAACATGAGGAGACATTGATGACCATTTTGGAGGCCTTCATTTACGACCCGACGCTCGATCTGTTGGCAAAGAAGGATAAGAAGCCGAAAAGGGAGAGCGCTATCACCGTACCACATACTGCTCAAGGTGTGCTTGACAATATTCAAAGGAAAGTCCGCGGTTTGTTGGCTGGTGAGAGTGTACCACTTGGGGTCGAGGGCCAGGTGGATGAGTTGATCAAGCAGGCGACGAATCTGCGCTTCCTGGCAGGGATGTATATTGGATGGTGCTCATTCTTTTAAATACTGACCACATAAACATTACATGTAACTGAACCCAGCCCGTTCCATGAATAGGATGGATACACCCTGTGTAACACATCTATCTATATTCTGCTGTTGGTCGAGAGTAATTCGTCGAAGTTCACGGTCTGGCAACATCCATATCAAGGGGCGATAAGTTGAGGCTGGACTTCATATCTTGCTTAATAGACTACCGGCACAAAGTTAAGAGGCTCAGCTAGAGCGGGGATTATCTGGGTTCAGGACGTTGGGAAAGCTATAGAGTGGTTCATTAAAGTTCATTTTAGATGTCATGAATCGGGTCTTCTAAATCAATCGGTGAAAGTTGTTCCAGATACAGTATGGAGGGATTTATTTAGTGTTCGTCGCTAAAACTTTAGGCTCTTGTCAACTAAACTTTAAATTCACCATCACTATAAACATCAACTACTCCATGCCATGGCAATCTTTGCTTCAGCTTGTGGTACAAGGTTTGAGGAATTTTACAATATTATGACTACGGTGTTACAATGACGTATTTCTAACCTAGTGTATCTATGTCTTTGATAGGTCAGTTATGGTATCGTTTCGCCACCAGAGTTGCCGGAGCAAGGCTCCGTCCGAGGCGTTTCGATACGCATCAGCTGCGCCTGCTCTGCTCCTCGGCGCTCACCGTATACTTTCTATTGGGCTTTTTTACTGTTTAAGATTCCAAGGTGCGAAGTCCGCCAAATACACCTTGAAATAGAATTTCTATTGTCTAGCATCCAATCATTTTTGGATTGAAAAGCCGCTCCTCAGCCTCACTCACCCAGGTGTTCCGAGGGCAGCTGACAGCTTGACAGCCTGACGCCACTGACGCCCACTACTTCTATTATGATATAATGATTTACGAAAGGAGGTCAGCATTTGATTTGCTTTTCTTCGTCATTGTTCTGAAGTTTGAACCCGTCTCCGACTTTGAAAATCAGGTCTCTCTTCAAGGGCAAGAGTTCGGTCATCGAATACCTAACTCACGATGAATAATACTCTCGTCAATGGAACCTACTCCTGTTCTTTTCCTTCAATTGGCTCCTTATTGGCAACGGCAGAAGCTGGTAATCTCAACATCACTCAGCTTGTCCAGAGTTGTCCGAATGTATGCTCACTAGCATGGGGTACTGGGAATCCCGATCTGTCTGGAATTGGAGTGAGTGCGATCCCCTGGATATTTTCTATTACTATCATACTCACGTTTCAGGCAAATGTCTCATATATCATGCAATTTGTCTCAATTGTGATATTTGGCCCGCTGTTTGTCGCAATATATGGTTATGGGAAGCAAGGACATCTCAACCCCGACTCCCTGGAATTCTGGAAAGAGCTGCAAGATACCTTCCTGGATACCAGTGCACAGTTCACTATTCCCGTGACCGTCGCAGCTGTTGTTCGCCTTCACCAGTCTCCACCGTTCTTTGAAATCGCTTTCCTACAATCATTAACAACGATGCAATTCCTCGGCTTATTTTGTACTGCGATTGCTACGGGAGTAGCCATGCCCAAAAAAAGAAGCATCAGACGGGTGCTAGTGATCAGCCTATATCTGGTGGTGGATTTCGGGTTCTATATGGGTGTGGTGGGCTACCTTCGTACCAACAAAGCTTCTTGGACGACCATCAAACAACTGGCTTCTGCTTGTGGGGAGTACAGCCAGCTTACACCTGGTTTTGTGTACATTCAAACGCATAAGTTATCGGTTGGAACTGGAATCCAGGGGTTCAAAAATTTCCTGAACCCATTCAGCAAAGGAGGATGGATTATATTCGGCCTCACTGTGGCCGCTATTGCAGGCCTCGCCGTCACTGTGGTTGTGGTATTTGCAATATACCAATGCCTGAGATCTAGAAGTCCGTGGGTCCTTGGTCCAATGAGCCTTGGGTTCTTCGGTGGCACCCTTTATTGCATGATATTGCTTGAGCGTAAGAGGCAAGTCATGAAAAAGGTGACTGGGAGCGACTTTCAAGATAATCAATGGGGCTTTGGACAAGTCATGGCTCTCTTTTTGTGGGCTCCATTACTAGTACAGAGTCTATACTATATTCTTGGTAATTTATTCCTCCATTCCTTACCTTGCAGTTATCTAACCTGGTGCGATGGCTCAACAGTCACACTGTTTCCCCGCCTCAAGCCCAGAGAACTTGTCTCAACTGATCGAGCATGCTACCGATGTCGAGGCTGCCACCGATGCGCTGAATCTGGCGAAAGTTCTAGACTCATGGAAAATATCGAGCTTGCTCCTGTTGACGCTGGCGTCCACCCAGCGATGCCTCCAACGAGGACCACACCCAGAACAGACAACGAGACCACCACCGGAATCGATTCCGAAACCTATCACGGGGTGCTCCTCGAAATAAATTCCCCTGCAGTCAGGCCAACGCCAGAATCCAATCCAGTTCCCACTAGGGTTGCCCCAGATGTCGAAGTTCTACCCCCTTACGCAGCCATCGAATCGAAAGATATTTCGGATTCAGATAAATTTGATTGAATATTGTATCCCAAGGCAGAGTGCCAGAGTCTGCAAAGCTTCAGTGCAGAATAGCGTAACTTCCTGGTGATTTTCGAACTAACGACGATTTGAAACCCAACATGAATATCCTGGCCCAATGTTTGGAAGTGTGCGGATCAGAGTTATGGCTCCAGAGTGATCAGAGCCATCATTGGAGAAGTACTAGCAAAGTTCGAAAGTGTTGGCTCTGACTGAATGGATTCGATTGTTGGTTTTACCTCTGGCCTTAAAAATTGAAGCGGATAACATTGACTGCATGCGGGATACTACTTACTGCTCTGGATCTGAAGAACGACAAAAAACGAAGTCGGATATAGAGGAGTCAATTCAGGGGTTTAATCCACGGGATCGTCGGTTCGGTTATAGTCCCGCCGGCTACATGCTCGGGGGGTTTCCAAAGAATCTCCGAGGATTTTTCCGTACCCGCTATAGTTCTGATCCAGCTATATCTTTACGAATAAGACAGAGGCTGGTACATACGACCACAGACTAAGGAGAATTGGGCATCCCGTCCGCTCTGCCATACACAAGCCTTAGATCGGCAGATTAGTAGTTGGGTGGGTGACCACCAGCGAATACCTGCTGTTGTATGTTTTTTATTTTTTTTATCCTTTTCTTTTGGATTTCTGAGATACCTCATCCATGGGTAAGTTCAAATAAGACAAAGTACTGGGCTTGGATGTATCTATGCTTTTTGGTGGTATTTTTTGCATCTAGTGAGGGGAAAGGAAGAGAGCACGCTTCAATCAATCTACTACCAAATATGCCTCGTATCATCCATCTGTGCTCGTTAATCATAGCTCATTACATGTAGAGACTTGCAACAGCCGTGATATCCCGCTTGATCATCTCCTGGCATGTCTGCATCTTTGTAAACAGCTCCGGGTCCCCAATAATCCTCGCTGCGTTCTTAACCTCGCGACACGTCTCGTCCAATCTCGTGATGACCCTGACAATAGTCCCCTCCAGCACATCCGTCAAATCAGTGATGTTCTTGAAGCTCATACCTCGAGCCCACTCGTAGACGACTTCCATCAGGCCAAAGCGGGGGCGAGAGACGAAATCGTTGGAGTCGTCGGCGGAAAGGATGACTTGGTGATAGGTTTGTCGCTCGTTGACCTTCTCGGAGATCTCGATGATGGTCTTCATGCCCCTTTCGAGGTTGCCGGTGAGGTTGGGTACGATGTCTGTCTTTTCTTGGAAGACGAAGGCGGAGAGGAGGGCGACGATCTCGGCGGGTTCGTAGGCGGCGAGCACGTTGTCGAGAATGAGTTCGGTAAGGACGAGCTCATCAGCTGAGTGGATCTCACATGCTACTTTACCTTTGAGCTGGACTCGTGAGGCGTCGTCGATGAAGCCGAGGTCCTTCAGCACCTGGATACGTTGCTCGTAATCGGGTAGCAGTTGCAAATTCTGATCGGACATGAGTCGTCTCAGTTGGGAGATGTTCTCCTGGATGAGCCATTGGTCGTGGCACATGGCATACTAGGATAGTGAGTATTGGACTTATCTTCAAATGGACAATGTACTTACGTGCTTGATGAATTGGGGACATTTCAGACAACTCGCTTTCTGCGCAGATACTGCCGCTTCATGACGTTTCGCCAGAATCTCGCGCAAATGCAAGTCTTTGATACGTGAAAAGTCCAATTCATTCCACTCATCAAGCTCCCATGACGAGCAGAGGCGTGCGAGTTCTTCTTTTGCAATTTGATACCCTTCACCTCCCTCAAAGATGTCAGGGATCACCCCTTTGACGACCGTCCTGGTGAGACATTCCAGATCAGCCACTGGAATTTGAAACGTTTTGGTTGAGATGTGCTTCTTGAACTGAGGTAGCTTTGTAAACAATTTTCGATACTTCGGCAGGTACGGTAGCAAATCTGTCGTGTCTCTTTGATCTCTCCGGGTCCTGATTTCCAGGACGTGGACTGTAGGAGCAGCCCCACCTGTCGCACCTTCTCGGAGAAGAATTCCCGGCGTCCGAATACCATCACGGGTATAGACTACCAGGCGCTTTGGGGCAAACATCCTCTTCCCAACAGGAGTAGCTAGCAAACCAAGATGAAGATCGAGCGTAAGCTGCCTATAGTCCTGAGCTGCCTGATGACAAGAATCTACATCCCCATCACAGATATCGCAGGGCTCCCGCTTGATCTTTGCCAGATCCGCTTCGGAGACCTTTACTGCTTTTTCATGCTCTGGCAACAACTGCTGCGTGGCGTGTTCACTGAAACTTCGCTTGATCATCTCTTCAATTTTTAAAGCTTCGACTCTCAGAAGATTGAGTATCATATTGTACGTCAATCTGAACTGTGAGCGAAGCTTTGAAGGCTCCCCGAGAATCATCTGGCGTAGCTCAGTAACGGGTGGGGCCTCGCCACCACCTGGAGCAACGATGATGACAGATCCAACGGTATCCAACCCTCGACGACCTGCTCTTCCAGCCATTTGAGTATATTCGCCAGGAAGTAGATTCCGGAAAGCGTGGCCGTCATGCTTGCGATACCCAGAAAAGACAACCGTTCGAGTTGGTAAGTTCAGCCCCATAGCAAATGTCTCGGTTGCAAAGAGAACTTTGACCAAGGTCTGCGCAAACAACATCTCAACAACTTCCTTCACTATAGGAAGCAAACCACCATGATGCACGGCAATACCTCTGCTTAGCAGATCTCGCAACCGAACAATCTGTGGCAGAACTCTATCCTCCGGTTTCAATCGAGCAATTGACTTCTCGATGGTCATGTGAATGGCGCTCTTCTCGGTAGCAGTACAGAAGTCCTGGTTGCTGAGCGCATCCGCGTTCTCCTCACAACGTTTCTTGGAGAATACGAATATACATGCCGGCAGCAGATTCTCCTTCTTGAGATACTGTACGAGATGGACCCATAATGTCTTGTCTTGAGCTGCTGTAGTTCGACCCCCTGGCCTACCACCTCTACCCATATGTCCAGGCGTATGGCTTGCTCTGGGTGGTCCACCTCGTCCTCTTTGCTGTCCGCCTCCACGCTGCTGTCCGCCTCCGCGCTGCTGACCACCACCTCTTTGGGGACCTCCACGTTGGTTTTGACCTCTTCCTCGCTGGTTTCCACCACCGCGGCTGGCTGGCTCGGGCGCGGGAAGCTCCTTAACCTTATTTCTTCCGGAAAGAGCATCATTTGCACTCTTCCAGCCCTTCTCGATGAACTTCTTGTCGGCGTCTACAATCTTGTGAATGCCTTTGTCTGCCCAGAGATAATGCTCCAATGGTACCGGCCGCTTCGGTGTAGAAATAACGTAGATATCTTTCCGCTTTGTTCGCCCAACCCAAGAAGCAAACTCGTAGGTATTCGGAACCGTGGCAGACAACAAAATCAATGTGACATGTTCCGGTAACATGATGATGACTTCTTCCCACACGACTCCTCGCTCAAGATCATTGACATAATGCACTTCGTCGAAGATGACAAACTCCACATCTCGGATGAGATCAGCTCCTCTATAGAGCATACTCCGTAGGATCTCGGTTGTCATGATCAGACAACTCGCTTCAGGAGCAATTTGGACATCGCCAGTAAGAATCCCAACCTCATCAAACACTTCCCGAAAATCTCGGAACTTTTGATTACTCAGTGCCTTGATTGGCGATGTGTAAATAGCCTTCGTCATATGTTTAGCTGCTAGAGCTATAGCATACTCTGCTACGACCGTTTTACCAGCGGACGTATGTGCAGCAACAAAGACCGAATCACCATTTTCAAGATGATAGACAGCTTCCTTCTGGAAAGTATCCAGCTCGAAGGGCCATTCTCTTGCCATATCAGGAACCAGTTCTCTGAAATTCGTGATCTCCCTCTTAACATCGACCATATGCGCCCATTCTTTCGCTCCTCGTTTCGCACTCGAGGCAGCCAGGACACCGCGGGGCTCCAGTGCGGGGAATTCAACAGGCAGCAGGGAATCGATATCATCCTCCCCATCGTCCTCCGACGCATCAGACTCCGCGGCCCCGTTGACAGCCTCCCCAGAGTCCTGCGCTAGCTCTTCCTCTGGCTCTTCCTCCAGCACATTCTGAACATCTTCAGCCTCCTTTTGATCAATGACTTTCTTCCCCTTCGAGAAATCCAACCCCCTCTCAAAGCCCGGCGGGATCTCCAGCAAGCCCCCCTCACCCAAGTTTATAACGCGCTCGAGTTTTGACGGCCCTGTCGCTGTCACAGCTTCCGTTCTCAGAGCCTCTTCCTCCAATGCCGCGGCCGCTTCTACCCCCTCTAGCCCGCCCGGCGCAAAGGGGAAGAAGCCCGCGGCGCCGCGCACGAAGTCCGCTCGGTTGGCGGGTTTGCGGAGCAGGGACGTGGAGTTTTTCGCTGTGGCGCTGTTGGCTGGGACTGTGACTTCCTTGTAGCCTGTGACACGGCCTTCGAGGCCTTCTCGAGTGAAACGGGTGATTGTGCGTGTCTGGGTCGGCGCGATCTTGAAGAGGCTGGTGTAGTCGGCGGGGGCTTCCCAGCGTCTGCGGGGCTTGGTTAGGACCTTCTGAGGGCTTTGGATATTGGGGTGAGCTTACTGCTGCAATCTATTGAGCCATTCGGTGGAGAAAGAAGTTGAGGGAGTCAAGTACTCTTGCTCCAGGTGGCGCCGGAGCTGTTCTTGGTCCTGCTTTACCCGTTTGCGTGGTCGTCGCTCTTCGAGGATGTGGTCGATCCAATCGTCTTCTGCGCCATCTGAGGTACTGGATGCGAGGTGAACTCTTTCCAGAGCACTGGCCAGAGCGTCCGCCATTTTTCAGATAGCAGATACTGCGTCAGCCTCACGGATTGGAAGTTGGCATTGCCCAAAGATTCGATTACTGTAGTTTTGTGATGTCAGGGCGCGGTGGATTATTTACGCGAACTACAAACGTATAAAACGACAGAACCTTGAACTCCTTGGCCTTCTAATTTGTTCTGATAAACGAATTGAGTTATACTTGTCCATATTGATGACTTAGGAGCATTTCTTTCCTCGTTCGACACTGAAGTGGGTGATGTTCCGAATCTTGCCCAGTACATCACCTGAAAGCAGGCTGAAGGTTACCCCGCCATGACTCTGTAATCACTTCAACCATCCAAGATCTGAGGTCCAGCTGGTGGAGTATATGTTAAGACTGTATTCATTAAGATACTCAAATATGATATCCAGAACGGAGAAACCCCTACGCCTTGCAATGCTACTACTAAACAGAGCCATACGCCGAAACCCCACATCCCAATGCCCCTCTATCACCACATGTCGTCCATTTCCGCCATAGCCTCCATCTCATCATCAAAGTTGTCATCTGCGGGAGCCGGTGCTTTGCTCGCAGTCGGTACCGGTTGTGCCTTTGCAGACTCAGCCCGCATCATTTCCTCCTCCGCCAACAACGCATCGAGATCATCCTCAGGGGGTCCATCATCAGCAGGTGCTGCCTTGGCAGGCCCGAATATACTGGGCCGTTCACCAAATAATGAATCTTGAGAGTCCGTTGCTCCTTGTGTCTGGCGCGGCTGTCGTGGCGTGGCATCATATATGTCGTCCATCTCAGCATCGGCATCCTGGACCGGTGTTTTCGGTCTTTCACTCGCCGTCTTCTCAAATATAGGAGCGATTCTCGGGGCTGTCTTTTCCCTCCCTCCATCCTCTCTTGGCGGGAGGGAGGGCTCGTCGAATATCGAATCTTCATGCACTGATGACCTGGGTCTCCCCTCATTGATCCATTCCATGCGCATTGCCTGCATTCGTTTCTTGTGCCCTGCTTTCTCCACCATTGCTAACGCATCCAGAAACCTTGCTTTTGGGAAGAGGTCGTCGAGCCATAATTGATAAAATGCGAGCAGTCTAGCTGCGTCAGAGTACTGTATCTACGTCAGCAAGGCATTGTATTTAGGGTTTTGTTTGAAGCCGACCTCATGGCCTTTTCCCTTAAATTTCAAATGATCCTTCGCTTTCTTCCGTAGTTTTGGTATCCCAGCTGCTGAAAGAAGTCTGCGACACCAATTAGCATTTATAAAGATGAGCTGCCGCGAATATTCACCTATTTTCATCAAGCTTCACCCGTGGAGCTCGGGGTCTCCTGGTGACTTCAACCTCTTCATCAATGCCCAATCCTGCCCCGTTCGTGTTATCCTTGCTTGCTGGTTCCTTTGTCTTGTTCGGAGGCTTGTAATTATCACTGAATGGATCATTCTCATCTCCGACATCATAGTCAAACAAGTCCCCTAAGTCGTCGAGTTCATCATGTCCGCCAGCGGATGGTCCTTCGGTAGGGAGAGGTCGAGATGTAGCACTGGATGAAGACATATTTGGATTGTATTTTCACCCAGTTAGACCGGATTTAGAAGCATGAGAAGTGTGCTCAAAGGGCTTGCGTTGTTCTGCGCGCGATCCCCTTACACGCGGTCGACGCGATCTGGTTTGGGAGACGTGCCGGACCAAGTGGGCTATTCAGGTCAACGTAGCACTAGCGCCAAGTTCGGCTCGAGCTTGACGACGACAAATGTGAATTCGGACCTCATCAGATCGTGAACCTCAATTGGTACCGCAATTGGCCATTCAAGATGTCGAACGTTGAGCAGAGGCCCTTTGTGCCGGCAAAGAAGGTCCCTACTGCATATCCTGTTCGTGCTCCCCTCTCCCCAATCCTCCGGAAGCCCAGCAGCTAATCTTGTTCCCCTCAGCTCATCGATTCCGACCCGTATGCCCCCAATCGAAGCCCATCATCGCGGAACTAGAAACTGACTGTGATAGACACATTAAGAGAGTCATTGGATATGCTCGCCCCTCTGATTACGCCGTCGGAGCTGCGACCGCGGCGGCAGGACCGGGTCTGATGTTGCTTTGGGAGAGGATTTCACCCTCGTTGGTTGGCAAGGGCGGCTTCGCACCTATCATGCGACTCTCGGGAGTGATTGGACTGGGAGCTGGATTTCTGACCTTCTATCAGCGCTCCATCCGTGCGTTCCTCGACCTTCCTCTTCCCGGCGTAGGCTAACGGAAGACTCCAGTGCGGTTCTACGGCTTCACGGAAAACAAGCGCGAGCAGGAGATGGATATGAGAGAGATGGTCGCCAAGGTCAAGAAGGGAGAGCCATTATACGGTGAAAGCACTCTGACATCGTACATGCAAGGTGTGGCGAGCCGGAACTCGAGATACTCGGGGGTTTGGCTGCATATTATTCCGTGGTTCAACTTTGTAAACCACCCGCACCACGGGGTTGATACGGCGAAGTACTATCAACAAGCAGAGAGGGAGTTGGAGGCCGAGAAGCAGGGACAGTAGAAGCGAGGGCGTAGTCAGACGGCAATTGTGTACATAGTGGGAATTCTGCTTGGCTTGTGCATATTGGCGTGTGCCTTTTTCATCTCAAGAGTGATTTCCATGCTCGGGCTTTGGCTGTGGTTCTCACTCCATGTCAGCCCCAAGGATCCTTGATCAGTTGCTGGTTCGTGAATTCATAATATTTCATGGGGTATAAAAGATTTAAGACGCAGATCCATCTCCCATCTTCCCCTCTTCGCCCATCGGCTCTACCTCCAGCTTCAAAACCCTATCTTTCTTACTTCTTGGCTCGGGAGCTATCAGATGTTAGCATACTAGATCCCAGCTATTCCGAACCACTTCTCCAACCCCTCTATCCATATCCCGTGACTTTAAGGCCAGCCAGCCTATGAAGAAGGGATTTGTAAACGAAAGACAAAAAGAACTCACCTCTATCATTCTCCTGAACATAAAACCTCCTCAACAGCACAATAGCCTCCTCTCTCAACCAGCCCCCACTAACCTCATAATCATCCCTATGCCATCTTTCCCACTCCTCGCCCCCTTCCACTTCCACCCCCTCCACTCCATCCCCCGCCTTCCTCCCATTCCCAACATGAATACTCAGCACTCCGCCCGTACCCCCAAACTTCTCATTCGCGGCGCCAAAAAACACCTTTCTGATACCCACCTGTCTTAGGAGACTCGCACACATGATACACGGTTCCACCGTGACGTACAAATCGCACTCCCTCAGCGTCTCGGGCGCGTATCGCGGCTTCTTCCCGTCACGCGCACGCATGATCTCGTCCAGCGCCAGGAACTCCGCGTGTCGAGTCCCGTTGCGCGTCCGGTTCGTGGCGTTCATGCCGCGCCCGATGATGCGCCCGCGGTGCACGAAAACGCAGCCAACGGGCGTCTCGGACGTTTGCAGTGCGAGATCTGCCTATAAGGGGGGGAGGTTGTGTTAGTAGATGGGGAAAAAAAGGGGGGGGAGAGGGAGGAGGGTACCATGGAGAGTGCTTCGCGCATGAATTGCACGTGCGTCGATATCTCGCTGGGAGTCATGCATTGCGATGCGGATTTGGGGATGGAGACGGGAGGTGGGGTGGAGGGGGGTGGTGGTGATTTGCTGGTGAGGGGGGAGTCATCACCCATTGGGAGAGGGGGGTTTTTCTTTCTTTTCTTTTCTTTTCCTTTTTTTTCTTCTTATATACCCTCTTCCCCCAAAGAAAGTGGATGTTTACTTGTAGGATTTGACGGGAATGGTAAATATAGCTTCCGGTTGATGGTCGGGGTTTGATGATCTTTTAAATGTTGTCATGTGCTTGTCCATAGATCTCGGCGAGGTGGTCGAGGTTATATCACGTGACATGTAAAATTTCTTCACCCGTTGAAGGGGAGCCTTCAAGATGAGCGTCGGATTGTTTTTATTTTGGGATAGAAAAGTGGGATATTTTGAATAAACTTATAATTAAAGATATGGCATACATGTATTGTGCTAAACAGGGAGCGGCGTTCAGGGGGCGAATTCGCTTGTTCGTTTTTGAAGGGGTAGGATGCTCGAACACAGGAATAACACCTTGCTCTAGATCTATCTATCTACCTGGAATTTGGAAACCTGCTTTATGGTATGATATAATTCAGAGATCTACCCTTGTCTTCGTGCTAAGTGACTTGAAAGAGACCTGTCTTTTCATCCTAAGCCGTTTGCTTGGTTGGTTTCAGGGATTATCAATTTGCGGTTACTCCTGTATTCCTTTTGGACTTTTGAGGAGAGATGGATTCAATCGTAATACATAGAACCCCCAAGTCCCTTCTTTTTTGTCTATTCATCATGCAAATCTAGTTACAGCGTATACCTTATATGTTGCTTATCAAGTTCATCTTCCCCTTACCTCCCTCCCTTTCCTAAGCGAACAGCCCCCCTCTTTCTCTCCCTCCTTTCTCCTTAAATCTCCTCGACGGCCTCTACCTTATATACCCTACAATCAGCCCTCAAAAAACCGATTCCTATTCCACGTCATAGTAACCTATGATTTCTATATCACGCCTTACACCACCTACCTAAGGTACCTTCTCACCAAACCGTCTTTCCCCGCCCCTCTCTTCGCGACATCTCAAATCCCTACCTCGAGAAGTCTTCCTATATTTCCCACATCTCCCTCCCAAGGTCAGAACCAAGAATCTTCAGAGTTTTTAAATCAAGAGGAGTATACATATTATATCATACCCGCCCTATTTCCTGGCCAGGAATACACAGCTATCAAGCTGAGAGACGCACGTGAGCCAACACATATAAGCCCAGCCCAACTTTCGCTGTTACCTTATGCCAGCCCAGCCATAGATCTCTAGTGACTGTAGATATAGAAGAGAGACTCTTACCTAAGGTCATCCACGCTCCTCCTCCTCCTTCACTTTGTCTCTTTACCTAGATTATGAGTACCTACCTTAGCAGTGAGAAGTCACGTGATATACAGATGCAGCGGATACTCTGAGTTCTCCAATGTCAGGTTCCTTACATACCTAGGGATATGAAGCGAAGTTTATATATATATCTTTGAATTTTCTCTTTTGGGGATTGGGATTTGGGGTTTATTGTGGGAGGGTGATGAGAAAAGAAGGGTTTCTACCTAAAGGAAGTTTTCCCTGACAGCACGCACGCATCCTCACCTTTATTAACCCGGAGAGCGGTTTAATGTATCGAGGGACTGACTGTATCTGTATGCGCATCTCTCTCCAATAATTCCATACATACATAATTCCGAAGAATGGACCCCCAAGTTTCCAACTCCCTCCCCAAAAATACTACAAACCCTACGTACAACGCTCGTGCTCACGTACTGTATTATTTATTGCATAGCGACGCCACGATAATAGGGGGCGGGTTTGTGGCACGGAGTGGGCCAGACGATGCAATTGTTCTGTAACTTAACTACTGGTCCCCACATAAGTATCGAGATGGGATGAAAGTTGATGATGATGATGCGGGTTGGTGGGCTTTTTGCGCCATTTGATGAGTTGATGGAGTATTGAGTGCGGTTTATGTATGGAGGATTGGTTGCTTCCTCCAACCGGAGATAGGACGTGTATGTAGTATGTATTTATCTTATTACTTATTTCAATCTGTAATATAATGTAATAATACGACAATGTGTTGTCGGAGAAGAAGAGGAGACTAAGGTATGAATCGTCTCCCCGTGCCCCTATTCCCCTATTCCCCTCTACGCTGCGTGTCAGGGGCGAGGAGAGAGAGAGCGAGAGTCCATCTTTAGAACGGGATTCTTGACTCTGGATGTGTGGCGTGGGCGCGCGCTGGTTGGACCGTGGCGAGGTGCGGCGCTGCGAGAGCTGAAACAGGGCTGAGTCGAGTGAAGGGATGGATTATTTATGAATTTATGAATTTGCTTTTATGAAGAGAGTCGTGAACTGACACAGGGGGCGCACCCTGACAGCTCGAGCCCCTGATCGTCAGGCCTCGTACAGTCAGTGCGGTCAGTGTCTTGGTCGTGGTGAAACCAAGTCATGGACGGGAAGCATTTACTCGGAAAGCTGGTACCCTTACGTTACGTTGAGTATTTTGATATGCTTGAAATGCGAAGATGACGGTGAAAGTGACGGTGACTGTCAGACGGTCAGATAGATCATCGAGAGTGCGAGGCAGTGAGATGGGACAGTCGATACGGGAATCATCGTGATGACCTAAGAATAGCAGCATCTGAATTGCGCCTTCCGGGTCCGGCCAATTCAACCGTGCCACTAGCCCCGCGCTAGACGGCCAATCAGCGATCCACGGCGCCGCCAGAGCGAATCAGGTTAGGCCCCTGCTCATCGTGCCCCCGCTAGCCCCTTTGCGCCCGTCAGTGATAAAGGACAGATCTCCCTCTTCTTCCCCCCGACTTTCTTCCATCCATGAACATCCCATTCATCCATCCATCCTCCAATTCATCCTTTCCCATCCATCTCTTCTGAAGAGGCCAAGGTGTCCAAAGTCAAGTTGTCCACTTGCCTGTTGCCGTCCCAACCCCCATCCCACCACGCACAGTCCCATGATTGGGCAACCCCTCTTTGATCTATCTGGCCTCTTCATCGTCATGTGTCACTCCTGAGCCTACTACAACTACCAAGGGCATCATCGAACTTCCTCCTGAGCAAGACAACCCCCCCCCATCGACGTCAATCCCACATCCCAAATCCTTCCACCATGTCGACCCCACGCATCAAGTTCGAGGATTCGCCCGCCGACAGCCTCGCAGACAGCTTTGTCTCGACGCCCGGCACCCACTACCCACCCCTCTTCCCTCCTCACGAGTCCATGCCGCTCAGCGAATGCATGACCCCGCGCTCCTTTGACGATGACAGCATGTTCGGCGGCTCCATTGCCGGCAGCAGCTTGGCTGGCACGCCTGCGCCTGCGCCTGCCCCTGAGAAGAAACCCGTGAAGAAGAGGAAGTCCTGGGGCCAGCAACTGCCCGAACCCAAGACCAACCTGCCTCCGAGGTACATACCTGATCGCCCCTTCCACATCAACACGTCCGCTAACCCGCAGTCAAGGAAGCGAGCAAAGACCGAAGATGAGAAGGAGCAGCGACGAGTAGAGCGGGTCCTCCGCAACCGTCGAGCCGCTCAATCATCGCGGGAGCGCAAACGACAGGAGGTGGAAGCGCTCGAGGCCGAGAAGAAAGCCATCGAGCGGAGAAATCAGGAGCTCGAGATGCGCCTGGCCAACATGGAGGCAAAGAACCTCATGCTCCAGCGCGAGCTCGAGCAGTTCACGGGTGGCTCAATGGGCGCCTTCCGTAGCAGCTCAGTCGCCGCATCTCCCCACCAATCACCCCGCCCAGTTACATTCTCACAAGATCTCTTCGGTTCGCAAGACGCGACCGAGAGATCGCCGATGAGCACCCAAGTGTCACCTCTCGACACCCAACCAACCCGCACCGTCAACCCTGCATCACTATCACCCGAGATGCGTCCCGTGGCCGAATCCTCCAACGCCAGCTCTTCCGATATGACACAACATCCTGCCGCGATGTTGTGCGACCTGCAGTGTCAGTCGGGAGAGCAACGGCCCTGGATGGGTTCAACACCAGCCACAGCCTCGACCATCTCTCATCTCTTAGCAATGACCCTGTTCATCAGTACAACCTCGAGGGCTATTTTGACGCTCCTGACCCCTCTGAGTCAGATCGTTACCTCCTTGAGAACGGGATCCTCGCTGAACCCAACGTCTTCGATCTTAACTATGATCATCTGGCTTTCGACAACGACGGCGCCCTTGACGACTTCAACATCAACGAGTACCTCCACCACGACGAGAACAACCAGCCCGCGCCCGAAGTTCAGTCTTCGGATTCGGTTGCTGAATCGACTTCTAGCCTGCAGCCCCCATTTGGCGCGTCCACTTATGGATGCGACGATGGAAGCAATGCGGTTAGCGTCTGAGCAGCAGCTTACCCGCGACTGTCTGACCGGCGCAGGTGGGTGTGGTAGTCTTGATGGGGACCACTCACCGAGTTTGGAGTCGTTGACGACGTTACTTTGGGCCACCCATGTCTTCGAGAAGAATCGACAGCGGGTGCCCGAGCCGGACCTAGCCACGGAGGTCAAGCAGGCGTGCAGGGAGCTAGAGGAGCTGCTCAGACCGAGGGAGGTGATAGGCAGAGGGATTTCTTTTCAAATGTCAAGGGGCGGTGGTAAATTAGGCCAGAAGGCCATGGATGGTTGGCGTCCGGCGTTCAAACATGATCGCCATTGAACTTAGCGACCACAGGATGGGACTGACCTTGTATACCAAATGTAACTACTGCAATGTAAATTCTTAACTTCTATAACTTGGCTTGCATGTGATGAGGATGAGTAATATCTAAACAATCTTGCCTCTAATCACCCAGTGAAATCTATTTGGATTACTGTAACTCACGCTTTCATCTATTTCCTCTCATCGCAAGTGTTTTCGGCAAATTTTTCCATTGTTGAAAGCTATATAAATCCATGCTTGCTATGATGTATGTGCTCCGAGGGGTATCTCTTAACAGAAAAGCAACGAGGCAGAAAGAAGATCCATTGAATGTCCTAGCCCAGCAAAAAGAAAATTGATAGATCCGTTGAATGTCAGCCCCTTATCCTAGCCATTGAACCCCCGAACTCCAAAAAGGCGCAAAGAGCGAAATGCAGGAAAGGAAAGGTGAAATGTGAATGTGAGAGGGAGATGGAAGGGAAACATGGGTGCTAGAAGCATGTGCTATGTAGGTATGTCAGATGGATGGCATGTGAATGAACGAAAGAACAAACATGTCGTGAACATTGGACAAATCGTGCATAAAAAGGAAAAGAAGGAAACAAGAAAGGAAAAAATAAGCAAACACTCCTCCCGCACCTCAACATCCGCATCCTGACGATCCTATGCAGATCCCGCAATCGAAACATAATACTCCCCAAGGTCCCGAAGCAGCATCTCTAGCTGTGGCGTGTCTAGCTCACCGACCTGATGCTTGGCTTTGATTTCGTTGAGGGTATCTTGGAGACTGTTTTGTCCAGGGATAGAGGATAAGGGGATAGCGTGAAGACTGCCATTATAATTAAAGCGCTCCGAGCCGGGAGGGAAAGCACCTTTGTCGGCGGCGACGAGACGTTCGATGGGTGATAGGGTGTCAGGGACAATGTATCGGCAGGTGAGGGCGAAGCGAAGACCGCCGTAGGGGGTTACTTCGTGCTGGGAGGGTGTTAGACGTATGTGTGTAGAGAGAGGGGGGATGGATGGGATGGATAAGTACCTCATAGAGCTTCTGGATAGAGCGACCGTGCATGACGACGATGTCGCCGTGCTTGAGAGTGATGGTCAGGACAGCAGGCTTCTCCTTCTTGTCTTTGGTCTTTGGGTCTTCCTCAAACGCGGGTATGTGAGTTTTGTGCTTGGGGCGGAATTTCATGACTGCATTTGCGCCGAGGGAGAGGGTGGCGACGGTTGGTCCTAGAGTCTTTTCGCCATCGTCGTGATACTGGTTGAGTTAGCAGGGATGCTTGGGATCTGGGAGATGGGTGGGACGTACGCCTATCTTACTGCCATCAAAGTATCCGATGACTAAACACTCGTTGAAGTTTTGGAAACCCTCAGTGTGATGCACCGTATTCTTGTCATTGACGGCGTGCTGGCCAGCCCATATCATGCGCTTGGCTGCTTTGATCACGACGGGAGGTGCCTCGTTGAAACCCTTTGAATCTTGGGCGACGAGATATTTGTATGCAGCACCCTATGAAATTAGTTGAGCTGCCTGCAGATCTTAAAGGTAGGCTGGAACTTACGAGGTTTTGTGTGAAATGGTTAGTCAATACCTCTTGAGTTGCTAGAAGGCATTAGCATTGTCAATGGGATTGGACGGAGTAACTTACTGCCTTTATGCACTGCTGCTCCGCGTCTCAAATCCAAGTCGCTCCCCTGGATTTCCTGGAAGAGATCGTTTGGACCATCTCTCTGTTGATTGATGAGACCGTTTGCCTTGAAATGACGGATGGAACCCGCAATCCCTCCATTCTCGTTGGGCAAGTCAAAGGTCTGGAGATCATAGGAGCCCACAATTGACTGGTGGCATATGATACCTCCATGAACCTTCCGATTTTCATCTTCGGGTTGATCATCATGGTCCATGTCATTGGCAATTACTGTGCTGATGGGAACCGGTAGCTGCTGAACACGATATGTGTAGTCGCAGTCGGTATTCTCACATGACCACTGTCCCCACTGGATACGTCTGATGCAGCACCCACACGTTTGGCACACCATGCCACGCTTGCACAGCTTTTCATATCCCAAAGCGCCAATACGGTTCAACTCATCATCTGTCAGAGGAGGCGGGGCCAGCGGACCGGGATCATTGCCAAGGAATATGGTTCTCTCCTTGAGGAATGCCGGATGGTAGTCGAGGGTGTTGTCATCATATTCAACCCCGAAGTTGAAGAATTGACCGCATGATACGTTCAAACATGCTGGGCCAACATTGTACATTACCTTGCTCTCCACATTGCACTCTCCACAGAGATGCTTGTCGGTTGTCATACGCTCTTCAAGGTTTTGAGGGCTTGAGTTCTGAGCCGCCCACCAAGATCTATTAGAAAGGTTGATCTTTTCCATACGGACCTTCCAGATTATGACTCGGACATCGTTATGGCCAAGAACCTTTTCCTGCCAGACATCTGTAACGTGAAACCAGTCCAGAACGTTGTAATAGTGCGGAAGCTTTGATGGACTGATTTTGTTTCCTTGGCCTGTAATTACATGTTAGCTACTGGTGTCAATAATTAGGAAGAGGAGATGGCAGCATAGAGGGGTCCAAGGACAGCAAGTGAAGGGATGCTGTTGTTGAAAGTAGGCCAAAGATGCTTACCTGCAATAATGGCCACAGGTGACTTGAGTTCCATGGCTCTCAGGAAGGCATTCGCAATTGAGCTGAATATCTGATCCTTCTTATAGACCATTCTACCAGTCTTCTCATCCAGCAATCTTCCACCGCCACTACAGACGTTAGTATGATCCTTAGAGTTGCAGAATTCGAATGTACTTACACGCTAGTGATTACGATTTCCTCGTCAAATTTGTCGCGGACGCTGACTTCCTTGTCAATCAAGATTGAACGGGCAATATTGTCATGCGTGTATGCTCCAGATTGGTAGGCATTGTAGTAAGGGAGCGTTTCACACAATTGCTGACGTTTGAAAGCCCAAACTATAGGCTGGCCAATAGGCTCTGGCTTGCCATCCTGGACATTCTCATGGTAAAGCGGGGCTTTAGATTTCTTTGCAATCTTCGAAGTCATTTTTGCCATAGCCTTTCGCTTCTGGGTTGGCTTATGATCAGATGTGCCTTGAACACCTTCCATAAGATCCGGGCTCGACTGTTTATCATCAAAGAGGAAGTCATCATCATCGTCGGTCTCTCTCTTTCTCACTCGCAGTTTCTGTGGCTGCTCCTGCTCTGAACCAGGAATTCCATCATCACTGATGTTGATCTGATGTGCGACTGAAGTTCTCTGAAGCTCTCTTGAAGCTGAGCGGGTTACTCGCACCGCCTTTTTTGGGCTAGTGTTCATATTTGTTGTAACAAGTGATTCGCGGTCCCAGGTACCATCAGAATTCTGACCACCTTGTTTCTGGACAAGGAACCAGTCTTCCTCTGTAACAACCATGGATGTGTTGGTATTGTCATAAGAAGAGGTTGGGGTAGAGAACGAGGAGCTTGCAGTCCCGGTTGGTGACTGACTGTGCATCAAATCCTCCTGTGAAGAGGGAGCTTCTGGGGAGGAACCAGTCGGTGATGGAGAGAGAAGTAATGAGGATAGGGCATCAGAGACTGTTGTCTCAGTCAATGACATCAGCTCAGGGGAGAGGGCCGCTGGTGAATCACTGATGCGCGCCTTCTTAGAAGCACGGGTTTCTCTTGTTGTAGAGGGGGCTACTACATTCTGACCCATGTTAGCATTCAGCTGATGGGACAGCTGCAATGCTGCCTCATAATCTTGATCCATTATGTGATTTTTGAACAACAATAAAAATTATTGTTAGACTTCAAGATAAAGAGGATGAGTGTCAACAGAGAAGGGTCTTTGACTATGTCGGTCGGTCTGGATGTAGTGGGTGACGTCAGAAACGAGGATAAGCTGCGAATAGAAGATATCTATGCGCCTCAAGAGAAGATATGCAGGAGTGCGGATGTAGATAGTTGTGAGATGTCGAGGTCGGAAGTGTTTATGTATTAAGAGTGATGGTTAGGCCTCCTGAGACACCTTGGCAGTCTGGTTGTTTGGTGATTCAGAGTAAGACCAGCAGAAACCGAATGATTCACAGTATTGCTGGAGATATCTGTTAGTCTGGGTTCAAACTGCCTTTGATGTAGCTGATACGCACCTGAGAGAGACAGCTCAGAAAGGTCGACTGTCACAGAAACTACTGATCTTGAGAACACCTCATAGGTGTTGGAAAGTGTGGTTGGATTACAGCGATTAGGCTCGCGTTGATATTTGTCGCGTGAATATTTGTCGCGTGAATATCTGTCGCGTGAATGTCTGTCGCGCGAATATTTGTTGCGTGAATATTTGCTGCCTGGATATTTGCTGGGTTTGTTTCAGTGGATGGTAAATCCGAGTAGTTTGGTACTGAAGGAGACAGAACAAGTTGCCCTAGAGCTGATTACGAGGATACTAGGTAATAAGGACCAGGATATACCCAGTCTGTCGCAATGATTTCTGGCGAGAAGAACTTCCGACAGAGAGCTCTCTGGTGGAAAAGACAATTGATAGAGAGAGTTTCTGGCTAGAATGATAGCCTTCTCTTCTCCAGGTTCTAAGAAGGAGCAGATCAGTCACAAGTTGCCTCAAGAGTTTGGTGCAAGGATACTAACGAGACAGCCTGGTACAACCAGTTCTGGCGGGGAACCTTCTGATGGATTGACCCTCTGGAGGGAACTTCTGGTGGAGAGATTCCTCTGGAGTCTTGATTCGCCTGCTGCTACAGAAGCAGTGCAGACCAGACAGGCTGGGCTTGATAGTAAGGAGACCGGCGAGGAGAGGATTGGAATACGCGTCTCTCAGCAGAAAAATTTCCCTTCAAGCCAACGGCTGCTACCCGGGAGGGACAACAGAACCGCGACCGTGGCTGAAGTTTGAAGGCTTGCGCGATAGGGAAAGTTGCTGGTTCCTGATTGCAGGCAGACCAATCGTGGTTTTTCTTGAGACAGGAGGGTATGAGACCGTGTTGGACACGGGAAGATTGGGGGTGACGTCGATAGTGAAGGAGATGATAGAAGTGATGGAGGTGATGGAGGTGATGGAGGTGATGATAGAGGTGATGGAGGTGAGGGATTGATAGAATTTCGTGATAGGAAGTTTGTGCGCGACAGCCGCGATAGCCGAAGAGAGGCGAGGCCAAGTTGAGTCAAGAAGTAAACATACCTTACCGATCACATACCTTAGAGAGGGCAGGCACGATCAGTTCCTTCCTTATAGGAAGGCATGATACCGCTGGCCAGTGTTAATATGGCCCGTGCACGCTAACACAGTGACTGGAGAGCCTCCAATGCCCACACCCCAACGACCGACAACCAAGGCATCACAGCCATTCAACCAGAAGGGCTATAGAGATCTGACTTGAGATGACTGTCTTGAAAGGAGATGTTTGGCGATAAAAATGACTGTCTGAAATCTCGTCTTGACTTGCAGAACAAGTGACTTGGTAAGTACCGGTTTCCTCACAAATGGAATAAGCACCTAACAGAAAACCTCAAAAATTAGCAACGTATAATATATATACACACGAGATCCTACACTGGATCACTGGCAGCACTTGAAGCTCATAATTCCCGCATTAAGGTGGTAGGACGCGTTTAGGGCTTGCCATAGATGCTGGCTCGCGCAGAGGTGAAATTTGGGTCTGCAGGCAAGGTTACGTCCTTGTACCATAACCAGTGGTACAACACCGAGGTTTTGCAACTGGGCCATTCAACCTCGGCATGGACCTATCTAAACGCTCATCTGGAGCAGCTTGCTCGTTCTCCAAGATGGAGCCACGCGTATTTGGAATCCTTGCGACCCAAGTACTGAAGCCTAGAGCACTGAGGCAGTTAAAGGGCATGATCTTGAATCTCCGCTTGGGGATGTGAGTGGTGCCATTCGCTCTTCTGTCTGAAGCCCATGCTGACTTCACTTGTAGTCTTGCAATGGCAAAGCCTCAAAGGCGACATGATTCTCTTCCGCCTGGTGTTTCTCCCTTCTCCCAGTCGATGCCTCTCATCTGACACCTGTTGTTCCTGACCCCCATGGCTTCCAGCAACAGCCCGAAGCTTCTCTGCTACTGTTGCTTGAGGTTGAAGTCGAGCCGTTGGTCGTTCAATTATAACTAACCGAGCGCTAATATGTGGGGCCGTCCAACCCCTGCAGCTTGACATTGAAGTTGTCTGAGGCTGAGCATCTTTCATGATGAACACGACACGATTTGGTCCCTTCGTCGGATTGCAAGGTCGGTCATCAACGAAGCCATGTTTCATTGAAATAAGACCCGTTCTTTGATGGTCCAGCTGATAAGAAATGTCTCGACTAAGACATCAGAGAGATCCTTGATGAAATGAACACTCTGTG
This sequence comes from Amorphotheca resinae ATCC 22711, assembly GCF_003019875.1. Taxonomy (NCBI): domain Eukaryota; kingdom Fungi; phylum Ascomycota; class Leotiomycetes; order Helotiales; family Amorphothecaceae; genus Amorphotheca; species Amorphotheca resinae. The sequence goes on from NW_020194471.1 coordinate 3,170,491, forward strand.
AGGTACTTTGTGAGATAGAGTGAATATCTCAGAGCTCAAAGCTCAAAGCTCTATGTGAATATGGAAATATTTCTCTTCGAGACAGACTACACCTATAGGTAACAATGCTACCACTATGCTGTTCAAAGTAGACTCTGGCAAGGGTGGCGAGAGTCACAACCCTGGGGACCTGTTGTCCGTGACATCTTGATGAAGCACTGGTCAAGACTTAGGTATAAACGAAGATGTAAAATCATTTCAAGCTCGATATGAGGGGTCGGAAGTCAAAACCGGCATTCAAGGGTGGTTCGAGAAGGATCACGTGACCAATATCGTTCAACGTTCTGAAAGTTCTAAATTTGGAAAGATATAATTCCTAAGGTACCTATCTGAGATATGTAAGGAGATTAAACATTTCAACTAACGCACAAGTAAGGAGCTGTCGACTTTACAAAGTCGAAGTTTGGCTTTCCATATACCCCTTGGCAACCAACCTCGGCCCCTTAGGTACAGTATCGGTTATTCGCATTGGACCCCGCAATTCCCCAGATGCGGAGACGGGGCTAGCGTCATGGCCAATCCATAAGCACGAGGCCCCATTTCTCCTACCACTTTCCATCCTCTTCCTTATAGCATTTCAATTGTCGGTCTCTTGGTGTTTGGTTTCCATTTTTCAGCTCGTCCAGGACTATCTTTATCTCCGTAGTAGTGATACACGTGCCTAAGAGCAGCATAGTTGGCCTCCCTTGACTCGCTGTCGGATATATCGGGATATACTATCCTTCACAATGGTTTTCACCCCTCCGGCATGGGTGCCAAAGCTTCCTTTCGGTAACTGGACCCAGATGTCTTTAAGAACCAGAATTGTGGTGTATAAACAAAATGGAAATAAGTGCTGACGTGTGTTCTGTATCCAGATCCTCCTGACACTGTTCCTATCAGTCAATTCATGCTAGACGATGCCTACGGAAGATGCCCTCAGAAAGAATCAAAAAATCCATTTACATGCGGTATCTCTGGCAGGACGTATACTGGGCTGGAGATGGTGGAGAGAGTCGATCATCTGGCACGAGCTCTGTCGAAAGAGTTTGGATGGCATCCAAATAAAGGCACGGAATGGGACAAAGTTATTGGGATATTTGCGCTGAACACGGTACGGCTGGTTTTGCTCTGAGGGCGGAATATCTAGGATTATGGGTTGACGCTTTCTCAGGTGGATTCCATGACATTGGCGTATGCCGTGCATCGGCTTTCTGGAATTGCCTCTCCAGCAAACGCGGCATATTCTGCTGCTGAGCTAGAATTCCAGCTTAAGGACTCTGGCGCAAAGGCTATTTTTACAGTACGTTATTTCAAAGCCTAGAGCATGGATGATATACGTTAACTGACACTGACGTATTATAGTGTATTCCACTTCTGGAAACAGCTTTGCAAGCAGCAAAAAATACCGGTATCCCCAGAGAGCGAATTTTCATCTTGGAGATGCCTAAAGAGTTCTCTGGGGATAAACCCGTTCCATTCAGGACGGTTGGACAGTTGATTGAGGCTGGTCAGAAGCTGCCGGAATTGGAAGCTTTGCAATGGAAGAAGGGACAAGGTGCAAGGCAAACTGCATACCTATGCTATTCAAGTGGAACATCAGGTTTACCGGTCAGTCTTATAAAACCTCCCCGGAATTGAGAAACCTTTGCCAATTTAGGGATGAGAAACTCGCTAGAACTAGAAAGAGCTAACTCAGTTGTGTCCCCAGAAAGGCGTCATGATTAGCCATCGCAATGTTATCTCAAATGTTATGCAAATCACGGCCTATGAGAAGCCTGTACGAGATCTGAGGCCTGCCGCTGAGAGGTCAGAGGTGGCTTTGGGCCTGTTACCACTAAGTCACATCTACGGCTTAGTAGTTATTGCCCAAGCCAGCACTTATCGGGGTGACGGAGTCATCATTCTACCAAAATTTGAGCTCCGATCCTATCTCAGAGCTATTGAAGTCAACAAAATCAGGGCGCTGTACCTGGTAAGACCTTCTTAATTCAAACATTTCATGAATCAGAAGTTGATTGGAAACAGGTTCCTCCGATTATTATCCAAATGACCAAGAACCAAGGAGTGTGCTCAAAATTTGATCTCTCTAGTGTGCGGTCAGTGTTTACCGGAGCAGCACCACTTGGGGCCGAGACTGCTCAGGATCTACAAAAGATCTATCCACATTGGAAAATTCGTCAAGGTTACGGTGAGCGATTCCGATGCTGCCTGGCGACTATGCTCTTCCGTAGCAGAAATCTGATGATACTCTAGGCTTGACGGAAACCTGTACGGTGGTAGTTTCTAGCTCAGAAGATGACATTTGGTTGGGATCCAGTGGATCTCTCCTCCCCGGTTACAGCGCAAAGATCATGTCCCTCGACGGCGTCGAAATCACAGGCTACGACCAACCAGGAGAACTGGTTGTCCAATCACCATCCGTCGTGTTAGGATACCTCAGAAACGATAAAGCCAACAAAGAAACGTTCCTAGATGACACTGATGGCAAGGGTAGATGGATGCGAACTGGTGATGAGGCCGTGTTTCGCAAGGCTCCTTCTGGGAACGAGCATCTGTTTATCGTTGATCGGATTAAGGAGCTAATTAAAGTCAAGGTATGGCTAGAATCACGTGGATATAGTTGCCACGAAGCTCACAATGTGACAGGGTCTCCAAGTCGCACCCGCCGAGCTCGAAGCTCATCTCCTCACTCACCCCGCAGTTGCAGACTGCGCTGTCATCCCGGTACCCGACGACGCGGCAGGTGAACTTCCAAAAGCCTACGTGGTAAAATCATCGTCTGTCGGTCTGGAAGAAAATGACCGCATGGTTGCAAGAGATATAGCCAAGTATGTCGAGAAACACAAGGCCCACCATAAATGGTTGAAAGGTGGCGTTGAATTTATAGATGTTATTCCTAAGAGTCCTAGTGGGAAGATTTTACGAAGACTTCTGAGAGATAAGGATAGGGAAGCTAGAAGGAAGACGAGTGCCAAGCTATAGACAGATCTTGGTTGCTCTTAGATGCGTGAGATCGATGTCTGGATAGTTGTAGTTAGAATCAACATCTTGTTTATATCCCAGTACTTTATACCTTAGTCCTTCAAGTGCAAGCAGCGGAAGAATGTGTTTCCAGATCGGACTATGATAGCGAAGTCAAAAGGAAGGGATGCTGTCTTAGGTAGGTATGCAACCCTTTTGGGTGATTGAAAAGGGGCTTAAAAGGGGCTCGGTTTGCGATGTTCTGTTTGCACTGTTTGCATCCACTTTGCTTTTGTCATCCAAAAAATAGGGTCGCGCGAAGCTAAAATAAAAGTTGCCCCGCGATGATTATCAAGCGCTTCGAACTCGAGAGAAAAAAGTGCCCGCACGTCGCGCTCTGGCTTCGATCACTCAAACTCCAGATCGGGCTCATCCTTACCCCTTCGATTCCCAGAATTTCTACTATATACGAGAATCGACAACACCATGTCGCCCCCATACGATAACGAATATGAAGATCCTCACGATGGGGAGGAAGAGGCAGCAATGCTAGATCCCAACGAAGCCGGCGAGGAGATCATAGACGATGGGGACGCAGCCATGGACTCCGGTTCTGATTACGAAGGCGAAGGCGGCGACGACGAGATCATGCAAGAAGTGCAACTGCAAAATGATTCCGCGGCCTACTTCGACCAACACAAAGACAGCATCTTCTGCATAGCCCAACACCCTCTCTACCCAAACATAGTAGCAACAGGTGGCAGCGAAGGTGAGGATGCTGGCGGAATCGGCTACATTTTCGATTCCACACCCGAAGATCGCCCCGTTCTGCCAGCTTCATATCAGAGTGCCCCGCAGGAGGGCGGGGAACGCAAAGGGCAGGTAGCACTTTTTACTCTGGATGGGCACACGGATTCGATCAGCGGACTCGCGTTCACGTTGCCGAAGGGTGAATTTCTGGTCTCAGGTGGCCTGGATGGCAAACTGCGCGCCTGGGCCTCGAACGGGCAGACGTGGAAATTCCTAGCTGAGGCGCAGGAAGTCGAGGAGATCAACTGGGTCATCGCATGTCCGAACTCCGCATACCCGAATACCTTCGCGCTGGGTGCGAATGACGGCTCGGTCTGGGTCTACACAATCGATGGGTCGTCCGCGGACGCGCCCTTGCAGATCGTGCAGTCGTATTTCCTACATACCGAGTCCTGCACCGCGGGAGCGTGGTCCGCGGACGGGAAGCTCCTGGCGACGGTGAGCGAGGACAGCAGTCTGTACGTCTATGATGTGTTCGGGGAGGCGGCCGCGGCGGGTCTTACACAGGGAGATGGCGGACAAACAGTGGTAGGACTCACATCTTTGGATCAGCGATTTGCGGTCGAGGGAGGACTGTTCAGCGTTGCGATTGCGCCTTCGGGTGCGTTCGTCGTGGTTGGTGGAGCGGGAGGTGCGATTAAAGTCGTTGGTCTACCGCGATTAAGCACAGAAGCTTCAGGCGCTGCGCCAGCGGGTAGAGCAGGGGCGGGAGCAGCTTCGAAGGCGAAAGGTGGCAAGCAAGCTGGGGGGAAGGCATCTGGGGGTGGAGCCTCTGCAGGACAGGCGGGGCAGATCCTGGCAGATCTTCAGGCACAGGGTGATGGTATCGAGACGCTTGCATTCGCTCCCCTGCCATTGACGCTCTTGGCGGCGGGCAGTGTGGATGGAAGTATTGCGCTCTACGACTCGGCGCACAGATTTGCGGTCCGGAGGCACATCAAGGAAGCACATGAAGATTTCAGCGTGGTCAAGGTTGAGTTCGTCAAGAACGCGAGGACCGGCGGCTGGCTCCTGACGAGCTGTGGCATGGATGGAGTCGTCAGGAGATGGGATACGCGGGGTGGGACATCGGCGGCCAACTCGGGATTCCTGAGGGAGTGGAAGGGCCACAGAGGGGATGGAGAAGGGGGTGGTGTGTTGGGATTTGTGCAGGGTGATGGCGAGAGGATCGTCACTGCTGGTGATGATGGCATTTCATTGGTTTTCGAAGCACCTCTTGCTTAGATGATGAGTTCTGTTCCTTCAAAGCAACTTGCATATTACCGGAGTTTGGTAGACAGAAGATGCCTTCGCAATGCAATACCCGTCAAGATCAGTCCATTGGCTGGCTTCATCTAAGTTGGTGACAGAGAACTATTTCTGTGGAAGAAGTTCTTCTATTCCATTTCAATCGAGTAGATATCTCGTGATCAGTTGGAAGGTTGCTACTAGGACTATTCTCTAGGCGCTGTTTGTTTGCTGCCCCCTGAGACCTCGAAGATGGAGTCTCAAGATGCACATTAAGCCCGCTACCAGTCCCAGTCGACATGCATTGTAAGTATTTGGTTCTTGAATACTGTTAGACCCAAGACCTGACGCTGCCTGTGGAAGCACGGGATTCATATTATGCACTTTGATGACAGATACTGTGTATTTCACATACCCTCATAGCATGATTGATTGCTTTCAGGTTGATGCACCAAATTTGACTTGAAATCGTGTTCAAAAGTAGTTCATGATATTGCTGCAGTTCTGTTTGTCATGAATCTATTTCTCTCGTCTTCTTCTTTTTCTGGATGAGCTGTTCAGAAGAGATGGTTGTTCTACTGTTACCTCCTGCTGGGAGCTATTCTAAAATGTTCGTTTCCTTACATTGTACATTCCTGACACTCGCGGATACAGAATAGCGTTATTTGCCATAAAGTCCCATGGAACATCCTAAACTTGATATGTTACTTGGCTGCTTGGTTTAAGAACAGTTCAAGGACATCTGGTCTTAATCAAAGGATATCAATTGGTTATCATTCTAATAGTTACACTGTATTCTACACCGTGAAGTCTACGGAAATCGTCAACTCGATATTTCTGGGGTTTTTAGTGATATCCTCCTTATTCAACAACATCCTTTCTTGATCAAGGCAGATTAATCAATCAATCAATCAATCAATCAATCAATCAATCAATCAATCAATCAATCAATCAATCAATCAATCAATCAATCAATCAATCAATCAATCAATCAATCAATCAATCAATCAATCAATCAATCAATCAATCAATCAATCAATCAATCATTCATTGAGCTGTCATTATAAATAAGCCTTATTCCACGCTCAATCCAAGCCTTATCCTCAGACTTCCCACAAAGGAGCATCCCCTCTCTCCGTACTCAGAAAACGCCAAACAAAGCCAAGCCTCGTTCTTCACCTTCGCTCGGGCTTCTCATATTGTTCAGCCGTACATACCTGGTAGTTAGTAGCCTTATGTATTCAATAAGGCAAACAAACATCCTGCCTTGTTGGTTCTCTCCCCCACACATTATCGCTTACTGAGACTCGACTCATCAGAGACATCTCACCTCCTCTTTTATAAAACGCCATTGCCCCAAGGTCACCCGGCCAAGCCAAGCCTTGTCGCCTATCCTATCGCCCTTACCTTACCCCAGGAAGTAAGTACCACGCGCGCGACACGAGGAGGAGGATTTTTCAGCCGCTGCTTACTTACAGTGGAAATGACGGTTCTTACCTACCTTGTCTTATTATTTGATTTGATAACGGCGAAATTGGGAAAAGAGTAAGCCGTTCGTGTTCAGCCCCATCTCCCCGGGGGGTTCTTATATACGATAGGTGACGATAAGAAGCTGTTACGAGATCTGGATTGATTGCCTTCTGAAGTTTCTTTACAGTCTCAGCCTCAGCCTCAGCGTCTAGGTAGGTAGGTAAGCAAGCCCTACAGACAGACACTCATACACTGAAACATATATTCAAAAAGCTCTACCTACCTAATGATGATTACCTTATCAAAACAAAACAACGCTCTCGCTAGAAGGCCTCTGCTTACCTACATTTCCACCGCAAATCACCTACCTTAGCTAAGGCTCAAGAGAAAAGGTACGACTGCATAATATATGTACCTATGTATGTATGCGTTTCAATCAACTGCACTGCATATGCATGCGTGCAAATTCGTGTGAATCGCTAATATTCTGAATTTCTGGAAGACAAATATCCTGCATCATGACCTCATTTCTCGGATGCCTTACTTCGCCTTGCATATCATGAATACATGAAGCTGCCTCACCCTGTCAACCACGTATACAACAACAGAGAGGTGTGTGTGTGTACAGCAAGCAAGCAAGTAGCCCCCCCACACTCAATCACTTATGGCGAAAATACCGCACTTGGCTTCAGAAGAAGAAAGGTCGTGGTCTTTTTTATGCGTGAGGTAAGGGCGGATCTTAATTCATTGGCCCATGATATAATCCCGGTGATTCAGCACACCCTCTCTCTCTCTCTCGCGACCAAATCTCCTGTCATCATCAGACACGGACATAAGGACCGACCCCCTTCTTCTTCTTCACCATCGGCCGTTCCCCGGTGCCATTTGTCTTCTCAACTGCAGTCTGTCTGCATGTGATGGTTTTTAAAAAAAAAAAAAAAAAAAAAAAAAAAAAAAAAAACCCG
>NW_020194471.1:3177964-3214320 GCF_003019875.1 Amorphotheca resinae ATCC 22711
GTTTTAAAAAAAAAAAAAAAAAAAAAAAAAAAAAGAGAAATCCGACGTTATCCGTTCCCTCCCATATGGGAGCCAAGTAAGGAGAACACTGTTGTTTTCTTTTCTTTTCCTGTGGTATGTGATAAAAGGAGGGGCTTGGATCTATCTAAATCGCGAACTGATGATTGGAGGATTGCTTTTTCGGTAGATAGTGATAAAACTTGCAGGATGTAAGGTAATGCGGATGTCCGTCTACGGAGTTGGGGAAAGGGAGATAGATAAATGGGGGCGGTGTGGTGTGGGCGGTGAGAAGTGGAAAGGGAAAGGGAAAAATGGGATGGTACAACAGTGCGCGCGGGCTATTGCATTTGCACTTGCAGTTGCGGTTGTAGTCGGATCTATCTTTCCCCCTCTCTCTTGAGTGAGTGAGTGACCGGAATTGTAATTGTAATGCATCATTATGATAACACTTCATAAACCTATGGTATTTATGTACAGTACATCTAGTCCGCTCAAGGCTGAACTACATCGCCCAGCTGAATATTCGGCACAATGTAAGGCTGCACCTTCGATCTGATATGCGTGCGTTGCTCAAACGCATACGCAAAGCCGATGAGTTTCTCTTCCGACCATTTCGGGCCCAGGAAAGAAAGTCCGAATCTAGAATCGATATTAAATATCAGTATTGAGTCTCAAGACAGCCACAGCCCTTAAGTTCAAAGAACCAAGTATAGAATCAAGAGATTTGTGTGAAGAAAGGGGAGGGAAGGGAGGGACGTACGGGATATTTGGGCCGACTTGCACCAGACCCCAGTGTTCGGATTTGACGACGGTGCTGTTACTCGGATAGAAGCCCATGGGCACCGTCACCACGGGCAGTCCCGCTAGAGCGGGTAGGCCCGGGGAATAATCCGTTGGGAGGATCAGAGCGTCGAGCTTGTGGGCTCGCAGGGCTCCTAGAACACCGCCTTCTCCTCCGAAAAAGCTCGTCTTCTGATACGCCTTCCAGAATCGAGCGTCGGAGTTGTTATAGCCCAGAGAGAGCGCTTGGTCCCAGATGGCAGTGTCCCGTGACGGGTAGGCTTCCGGCTTGAATGCGTGCGTGAAGTTGGCCTCATCGGCAAGGCTTTTTATGCCATTGGGGTTGGACGTGAGCTGAGAGAGATAGTGCGCAAGATTTGAGACGAAGTCGGCATCGAGGACAATACTCTCGCTGCCCAGAGACGCGCTCGAGTCAGCCACATATGCATCCCATGCAGAAAAATTCGTGTTATCGACGACTGTCGCCCCAGCATTCTTGATCACCTGGATGGCAGCTTCAAAGGCGTCCGATATTGGTTGACTAGTGTTGGAAGCAGTTATCCCATTCCTCGGGATCCCAATCCGAGCTCCCCGAAGGCTGGAAAAGTTTAAACTGCGTGTGTAATCGGGTGGAGTATCCCAAGGCTGTGCAGACGTGTAGTTATCTGACGCGTCTTTCCCCGCGATGATTGAGAGGATGTAAGCTGCATCAGTGACGCTTCGAGCCATAGGCCCAATAGTGTCCTGGTGTTCACTAATTGGGATGACCAGAGATCGGGAGGTTAGACCCACGGTGGGCTTTATGCCAACGAGGTTGTTCACACTCGATGGGCTGAGGATGCTGCCGTCTGTCTCTGTCCCCAGAGTTGCAAGCGCCAATCCAATAGAGCTACTAACTGCACTGCCTGAGGAGCTACCACTAGGGTCCATGTTTGGGTAATACGCTCCAGTGACCTGACCACCATATGCACTCCAGCCATTGGACTAGATGGTCGAGATGTCAGTAATTGCAGAGTTGAGGCGGAAAAGAGTTGTAAAAGAATGTACCACGAGAAGCAGAAAAAACGTCTTCTACATGGCATGTTGTAGAGCATGTAGGTTTCGGTGTTCACAAGTAATTCAGAAAAAAGGAACGTAATCCTCGGTACTCACACTATTCGAAGATCTGTAATTGGCCCATTGTGACAGATTTGCTTTCCCAAGAAGGATGACACCAGCTGCTCGCAACTTTGCAGCCACGGTAGCGTCACGTGGTACGGTAGCCCCTATCAAGGAGTAGGATCCTGCTGTGTTGTTCATCTTGTCTTTTGTCGCAATATTGTTCTTGATCAACATCGGGATTCCATGCAGGGGGCTACGAATAGTTCCGTTGGCTCGCTCAGCATCGAGAGCAGCTGCAATGGACAATGCATCTGGGTTGATCTCTGTCACTGCATGGAGAACATCATTGACTTCTTGTATCCGGAGGATATATGCCTATCCTGACCATCAGCAATGAGCTGTAAGATTTACCACAGCAACTTACCTTCGTCAAGTCGACACTTGAAAATGTCCCGCTCTCCAGGCCAGTGATCAGTTCCTCTGCGGTAACATCTAGCAAATCTGGCAAAGTCGAAGGTTGTACTGCAGCTGGATCAGCCCAGATTCCCTGAGAACAGCTTCAAGATCACTCACTACAAGTCTGTGAGCTTGCCCAACTCAAGGCAGCAAACATCAGAAAAAATGGGAGCAGCAGCACCATTTTGGAAGACATGATAGCCCGCTTTCTTGCTGATTCACCCTCACTCAGGGCTCTTTCAGGAATTGAATTATCTGACGAGCTTTTCAATGCGAGTAAGTTGCGAGCTTCTTCGCGCGTGCCACTTGACTTCTTTATATCTTCTTTGTTGAAACCAATGCCATGGAAGTGTCTCAAACGGTTCGGGACGCACAACCCAGCGGTCGCGGCCAAGCAGTGATAAGCCAGCTGCCCGTCCCCAAGAACCAGGCACAGAATTGATTCGAGGCTCATAAAACCGCCCCAGGATGGTATCCATGACGGCGGCATCTTGACGCAGCAAAGATCCTCAGAGACCTATCTGAACGAGACAGATTCATATTTCGATAAGGGAAGAGGATGCCGAAATGGTTTTCCCGCAGGCCTGTAAGGTACGCTGCACAGGCTTATAACGAGGGGTATGTACTGTAGAAGCACAGGGGACCAGATAGGCCCGATGGGTCAAAGATGGAGAGGATCGGTGGTTTTTACGACGTTTGCAGCCGAATATCAAGAAGACCTTAATCCTAGAAGGGCTTAACGGGAAGGTGTAGAAGGCGAGAGAGCGAGCTCAAGAATGGGATAAATGGGATAAGACTGAATTTTGATAACCTAATTGAAGGATGGAGAAACGTAAGAGAGTTTGTAACAGACAAAAAAAAAGCTTTAAGAGGGGTCTGCGATAGGAATGTCGATAAGCAAGCAGACCCCCTCATGAAAATCAACGGAAAATCTCTCGCCGCCGGGCCAACAAGCATTGTGATTACATACGACGATCCGACGTCGTCCAACTGCAAGGCTCAATCCCTCTAATTGGCATATTGAAGTCGGAGCTCCGGAATCAACGACGAATATCAAGCGTAAGTTTACGGATTCTCAGCGGGAAGTTGATGCGAGGCCCCTTTTACCTTTCCTTTTTACTTTTGAAACCTACCCTGCTTTCGCTTCAGAACTTCGAGACATCTCGAGCCTTTAGCGGTGACCGAGTCACTTGACTGTGCAAGCCAGCGCAAAAGGGTGTCGCGGTCACGAAATTTCATTTTCTTTTCCCTTTGTTGAACAGCCGTTCCAGAGAGGATATTGATTTTTGGGTATTCCGAAAAGTTCTTGGAATGTTCCATGATTAAGAGAAGATCAACTTTCCTTCAAATTGAGTGTCCGGCCTCGCGATGCGACGTCGCAGATAAGCAACTGGGAGCAAATTGATTTGCTCAAACATCCCAGTATTGTGACGAAGCGCTTTCATGGCATGATTCGAAATACATAGTGATTGGTTTAGACATCGTCACTATTTGCCGCCAGTTATCTTTCCCTATCTCTGAACATTGATTCTGCATTAATGTTGTGTATGAGAATGCCCTATCATGCTCTGCCGGCCCTACAGGCTGATATAAGGCGGTGGCCAACCCCCTCCCCCGAGATCCGAGTCACGCAATCTATAGGATTATGAAGGCTGTGAGCCCAATATGACTTGGAAATAGCCAATTCTGTTCCCAGACGCTGATTTCTCGGCCTGTGATAGCGTCACAAATCACCTCGCATGGACAGAGTCTGTAGCGAGAATGATGCACGAACTCGCCATTCTGGATCCAATCAAGCGATCTTCTAAGCCTTATGTTTTCGTGTGGGGTTGACAGCTTGCTGACCACAAGTGAGGCGAACGTGTCATCTGAACAACAATGAGCGAGTCGAACAACGTAAACAGAATCTTGTATTATGAGACGCACACGGCTGCCTGAATGAAGGGATCGGATACAGGACGCGTACCTGCAGATTGGGCCGGGACACTTTTGTATTGAAGTATCGAGAAGTATACTGGATGCTAAACAAGGATTTTTCATTTGTCTCAGCACGGAAAGAAAGCCTGGAGGTGAGCAACGCCGGTCACAGGAGCAGCTGCCTCATGGTGTTCGACAATGGCACTAACGCACACAGTAACACAGCTTCAGGTTCCAAGCCCGGTCGAAGGCGGAGGAAATTGACTCGATGTCGGTCGCCATGTGTGCGCCAAAGGAGTCACCTGCGCTGAGTCTGCAATAAGCTTTCTTGCCACTTACTATAGGTACTGATGGCCAGTTTGCAGAATGGGCCGGTTTCCTAACCGCTCTCTTCAACGAAGTTCCATCTGGATCTTCAGCTGTCTTTGACACCGAACACAAGATACCAATCGTGACAACGAGGCATCCAGATCCCTAGTCATGTTCCGTGGTCTCGGCCTGACACAGGTCCTACCTGACAGCCACCATCTCATCCGGCTCGGGTACATACCGTACAGTCACCTCTTTCTCATTCCAACCCTAGACACCGAACGGGCTCACGATTATGTTGCAACTTGCCACCACAAGGCAGACGTCCATAGGAGGTGAAAAGCAGGTTGCAAAGTCAATCCAGACCAGTCCAATCGCCTCGAACTGCGTGTCAATGAAGTTTCGTATTATCAAGGATGCCAAGGGCTCCGGATCTGAGGTAGTCCCTCCCTCCTTCCCTAACAGGATGTTATTTGGGCGCCCCAGACAGTCAGAGATCAAATGGCAAATTTTCGGGAAGGTGTGGAAGCGATCGTGGCCAGTAAAGTTCCTATGTCGAGACAAGTGCTTAAGATGGCAGCTCATTTGCAGTTCCGTGGCACCGAAGAGAATCCATAGGAGGGCTATGATCGCCAAATGATCTAGCAAAAATGAGAAAAGATAGTTGCTGAAATACAGGCCACTATGGGACTTTCTGACAACCCTGGTCCGACAAAACTTGCGCTCCTAGGGACGACTTGGACGAAGGATCCAAGACATAGAGCAGTCCAGACGTCCCTGCGCAGCATGTCTACCCCCAATCTCATTGAGAATTAGCATGTAGGGCGTGTAAGGATGCGTCTGAATATAGAAAACGCGGAGTGTACAGACCGCGTACCTATTGACCACTAGCATGGCAACCCCTGAAGATATAGAGTTATACTATAGTAAGGTGGCTGCGCTGTGTCTCGACATATGGACATTCTAGAAGATGTCCAGCTGAAAATTTCAGGTAATGAAAAACCCACCCCCTTTACATGAGAGGGGAAAACCTGTATATATTTTTGCCTCTTGCCAAACCGACGAATCGGCAACACCTACCCAGCTCAGAGGTGCACTCAGCCACAGTCTGCAACAAGCGAAGACCAGTGTCACCTGATAGAATCGCCACACCAAGACGCAGAAATCGCCAGATTTTCTTCCCTTTTTCAAGGAATAGTAATCAGAAAATTAATGATATGATAGAAGGCGAGAGCGTGGCAATAGTATTCTCCTATCCTAGGCAGAAAAAGGAACCCGGAAGTGACTGGTGGCCTGAGATGACTCTGTCCGGTGTCGTCCAGGCTGATCCATACCTAAGCAACGATGAATCCCATACCTCCGTATAGGGCTGAAAGATGTCCCGCCATTCTGCAATTGATTCGCTCCTTCTAGTGCCTCAGCCGCCAGATGACTCAATAAACCCAGAGACTTCCAGAGGTGGCAAGGCGAAGAAGCTTCACTACCGAAACCCCGTATCAAACAGCCTCGTGAGAATGCAGGAAAAGGCTGCGGATAGCCGCATCAGCACAATGCTCGATGGCAAAATACTGCAGGCTCCCTAGATACGGCTTTTGCAAGCAACTAGGCTACGGAATCCACGGCGCCGTGCCGCAAACCACACTCAGAGTATGATAAATGAATAATAATAGCCCTAGAAGAAGTGCCACAGGTGGAGATAACGTGAAAATGCAGTTTGACATGGTAAACGGAGCCTTTGACCTAAGCTGAGTACAGCTGCTAGCCTGGGGAATGAAGGTTTGCGTCCCAATCGGGCTCTTGGAGTCAAAGGCCGATTGCTCATGATTACAATCTTGGGAGGGGGGTGTATCCGAAGGCACTGCCAGAGCGGGTGACAGAAGATATGTTGAAGAGATGATTGCGTACCTATGCTTGACATACGAGACAGGCGATAGAGCAAAGTTATACCAATGGTAGTATCATCAACTCTGACGATATCCCTGGCAGCGAAGAAGGCCATGCTAATGTAATAATAATGCTTGGCCGAGTTCGACCATAAACTTTCGATTGCTCGGCCACAGCTGCCTAGAAGAAAGACGTCTGGTAAGAAGGGTAATCGCATGGTTATTGAGGATCCAGAGTCAGGTCCCAAATCACACACCGCTATGCATAGGTAGGCTTATCAGACAGAACGATCGTTGGACCGCTGTCTGGTCTCGTAACAAAGGCAGAAGAGGACACAAATCGCAGTGCACAGCAGAGCAGACTTCATCCATCTGAGCGTAGAAGCGCCACCTGAGAGTCGACGAAAGCCAAAAGCAAAGATTGTCGTAGGTGCTAAATCTACCTACCATGAGGTATGGAGGATAGGAAAGTCAGAAAGGCTCGAGGCTGTCAGAGAGTTGGCTGGAGCCTCAGGCACAAATGTGCGAACCAGCGTGGTTCGACATCCTTAGGTATTTGAGGACCCCTCGGTCTCGGTGGCCCGTATAGGTCTAGAAGAGTTCGCCCAGTATAAAGATATATCTCCCGCTCCTTGCAATTCTTACAGGCAGTTTATGCTCTTCGATGATCCTCCACGCTCGCTGCCGCTTCCTGATACATATGTCCTTCATGCCCAATACGTTCTTCACTGAAAAATACGTTTCTCGCTCTCCGCGATCCCACCAGCAATGCAACGAAACCCACCCGGAGACCTGACCGATCGATGGGTGCAGCTCCAGCGCCGCAATCACAGCAAGACCGCGCAAACATATGCTTGTGTCTACTGCTCGGAGTGGAGGACCTGGCAATCAGCCGACGCGCTCTACAACCATGGTCTTACGGCCCACCCAGAAAAGATACTCCAGGGCGAGAGGACGGAGGAGGAGAAGCGGATATCCCGAAAAGAGTACGAGGCCGCCTCACTCCAGAAAGGGTCAGCAGACATTTTTTTCCCCTTCTCCCCTTCACTCATGCTCACCTGAACCCCCCGCATCCCCCTCCCCGAGCCTTGCCATTTCATAGGGACAAAGGAAGGGCAAGGGCAAGGGCAAGGCTGCGGCTGGTCTGTCTTGACCCACCTGCCTTTGTTTGACTTGATTATGATCACTAACCACCAGATATGGCAGATCCAGGGATACCTCTCAATTGAGGAAACCTCCATATAATGACACGACGAGCCCTCAACCAGAATCCGCGAGTGTGCAGACAAAGAGACCGCTCGCTTCACCCGGCCCTTCTCATTCTGCGTCCTTGTCACAGGGCTTACTACACGTCTCTACCCCCGGAGAAAGAGAGGATGCGGCGATGCAGGATACAATTATGCAGGATGCCCCAGGCGACGGTCAAAGCGACCAGCCGCGCAAGAGGGCAGCGGTCGGCGATGGGGTTTCAGCAGGTTCTGGGTCCCCTCGCCGACAATCAGAATCCCCTCCTCGTTCTAGAGCGCATCAAGTTATAGAGCCTCATCTTTCGAGGCCGCCTGCCCAAAATAGGCAGCTTTGGACTCCAGAGATGGATTCTCGTCCGACCAGGTCGTTCACTTCTCCTTCCAATATCGCATCAAAATCAAGAGCCCCAGCCCCGATTCCAAAAGCCCGAAAACCAACAAACATGCCACGGCCAGCGAGTATGCCAGGTCCTGGCCCAGTTACCAACAAACCCGGTACCCTTCAAATCTTAGGCAGCAAGCCAGTGACAGTTCTGTCTCCAGCATCTCCGAAGGGCTATGAACTTATGCTGCAACCTGAAACGCGATCAATTTCTCAAGAGCAACTCGTAGCTGAAGTCAAGGGGATCTACGCGGGGCTAGTAATGGTCGAGGCCAAGTGTATCGAAGTCGACAACAAGCAGGCTGCTCTAGCACAAGCTGATCCCAAGACACAAACGGCACAGACCAAACTGAACAATGAGCAATGGCAAGCCCTCATCGCGCTCCACCGAACCCTGCTACATGAACACCATGATTTCTTCCTCGCCTCTCAACATCCTTCTGCAAGCCCGGCTTTACGTAGATTAGCATCGAAATATGCTATGCCTGCGCGAATGTGGCGGCATGGCATTCATTCTTTCCTCGAATTGCTCAGACATCGTCTACCGGCTTCGTTAGACCACATGCTTGCATTCATTTATCTAGCATACTCGATGATGGCTCTGTTGTACGAGACAGTGCCTGCGTTCGAAGATACTTGGATTGAATGCCTTGGCGACCTCGGTCGCTATCGCATGGCAATTGAGGACGACGATGTGCGGGATCGAGAGGTCTGGACGGGAGTCGCGCGGCACTGGTACTCAAAGGCCTCTGACAAGGCACCGACGACGGGCCGGCTCTATCATCATCTGGCTATTCTCGCAAGACCCAACGCCCTCCAACAGCTCTTCTACTACTCCAAGTCGCTCTGCGTTGTAGTCCCTTTCACATCAGCTCGGGAATCGATCTTGACGCTCTTCGACCCGGTCCTAAACTCGGATAACGTACAAGGATATCGGTTGCCTCCGCTAGACAGAGCATTCGTTAAAGCTCATGGTATTCTCTTCACGAATCGAAATCTCGAAAGATTTAGATCTATCGTGAAAGAATTTCTTGATCTACTCGACAGTCACATTGGAAGGGTCACCCGCAAGTTCCTGGAACAGGGTTACTACATCGCTATTTCTAACATCGTGTCAATGCTCGGGTTTGCCTCTGAGGAGAACATATTGATGAAGAGTATAGCAGATAGATCTACTGGCGAATCTGACATCGAAATGGCGGAAGTAACGGACCGAGATCCGATAATGAAGTCGTTTCTAGATGCCGAGAGTTTTACTAACGGGACCTTGGAGATTATCCTTAGGAGAATAGGGGATCCGAATGTCTTATCCTTTATTCACGTTACGCTCGTTTTCATGAATTTCATGTCCCGCCATCCTCGGGCAGTGCGCTATTTGGAAACCAACTTCCCCTGGCAGCTCTTGACGGATATGCTAAATACGTTACTTGCTACTTATCCGACACTTCACCGTATTGAGGATACTAAGTTTCCCTTACCTGTAAAGGATGATGTTCGTCCACTTCCAGAGGACTTCGCTCTGCGAGGTTTGCTGTGGGCAGACGGATATTATCCAGAGTCATGGTTCTCAAACGAGAAGATTGATGATGAGGAGAAGTATCTTGAAGTCGCCTCGATGACAGATGAACGTAAGGAGCGTATTCTCTGGCTTGCTTGCCGCCTCGCTAGTGCTGGGTCGTGGATTTACTACGATGGGCAGACGCGTCGATTTTCGACATCTCCAATAGAGCCACCTTTGGATTCCAGGGAATGAGCTATGTTCTCGGTCATTATGAATGCTAGATGGGTGACTCGGATAATCAGGCAAATTGGATATTGATGGCAGTGAGTGTATATGTCCCTGGTGCCATGGACACTTGGATCATATGGAAAGCAACCGTACCTAACCTTTTTCGTTTCTGTAGGTTTTTGTACGGGGTATAATGTACAGTAGTACACTTATGCATACGTGAAAAACTTCTATGCGCCACTACTCGGTGCACCATCAACATCCCCCAAAGGCTCCCCACTTCGATTCATCTATGCCCTCCACTTTCAATCTCGAGTCCCGGCTCCTTCCACATAGAAGTGATTCGAGCCTAAAGCCGAAGATGAAGCTCAATAGCCAGATGTCAAGTGTCAGGCTTAGTGGCGAAAGGGCGCGTAGGATGAAAAGATCACACTGGGGGGCGTAATGCGATGTTGAAGCTGCCAATTTCTCAACGGTGGTCGTCATATGATGTATATAGAGATCACGGCTGTTGCTTATATATGTCGCCTCAGTGTCCGGGCCGCAGAGACCTTATCAAAAATTTGCGGATATCATGTATGCATTTACAGACTCCTCTTCAAATTAAGGGTTGAGCGTATATCTGGGATCGATTTTCTACGGTGTGACAATCCTTAACTACCCGCTTGTCTACGAGCTGCGGTGGATAAGGAATGCCATCACTCCTCATTCATGTCAATGAAGATCGAAGTCGGACTTCATACGTAAGTTCTCTGTCAAACTTACTTACCAGTCTTGGATTTGGTGAAGGTGAAGATGAAGCCTGCGCTTCGCTCAATTGGAAGCGCCCGAGGGGAATGACGCGAACTAAGGTATGCTGCTTAAGAAGCTTTACTAATGACTGTGCGTCCGACACGCTGAAGTACTAATTATCGATATCTATGTTCAGTTGCCAGGAACTGATATCAAAATGCGGAAGTAAGGCTCATGCATTGAGAACCATCGATCGTATTATATATATGACGATGGGGAGCTCGCTGTGCTCTAGGAGGGTGAAACAAGCAGCCTGGGATATATACAGATATTCCTGGAGCTGCTTGCGAGCTTCACTCCTACATTGCTACATTGCTCTACGAATTGTCCTGCTTACTGTTGCTAATTTGACCAGAATAGTTTCTTCAAACGGCTGTGCTCAGGGAAAGGACACTTCCGGTTTTTGGAACGGTGGAAAGCCTTCCATGGGACCTAATGGAGCTGGGAACAAAATGTGGGATTTCAGCTTTATTTTCTACTCACTCCTACGTTTCAAGAGACGTCCATCTCTCTGCCCCTCCTCTGCCTTTTCCCCTTCTCTCTCTGTACAGGGGTTTCTCGTCTTTGTGCCTCCGGCTCGAAAGGGAAGTCCTTCGAGACGACGTTGACACATTATCTGCCTTGATCCCAGGGGGCTTGTAGTCCCAGCCCCTGCGTCATTACTATAATTGACACACGATCACACCTTGACATCTATCCCCTGTGCCGCTTCCTTTCGCCTCAGCCGAGGCTCCTTTCTCTGAAAAAAGTCCGAGGAGTCATTAGATGAGTCTAAGGAGGCTCAGTCACAGCCCTCTTATCAATTTCACATGTCGGAATGATAATATGGCGAATTGTGAACGAAGAGAACCTGGCAAAGATCTCTTGGTCTTTCTTTCAACGCCCCTGCACTAAACACTGACACAGAAAATCGTCACACAAAGGAACGCAGGAGGAGATGATATGTTGTATGACGTACATAAATATGTATTGGTTAAGCAATAAGCACATTCCTCTTTCTCGTCGTCAATACAGGAATGTAGCGTAACCCCGATGATCCTACCTACCTAGGTATACAACAAGGTATTCAAGTTCGCTCCTCGGTAAGAACGAATCGATATGCATGAGCTACCCATGCAAGGAATTCTCATGATTGGACAACTCCTTATCCTAGTCACCAGCCCCTCTGTTGCCTCGTTGCCTCGTTCCACCTCCAACCTCGTAAGCTCCAAGGAACTTGGCCAAGAAAGAAAGAACGTGGAAAAAAGCAACAACAATCCGTGCGCAGGCTGAAGGAAAGAAAGCTGACTTATTCTATTCTAAGTGTTCCCCCTGTGCTCGGTGTCCGAGAACGGATGCTTACTTACATGGATGGATGGATGGGCTTATTGTACCATAGGTACCTTACGTAGCCGCGCACCGAAATTGATGGTTCGTAATAATTGGTCAAAAGAATCATACTCGGGGTTTACGCGCGGGAGCCTGCAACATGAGCTGGCTGGCTGGCTGTCTTTTGCTTCTTTCATGGAGCTGTGAAACTTCCATTTGGATTTTTTGACCACAAAGGATCGAGATCTCAGATCTGATAACTCTATCCTGGTTGCCTGAGAACTCATGATTTGAAATTTTGGTGTTTGCGGTTTTGTGTGACGATTTTACGGATTTCTCTTCAGGCTTATTATGATGACCAACAGAGGGGGGTTTTATCGGGGGGCGCGCGCGTTAAATAATGGGGGGCAATGACTGGTCAGATACCTATCATCTCTTACTTGCTTTAGGGATGGATAAGCTGGAACATCTGGAGATCGCGAAAAGTCAAGTCAGCCTGTGGAAAGAAAGGCATGGAGAAAGCACTTCTATCGCCATCCTAGCTTATATCTTTCGTTTCTGTATTGCAAGATCGAAAAATGAAGAAGGAAAAAAGAACGTGCGAAAACAACCCTACAAGTGTTCGAAGGGATGGCTTTCCGTGCTTTAGTTAATTGTTTCTGTTGCTGCTACTGCATTTGCATTTGCAATTCAATCGGGATCTTCATGCTTCAAACTCCCAAACCCATTTTCCTTCAATGGCCTCATGATTGCCATCTAGAATCTACACGGCTTACACTCATAAGCTTTCTTAAGCACGGTCCTGGTTGGCGCAGCTTCCCTACTTTATATTTAATCATTCGCGATCAAGCTTTTGCGGGGCAAGTGCCCGTATGAGAACATGGTTTTTGAAGAAGCCAGGTTTATTTGCTCCTGCATATGTGAATTTTATCAATAGCAGCTATTCTCCGGCGTTCACTAGCTCGGTTGTTTTGTAATATTGGTGTTCTGTCTTGGGTTTCTGTCGAAGCTGTTTCTTTGAGTAACCCAGATAAGGGCACGGCTGTTGCTACACAAGACACCTTCGCGCGAGGAAGATTACTTGCGGATGGCCATTGTATCCCTTGCAGATGTTTTCTCGGGGAGGAGAGACTCGTTTAGAGCGGGGAGCTCGAGCTGGGTTTGTCTGCGTGGGTACCACCTCCTGGCGAGGGCATACCAGCAACACTCACTCGAGGACTGTTGTCCATTTAGGAGCAAATGCTCCTCGGTGTGCCGCAACAATTGGTGCCATGGCCCGTGATGGCGTGGTAGTATTGAGAGACAGGGAAGGTTATATGTGGTGCGGTATACATGGTTATGCATCACATGGCCACCCGGGAAGTCAACCTATTGATTCTTCCGGGTATGTCTCCCATTTTGCATCCGTCTTTTATTCCCGTTTTGCATCAGTCTTGAACATCTTCGTCATCCATATCATGCATGTTTGGATGTTTTTAGGTAGGTAGTGCCACTAAGGTAAAGAGTCAGCTGATCAAGTACGTACCCCACTGCGGGGTAGGCAAAGATATGAAGATGTCTTCAGTTATGACCACCATAGCTGCCCTTCCTTTGTCAACGCGGATAAGGGGAACGTATACTTGTTCTTGTTCTTACCCAGGCTTCTCAGAGAACGTATGTTGAACATTGCGTCGTTAATGCATTTCAAATCCAAGTCCTACCCCACAAACAGCGGTTGGAGCAGTATGATTTCAAGCATCAAGTGTGCTGGCAATGATGCTCCGAGACAATACATACCGGTCGAATATGTGCTTGAATAAACGTGCCGTGAGTTCCGGCAGCGGTAAATGACACCAGGATAGTTTGATCGACTCGCATGCGGCATTTGGTTGAGCTCTTTAATTCGCTGTCTTCTGGAAAAACGGCTTTAAGGCTAGGCCTTGGGTAACTTGGGTGCATGTTCTTATCCACGATCTGCAACCCCACAGTACAGTAGTACAATCCTCCCCCACTACTACCCCATGGGCCGACAGTAATCCGGGCAGGATCTGCATCTTCTTGTCGTTGTTACTGGCCTTAACTCTGATTTCTGGCTTTCGACATTGGAATGCGCCCGAGATTCCGCGGTTATTACAAGGGTAAACTTGTAAAGTGGTAACATGAAGCCACAATATAAATCCCCTTTCCCGTCGGATCATGGCAGGTAAGTTGTTACTGGAGTTGCAGCAGTTGCCTCGACTCGAGCTCAGTTGCCTTCTTTCTCATTACTCCCCACCAACACAAATTCTGTATTTCCAACTTGTCAGCCTTCCAGTTGAATCATGCCCCCCTCTCCTGATGTTACGACTTTTGGGCGGAGATTGCCACCGCATATAGTTGATGCAAGAGCAGCATCTGGATATGAAAGGCCATATGCCCTGTATCCTCGATCCAGCGATCCTGCGGATGGCTTCCACACAATTAGCTACTCCCGTCTTGCAAATGCGGTCAACCGTGTGGCGTGGTGGATCGACGAGAAGCTATCCCAGGATTTGGGTAAGGAGGAGGATCATTTTGTGTACTTGGGACCCAACGACCTGAGATATATCATCTTCATACTGGCAACCATGAAGACAGGTCGGAAGGTTCGTCTTCGAACTTCTTTCTCCGTAGCGTGCTCGCGCTGATTGGATCCGTAGATTCTGATCTGTTCCTTGCGGAACACAGTTGATGCTCAGCTATCTCTATTTCAGAGGACCAATTGCAAAGCTCTTGTGTCATGTTCCTCCTTGGCCACGGGACTGCAAGCACTTTTCACTGCTTCAGAAAATGTTCGGAAGATTCAAGCCCCTACTCTTGATGAAGTGCTAGCCGAAGATGTGGTCCCTCATTACGCATTTGAAAAGACTTTCGAGGAGGTCGCGGATGAAAGGTTCCTCACACTCCATACTTCAGGAACTTCCGGTATGTTCTCATAGAGCGTCTGCAGATAGTTACTGACTTTCACGCTAGGAAACCCGAAGCCCATCTCTTGGAATATGAAGTGGTTTATGCAATCAGATGCTGGAAATGAGCTTCCTACAGACCAAGGGCCTTCGTTGGAAGAGTCATCCCTCAGACATGAGAATATGCTTTCATTACTTCCATGCTTCCATGTAAGTATCCAGGCATTGCGTACATTGATCTGGCTTTAACAAGGCGACATAGGCGGCTGGCCTTATTCTAAGTTTCTATCCCATCTTCCACGAGACGACTATCGTTCTGGGACACCCAGATGTCCCCCTATCAGGGGGCTACATTGTCAAGCTCTTGAGCAGCGATATAATTACGGGCTTGCTTACACCTCCGTCTATCCTGGGCGAAATCTCAAAAGATCCGGCAGGAATACAGACGCTTGCAAAGCTGAAGCACGTTGGCTATGGAGGTGGTCCTCTCCCACCAAACGTAAGCTTCTCGAACCACTTGACGTGAACGAAACTGATGAGTCTTTATAGATTGGCAAAGTCCTTGCACCAGCACTACCGCATCTCTTTAGCATTCTTGGTACCACCGAAAACGGTATTTTCTTTTCCGTTTCTGGTGGCAGCGAGCATTGGGACTCGATACGCTTCTACACAGGCATCGGATACAATTTTGAAGGGGTATCTGATGGCGTATTCGAGCTTGTTATAGTCAACGATAGCAAGACCAACAAGTACCACGGGATTTTTGAAACTTTTCCACACCTGCAAGAGTTCCGCACCGGAGATCTCTATTCTCAATCTGCCCCTGGATGGTGGCGGTACCTCGGAAGAGCTGATGACATTATCGTCCTCTCAAATGGAGAGAAGATCAATCCAATTCCCTTGGAGAATATAATCGCATCTCATCCTAAGATTCGAGCAGCTCTCGTCGTTGGCGAATACCGATTCAGCCCTTCTGTACTCGTTGAAATGGAAGATAGCTACATACCAACTACGCCCGAGGAGAAACGAGAAGCTTTAAATGAGATTTGGACTCATGTGCAGGAAGCTAACAAAGTTGCTCCTGCATTTGCAAAAATACCGAAATCCTTGATTTTGTTTACAACACGAGAAAAGCCCTTCATCAGAGCAGGGAAGGGAGTAGTGCAAAGACAGAATAATGTGAAAGCTTATTCAAAGGAGCTCGACCAGCTGTTCTCTTCCCAAGAAACAGACTTGTTGACTGAAGGCCTCACCTTGGTTACCCCACTCTCTGCAAGTGCCATCAAGACGTTCACAAGAGAAGTGTACTTGCAAGCGCTGGAAACGAAAGATATCAAGAATTTGTCCGATTTGAAGGATTCGGATAATGTGTTTGAGAGGGGTATGGACTCTTTGTGCGTTACAGTCATTGTACAAAGGTTAAGAGCCGCTCTGGCATCCTGTGGAGCCGATTTGAACTTGGGTTCTATCGACTCGCGATTAGTATACTCTGCACCATCTATCGGCCAGATGGCCGAAGCTCTTATTGCTCTCGTCGAGAAACGAAACGGGGTTCACGCGGAAGATCCAACGTCAACGAGCTCTCAACGACAGAGAAGGATGGAAGAAATCCTGCTGAAGTACTCGAAAGATATACCTTCCAAGCCAGCATCAAACGGCTCGGTGAACGGGAGCGCTGCACACACAAAGCCCTGGAGTGTCATTCTCACAGGAACAACCGGATCTCTGGGCAGCTATCTACTCGCAGCTCTAGAAAGCCTTCCAAAGTCCCAAGTTGCAAAGATCTTCTGCTTAAACCGATCAGCCGATAGCCAGCAGCGACAGAAGAAACTGAGTCTGTCCCGAGGGCTGAACGCCTCGTGGGAAGATGGTCGCGTCGAGTTTCTGCATGCAGACTTCTCTCAGCCAGATTTCGGACTCGGGGCAGAAACATACGCTCGCCTCCTGGATGAAGCCACGGTCATAATCCACTCAGCGTGGAAAGTAGATTTCAATCTCACGATCGAATCATTTGAGCCGCAGATCCGTGGCGTCCGCAACTTCCTCGACTTCAGCTTCTCTTCCAAGAACCACGCCCCCTTCATCTTCGTCTCTAGCATATCAACCGCCCTTGGCTGGCTAACCAAGAATCCCAAATCTGCAGTTCCTGAAAGTATCATTCGGGATTTCGATGCACCAGAGGATCTAGGATACGGCGAATCGAAGTATGTCAGTGAACTTCTCGTTGAGAAGTTTACCAACGCGACGGGAATCACCACGGCTATCTTCCGAACTGGACAGATAGCCGGCCCGCTGTCCAAGAGCGGTTCTTGGAACAAGCATGAATGGTTCCCCAGCATCCTCGCCAGTTCCAAACATCTGCAAGTCCTCCCTTCCACCCTGGGGAGTATGGAAACTATTGATTGGATTCCCGTCGACCGACTCGCCAGCATCATGATCGAATTGACAGATACGCTCCTCCATAAACCTGCGTCTTCGCAGACACACGTCTACAACCTCGTAAACCGCAACTTCACGGCCTGGTCCTCCCTCCTCCCCTCCATCCAACAGCCCCTCAAGATCCCCCGCACCCTCCCGCTGCAGGACTGGGTCCTCGAATTAGAAAAGAGCGCCACGGAGAACTTCGCCATAGATCGCAACCCGGCTGTCAAGCTGCTCGATTTCTTTAGAGGTATGAGTGCGAAGAATACACAGGAAGATATGAAGCCGAATTATGAAGTCCGGAATCTGGTAAGTGATAGTAAAGGGGCGGCGAAGTTGGAGATGGTTGGGATGGAGTGGATGCGCTTGTGGTTGCTGCAATGGGGGTTTTAGAAACCTTGTTAGGCACTAGATGAGAGGGCTTTTTTTGAGATATATAGGAACTACATAATAGGGAGATAGGAAGATAAATTGGAAATATAAATCGTTCGATGAGAGGTCTTAACTGATGGGTCTAAAACTTCGTGGAATGAGAAGTGAAGCGGAGGTTGATATCTTGGTAAGGCCATAGCTAAATCTCCGCTAGACTTAGCTAAACGTCTGCCTTATTCCTAATCAGGAATAAGCGAGAGATTTACTCCGTACACCTATTGTACCTACGTTACTATAGTAATTTGTATAGTAACGTAAGTCCCCTAAGTAATAGTAAATAATTCGCGATACACGAAAAATTAAAGCTATTTATAACACTACTACCTACTACTTACTACTACTACCTACTTCCTACCTCCTACATCACTATGTCGTACTAACACTATAGCCTTACTCTCCTAAAAGCTATTTATACTAATAAAGACGTTACGTATACTACTATCTAGGTACACGTAAAGGCTAATAGGTACGCCTTCCTTTAGCGTAATAATAAGGGAGGTAGATTAAAGTTTAGCTATAATCGCGCTAGTAAGTATAATCCTAAGGGTAAAAACCCTAATACCTACTTATCTAAATAGCGTTACTCTACTAGCTTAAAGAAGTACGACTGTAAGATAGCTATTAAGCTACGCCTTAATTAGATATTAGGGAACTAGAGTCTTATAGTACTTAAGGCTATATATAATTATAAAAGATTAGTAGATCCTACTACCTATCCTACCTACTAAATTACTTCTCTAAGTACTAGTACCTATGCCTTAGTAGGTAGTCTAGCTAGATCTAGGCTATCTGCCTCTTAGATCCTTACTGCCGTTAAACAAGAGGATTTAGGAGCGTTACTCTCTACTAAAGACGTCTCTAATATTATACAGAAAGAGAGGATTAAGGTACTAGGTAAAAAGACTTTAATATAGTAGCTTTTAGAGGTAGGATTACCCCTTTATTACTTAATTACTCTACTAACCTACCTGTTACTATAAGAGCTTTAAAACAACAGATATAACGCTTAATACTACCCTAAATCTAGCCTGTTATAGGCTCTGTTTTTTATCTATCTAACCTCTCTAGTACTATAGAAGTAGAATCCTAATGTTCTACTACTTAATTATACATACAAAACTAACAGATTTAATATACTATTACTAAATATCTATACTATAACAAGTAACAACATAGTAGTGTAAGTAGGACTAGCGTTTTTATCTATAGAAAAGGAGCCGGATTATAACTAGGCTATTAATTAACTTTACTAGGTTATAGTTAACAACATAATCTACAAGCTAACTTGTATAGTAACTAATAAGGAACTAGCTTTGATCTAATGCCTTAGATTACGATTCCCTAAAACCTATTACCTCCTTTACTAGTAGTACGTTAATATAAACGTATTAGCTAAAACTAAGGAGTTCTTTCTAAGGCTAATTAAGTATACTAATAGTAGAGTTAAGTAATACCTAACCTTTAACACATTCTTAAATTTATAGAATTCTTTACTAGCTAGTACTATAAAGGATAGCTATAACAAATTACTAGTAGAAATAAGGTCTAAATACCTTACTAAGGCTATACGCTATATTAAGGCGACATAGCTTATATAAAAAGAGAACTTAGTAGCCTATTAGGTTAATTAGTACTACAACTTTAGAGTTACTATTACTAGCCTAATAAAGGGTTACTATACTACTATAAAGGCCTACCTAACCTATAGCTATAAGGATCTTAGGGAAGTGTTTAACAAATTAAAGCTATTCTAGGAGAGGTAATATAGAAACATTATAATAGTTACGGCGTAGTAGAAATTACGCCTAAAACATAGTACAAATATCCTTCTTTTTACTACTATTAAGAAATTCGTCTATAACTACGCGTTACAAAAGGTCTTGTTAGAGCTTAAACGACTACTTACAAGTAGCCCGCCCCTTAACTTACCTGCCTATAGTTACTCTATTTAGTACTGTCTTAGCCTTTCTTGTTACTACAAGATATAAGAAAGAAAGCGGTATAGTAGAGTAAACCTACTAGAAGATATACATCCTTACTAGTACTATAATAGGCTAGAATTAAGTATCTTTCCTTAGTAAGCTATCGCTCTACTACTACTAGTTCTTAATCCTGTTCTAATTAGAGAAAAGGGCCGCCTAAGGAGGGCTTTAGGTAGCGCTATACGTATAGTACTATCTAATACGCGTTAGGATCCTTCTACCTTTAAGCTACTGTTAAGCTTAGTGCCGCCGGCCCTAAATTATCTAGCGCTAGTAGCCCTAAATTAGCCTAACGTATTAGTAGGGCAGATTAATATAGTGCGTCCTACGCCTGTATTAGCTACTAGTAGGATAGCCCGGCTTAATACAGGCTATATAGATCTGTATAAGCTAGGTACTTAGAAGGAGAGAATGTATATATAAGGTATATTATCTGTATATTAGACTAACTCTATAGTAGACTCTACTAAGGCGGCTACAGCGGTAATAGGGAGTAGTGTTACGGCGTTAGAGAGAGAGGTTATTAGCGGCGTTAAGGTATATACCTAGGATACAGACTTTAAGTTAGACGATAGTTAGGAATAGCTTTATTTTTGTAGGCGTTACAGGGTTATAGATAAATTAATTGTTTACATAGTGTCTACTTACGCTACTATACAAACTACTACTGTAGCGTAAGTACAATAGATGTACACTCGGAATTATTTAGCAACTTTCCTAATTAGGAATAGGGCGGACGTTTAGCTAAGTCTAGAGGAGATTTAGCTATAGCCCTTAGTAAATAGTATTAGTCTTGCTACCAAGTTCTAGGTTCTTCCTCTCATATATGAGTTCTTTTCTTTTTTTAATGAAATACGATAAGATGATAGTCCCATCATTCTATACCAATCCTTTATATGTATCTATTTCATCTCCCGTTATCCCCCCCCCCCCCCACAAAAACACCCGGAACCACTCTCATCCACTCACTCACCCCCATATGAAACAACACCATTCCTCAATAAAATACATACAAATCTATAAAACTACCTAACATTACTCTTTTTTTCTTTGCTCTACGTTAAGGTCATAGTATTCTTGGGTATGAAAGGGTGGTGTGAGATGATTTAAATTGGGGTTGTGGAAATGAGGAGGTTATTGTTTGTATTGAGGAGGTGGATGAGGTGGATAGGTTGTTTTATGGAATGCAGAATACTGCTTTTGATATTTTGCCGATTATCTATCATGTT
The DNA here is from genome assembly GCF_003019875.1 of Amorphotheca resinae ATCC 22711. NCBI lineage: Eukaryota > Fungi > Ascomycota > Leotiomycetes > Helotiales > Amorphothecaceae > Amorphotheca > Amorphotheca resinae. The sequence continues at coordinate 3,198,836 of NW_020194471.1, forward strand.
ACTTTTGAATCCTATACCACACCGTTGGGTTGATGTTGGAAAAAAGGAGTTTTTGGGGGAGGGGGGAGGGGGGCGGGGGATATGAATCAAACAAAAACGCACATCCCCCAACTTCTTCCACATCAGACCTCTTTTGCATCATTACTTCATATTCAAATTCATATTACAGATTACCACCAAGTCCATAATGCTCATAGCTACATACCTTACCTACCTACTCGCATTCTTCCTTACCCCAAGATTCGTCAAGTCTTCCTTCCTTCCGTCTCTTAGAGATTGTTTTTATTATTGTTATTTAAAAAGAGAGAAAGGTTGAATAGGTAGGTAGGTAGGTAGTACCTTCTTTTCTCATTGATTTCTGACTGAACTGATTGATTGATTGATTGATTGATATCTCCATGCCAACATGTGTACGATATGCAACAAGACCTTTTTTGTAAAATACTCCCCCGCCTATCTCTTTTCACTTAAGAGAATAGACTTCACGAGATGTGTGTTTTATTGAGATAATTTCAGTGAAGTTGCATGGGGATTCTTTCTACTTTTATTCTACTTCTGAGATACTCTCGTAAATAACGTGACCTGAAAGGTGTGAAGCAAGCAAGCATATGGCCAGCTCCCCCTCCTTCGACCTCTGATCCGCACCTAACCAGCGCGTCCAGCACCCAGAGAACCACGCCTTATACACCCCCCGCTCATCCAAACCTCCTTAACTCCTACACCTCAACCTTCCAGCTTCAAGATCCCTTCTTTATCCATCATCGAAATATACATCTCGACCCCCCGCCATCCGTCCAGCTTTCGGAGACGGACATATGTGTCTGCTGCACTGGGAGAGACGAGTATGATATATATAGACGAGGAGAGGTGCGGGGTTCTGAATGGATAGGTATGATCTTGAGATGTGGTTGGGGAGGTGGGAGAGGAGAGGAGAAGCGGAGAGGAGCAAGCTGGGGTGGGTTTGCTGATGAATTCTGCTTTGCTCTGCTTCGTGCAGAGGGAGGGAGAGGGTCGAAGGATCGAGGGAGCGTCGGCGGGGAGCGTGAATGGCACGAGAGTGTCTTCTTCGAGGCCGGTCATAGTATAGAAGTACCTTAAGTAAGCTATAATGAGTAAAGAGTGAACGCTCTATCTTTCGAGAGGTCTGAGAAGATGAGAGGAGAGAGATACAGTAATACTTCCCTTCCTTCGACGAAATAAAACCCCTCACAATCAATATCTTCCTAGATATTTCGCAGTCTGGTTGCAGATTCAGAGGAATCCATATCGTCGTCCCTCGCTGCCCGACTTCCGCGATAGCTTCACATCCCCACCAACAGATATTCCAGTCACAGTACCAACCCATCTGCCGTGCTTCAATGAATCAATCCCTCGCTCACAAATCAACCTCTTCTCATAGCGGTGCTATTCAATTTCTCATCTCGGAGAGAAAAAAAAAGGAATTGAGAAAGTAAAGAGAGACAAACTATTGAGCCTCAATCCCCGAATCCCAATTTCCGGGTCTCGCAGTATGCTAAATTCTCGCGCCGGCTCAACCACGACTCATGAAGCTCTTCGGGATCAACTGCCGATGCCCTGAAACCGTTGACTGGTATGAACTATGAAGAGAGAGACAAAACGGTCGGGGTACTTAAGGGTAATAATTAGTCGTAGGGACGAAAACCTTCTGTACGTAGGGACGGGACTATTGCTGCGTTGTAGATCTGGGGTAGCGATCGGCAGTCCCCTTCATTGCGGTGTCTGGAAGAGAACATCCGGATCAGCGGAGGTGGGAATCGTGATATCATGATCTGCCTGTGGTGTATTTGATGAGAAGGATCCGGATTCCGGAAGGAGACAAAATTTTGCGGGAATTTAGAGGGAAAACTCGTCACGTTGAGTTGTAATAGTCGGTAGGCTGTTGAGGGCATTCCGGATTCAGGAGTCTTCTGTTTTACTGCGCGATGATAGGATCTGATGATTGGCTGGAAGTCACGGTGTATGGAGAGATGTGATGTGAAAATGGTCCATACGTGCGGGCAGTTGCGGTTCATCTGAAAGGAGTTGTAAAGATGTGTAAGCATCGCCTTGTTATCCGTGATCGACGGCCCTGGGCTTCTGAAGCTGGGGGGTACGCGATCATACGAACTCCGCCTGATGTGTTCTGCATGACGAGGAACCCTTCACATATTCCACTGGTTTCACTTGGGATCCTCACAAGCATGGCTGCAAAAAAATCCAGAATGTAAAGTTCATGCAAGAAAGAGTTTTGTTTGCACCGCCTCGTATGTATTACCATCGGGGCTTTGACTTTCGGCATTGTAAAGTAAGCCTCCAAACCTCAAACCTCAAATCTCAAGAATACAGTAGTTGCTGGCCCTTGTCTACGCGGCAGTCACATGAGGGTGGATGGCTTTGAGGGCTTGAAGTGCTTGCGGCAGGCTTGAGTAGTAAGTAGTCTTGAAGACGCCGTTCGACTTTTCCACGGAAGGGGCCGCGACATCCATCAACCATGATCCCTTCCCAGGCTTCGTTTCATGTGGCCCGTATTCGCTGGTGATGCGCCAAGAGCCCCTTTGTTTCTCCTCCCTCTCCTCTCCCATCGGCAAGATCTTGCACGTTGGACCCGAGTTCTTTGTTTAGGCAGCTGCTATTCTCACCTGATCTCGTGGTAGGTTTTCTCGCTCATCACCGCCGCATTCCTTCTGCACTGGTCTGGCGAAGAAGTCGTGATAATTAGGTGGCTGGCGGGGTAATAAATAGTACGAGAGAACAGTAAGACCTTTACTGGATTAGTCTCGTCCGAGCTATTGTCGGGACGGCGACGGGCTCAAGCCTCAAGTCGTGATACCGATTAGTTGTAATTCCTGGGTCCTGAGCAGCTGAGCTGTGCTGCGCGGCTGCAAAGACTTTTCCCGCGCTCTGTTCTACAGACTTCCCCGTGCTGTTCTCGCGCCCGTATCTGCATGTCGCCTGCTGTTAGTTGTGGCCAGAGAAGTTAGAATGACCCGGTATTGTCGCCCCCATCGCAAGCGACACGGGTGGGGTACGTAGGCACACTCTGCTTCCCCTGAGAGAGGGAACTTATGAAGCCGTGATAGCTGTGATATTGATATATCCTCCTCGCCGGCCAAGGTTGATGTTCTGAGGCGCTTCCTGTTCATTTGACTATTCCTAGTCAACGACGGGATTGTTCTCTTTTGGGCATATTGGCTTCTTGAGGCTTGAAATCCCAGAAAATAGGCCCCTTAAGCCTCCTCGGTGCATATCAGCAGAGGCATTGCCGGAAAGCCGAAGGCCCGAAGAACGCGGCCTAGACCGTCCAATCGTCACAGGGGAAGTCTCCACCTGGCTTCTGAGGTTTTGAGATGGCTAACCGACGTAACGCCAAGCGGCTTGAGGCTTGAGCATGGAAGCCCAAAGCCGTATACGAAATTTCCGCTCTCGCAGAACTCGCTCAGCACGGAGTAGTTCTCAGGGGCATCTGGGCACGCCGACGCTCTGACTCTGCGCAGCAAATTTCCACTTTCCACGATGCAGCAGTTGCATATGGGCTGAGATGGTAGATGCAAGAATGGCGCTCAGGCCTCCGCGCGTGATTTTCAAGATTTTCTAGATCTTCCAGAGCGTCGCGATGTGTCTGCAAGGACAGGAATCAAGGAGGCGCTGTGATTCGCCAGGAACTTGAAACACTCGATCTCGTCGACGGTTGGCAGACCTAAGACAGAGAGTTCAACGCTGACCGAGACGCCCGGCCGTGCTATGCTGCTATTCGCTAGCCATCCGCAGCCGCGGGAGAGAAAGCTTCTAAAAACAGCTCCCAACCCATGGCCTCTCTACTGAGCGACTACGAGAAGGGCTCTAAGCGACCCGTCTCCGTGTCCCGGCAACAAGATCTCCCTCTTTCCAGGATCCAGGCACGGCACAGAAGAGATCTCAGTCCCTTGTTCCACCCCTAGGCGCAGCATACGTAGCATTACGGAGTATTCACCGGTCCATCGGTCCAGTAGTCACTTGAAATTCTCCTTATGGCTGCCGGATGCACCAACGCTTGAGTACAGTCCTCGTGGAAACTGGACGGGTACGTACAGTAGTGTCTAGTACTCTCCGAGATTCTCGAAAATCCGAGCGATGCGCTCAGGCTGTGCGTCCTTGAGCCCTGAGTGACTGTGACCCTGTGAGTCTCCTCGAGACTTGAGGAGGGATGGTCTTAGACTCTTTAGCTCCGTAGCCATCTTGTGTAGACATGGAACTTCGGTCCAAGAATAGGACAGACCACGCCCCTGGACCGTGGCATGGGCAGCCGGGGAATCGTTGTCCCAAAAGAGAGCTCGAAGAGTCGACGAGAACCCCAAAGAGGCTCTGGGTCTCCCCAAAAAAGATATGATCGTCGATACAGCCAGGTACCTCGCCGGCTACGGCGCAGACACCAGACTCGTCCCGTTATCACATCCTGACGGAGAGAGTAACGGAGTCTGGAGTAGCAGTTCGCCGGGGAGCAGGTTTAGACAGCTATTTTGGCAATAATTAATCAAAAAATTCAGACTGGTTTATCAGCTGGGCCAACTCACCAAGCACTATGGCCCGCTGTGCGTACAGATGCAGTTTCTCCCCGCCTGCTCTCCGCTCTTCAGCACGGTCAGGACGCTGCGTCCCTTCTACCAATCTCGTAGATGGTTCTGGCAGCGGTAAACCCGGACGGTACCTGCATTAGGGAGTGGAGCGCTGGTCTGGCCGCCGTCGATTTTCTAGATTCTGGTGGCGAAGGAACAGTAAAGTCGACGAGCGTGCATCTTGACGTTTCAGGTGCCAGCCGTGCCCATGGAGAGCCCAGGGGACCGCAAGGGGAAGCGTTACTCGAGCCTCTTCTTGGCTCTTCCTCGCGCCCTCCAACCAGGCCCTCGCAACGACGCCCATCAAGGAGGAGGAGGAGGCTTAGTCGACCAACCGAACTCACAAAGAGGACAACGCCCATGTCCCATGGCTCAAGGCGCGCGCAAAACACTTAGCAACAGGGATCCTGGGGACGCCGGGGCGGAAGAGGCCGCGAGATCCTGTTGCTCCGTACGGCCCCTCCAGAATCCACTCTACTGAGCCCACTTCCCCTACACACCGCAGGCCTTTGCAGTCCACATTTGGCTCTCACCCTGCCTCTTCTTGCAAGTTCTGGCAAGGTCTTCCAAGCTCTTGCAAGGGGCCGCTGCTTTGACTGGTCCACATGGCACCGCCGGTGGGCTGGCTCACGTTGGCCGTGGATCCCGACCCAACGACTTCGAGAGATATAATGCATCTTGAGATCCTCTTGCCGAGGGCCTACCACCTTTTGCCTTTTCTCTTCACCCACTTCTTCCTTCTCTCCACGTCTTTCGTCTTCTCTCGTTTTTTTTCTGTTGGTTAACACTCTCATTAAAGAGCCAGAGTCACTCGCTTCTTTGCTCTGGTCTGATATTTCCATTTCACCACCACATTCGCTCTAGCAGATTGACCGCTTCAGTAACCTTCGTTGATCAACGCCTCATTTTCCGTTCTCCGTCTTCAGGATGAAGACCCAAGCGCTTTCTGCCGTCGTGGCATTGGCGTCAGGCCTTCAGCTTGTATCTGCTGGGGGTTGGCTCGATGCACCTCCTTTCTCTTGCCCTTCTAATAGCGACAACACTTGCACACCTCAACAAGCCGGTGGCTTTGACTGGGGAAGCCTCTCTGTTGGACCTTTCAAAAACTACGGTGGACTTGACTTCGATGGGTGGACTTGTGCCAACTCTTTCGGTGCTGGCGGTAGCTTCCGCACCAGAGCGTTGACCCCCCGAACCTTCCAGGTATATGATCTAAATCTTGATAAATCATGCATCTCTAACAGTCTTTAGGACAAATGCATCACTGCTGTCGCCCACCCTGAACCAGAGAAGTGCCCCAGCTTTGGCTGCGGTTCTAGCGGTGAAGTCTCTGCTTTCTCCGTCGACCATTTCCAGGTTTCCACTGAATTCGACTGTGACCTTGAGTTCCACTATGGCATGCCTGGCGGAAACATCTGCAAGCAAACCTCTCACTGCTTGAAGGGTGGTTCAACCATCAAGAACACCCAATGTGGTGGAGCCAAGAACGTTACCGTCGTCTACCCCGGCGGTGGACCAAAGCCCACTTGCAGCATTGGTATTCACAGCATCGGATTTGACTGCGGCAAGCACACAACCTCTATCTACACTCCCACCAGCATTGCGGTCAGCACCTCTGCTAAGGCAACGACGACTCCTGTGTCTACTCCCGCGGTGACGACTGCGGTTTCGTCTACCCCAGCTGCCTTTACCTCCGCTTCTTGGTCTGCCTCTGTCCCCACGGGCGGTTTTGGTGGAAACACTACCATCGCTGTGCCAAGCTCAGGTTCTCCAGCCCCAAGTGTCTTCACTTCGACTGTTTACTCAACCTCTGTTTCAACCATCATCAGCTGCGCTGCTACTGTTACGGACTGCCCTGCTCACTCTACCGTTCTCACAACGATCATCGTTCCAGTCTCTACTACCATCTGCCCGGTTACTGAGACTCAGACTTCCGGTGCTGCTACCTCCACATCTCCAGCTGCTGGCGCGTCGTCCACCCCAGCCGGCTCCAGCCCGGCGGCTTCATCTACCCCAGGCAGCGCGTCCAGCCCGGCGGCTTCATCTGCCGCAGGCAGCTCGTCTACCCCAGTGGCTTCATTCAGCGCAGGTACTTCCTCTCCTGCAGCTTCGTCTTCTGGAGCAGCCGCCTCTCCTTCGTCGACTGGTGCCTCTTCCAGCACCGAGGGCGTAAGCAGCGCTGTTAGCACGAGCTCCCCGGCTGGTGTTGCGACCACCTCTTCTCCCGCGCCATCTGAGGTTATCACCACCGTGATTGTGGACTCCTCGACTACTGTATGCCCCGTCACCAGGACTCACGTCACCTCTGGTACTACTAGCATCGAGACCACCCTCACGACCTCCACAATCCGCGTGACCTCTGTTTCTACCTCCACTGTTAGCACCGCTCCTGTTACCATCCCATCAGGCCCGGCAGGTTCATCTTCATCCAGCGTAGCCGGCGTCACCACCGCTTCCAGCGTTGGAATCCCATCCGGCCCGTCAGGCATTCCAACCACACCAATCTACGCGAACTCCTCAAGCCCAGCTACTTCCCCTGCCAGCATCGCAAGCAGCCCTGCACCATCTGAGGTTATTACCACCGTCATTGTGGACACTTCTACCACTGTCTGCCCAGTTACCAAGACCCACGTCACTTCTGGCAGCACCGTCATTGAGACCAGCTTCTCTACTTCCACAGCCTATGTTACCTCCTACTCCACTGTCACTAGCACCGCAGCTGGTGTCACTACCACCGCTCCCGCGCCGTCTGAGGTTATCACCACTGTGGTTGTGGACACTTCAACTACTGTGTGCCCAGTCACCAAGACTCACGTCACATCTGGTGTCACCAGCATTGAGACTAGCCTCTCTACTTCCACGGTCTACCTTACTTCTTGGTCTACTGTTTGCACAAAGTGCACCGCGACGGAAGCAACGTCGATCCCGGTCGCTTCTGGCCCAGCCGCTTCCAGCCCCGCGGGTGTCGCTACCACCAGCCCAGCGGCTGTCATCACCTCTGCCGCCACTGCTCCGGCATCTAGCTCTCCAGCGGCACTTCCATACCCAAGCATCCTTCCTCAATGTTTGAACACCTGGATTCCTCTCACCACCAACTGCAGCTCCAACGCTGACGCCGCATGCTACTGCCCATCGGAGGCCCTCGCCTGCTCAGTCTTCGAGTGTTTGAACGCTCACGGTGCCACCCCTGCCGATATTGCTTCCGCCCAGAACTACTTCCAAGGTATCTGCGCCAACCATGTCTCCGTCAACCCTGCCCTCATCACCTGCGCTCCCAGCGTCCCAGGTGCACCAACCTCCACCGTGCCCGCTGGTCCAGTTAGCACCGTCACCGTTGTCACCACCATGGTCGTCCCATGCAGCTCTGCCGGAACTGCCATCCCATCTTCTTCCACCACTACCGTCATCTCGACCTCAGTCGTTGTGCCTCAAGTTGTCCTCACCACCGTCTCTGGCTCTGCAACTTCTGTCGCCTTGGTGACTGGTACCCCAGCTCCCGTCACGGTCCCTGGTTCCGCTCCTGGCGCTCCTCAAAGTGCTCCCGCTACTACCACCTACGCCCCTGGAGGCGTTGCCACTTCTGTAGCTGCCACTTCCGCCCCTGCCGGTGTTGCCGCTTCTGCAGCTGCCTCCTCTGCTCCCGCAGGTGTTGCCGCTTCTGGGGCTGCCTCCTCAGCTCCCGCAGGCGTGGCCGCTTCTGGGGCTGCCTCCTCAGCTCCCGCAGGCGTGGCCGCTTCTGGGGCTGCCTCCTCTGCTCCTGCAGGCGTTGCCACTTCTGCTCCCGCCGGCGCTGCCGCTACAGGAGCCTACTACCCCCACACCACCGTCGCCGCGGCACCCGTCCCCTGGGCTCCCTCCAATGGCACCGCCCCAGCGGCCCCAACCTCACCCATTGTCTTCGCATCCTCTGGATCCCAAGTCAGCCTTGGATTCAGCAGCCTCGCGGCCGCTGCTATCCTCGCCGTTTTGGCTCTTTAAAAAGCCTCTAGTGTAGATCCCCAACTGCTGGCTCTCCCAGAGGTTGGAGATCACATTAGGAAGGTCTAATGTATTTTGGGGGCGTTTTTTGTTTCTTATACCATAGGATTTGGAAGAAAAAGATCTTTGGCCCGCTTCTGCGGACTGTCCGGTCAGTCGGCCATTTTTGCAACATGCAAGCTCGCGTGAAACACGAAGGATGGTGACCTTGACATCGTGTCAGGAATGCATAATGGGACGTACATCAGTACATCACGCAGGATGGGCACTTGTAATATAGAGCTTGTTTTGCTAGATCTGGAACCTATGGGAATTCACACTTCTTCACACTTGTCCGTCTTTGATGATGACCTCGTGATCGTGATCCCTAATTGATCCATCTTAATAGTTATATCTTATAATATTTACCCTAGTTCCCCATCCCTTTCCCTAATGACCACATCTGAAACCCGTTCATTGCTCCCTTGGACATAACCTAAACAGCTTTGGCCAGGATTCTTATAGTCTTTGAAAAAGTCATAACAGTAGGTAGGTAGGTACCTATAGGTACAAACTAACAATATCATCTTACCAATAAAATCATAATTTCCACAAGCTTTACTTCATACCCACCCACCCACCTAAGGTACTTCACATCGCCCCCCTTAATCATCACGTGAATTAAATCATCATCAACCTCTAGATATAATCCCTTAGTTTTTTGTCGTACATCACTAAATCTCTGTACCAGCTTTGTAGCTAGGTATAGGCAAGGATTTAAAGATCTTTTCAACTGTACAAATATCGTACAAAGAATTTGCGATGTACGAGAAAAGCACGTCAGAGAGCCTAATTAAGGTATGTGAGTAGAATAGGTAGGAATGTATGGGATCCACTTGTTTACAATGTTACTAAGTGAGGTGAGGGAGGGAGGAAGAGTGAACATTTAGGGGTGAGGAGTTTAGGTAGGTACTTCACGGGAAATTAAAACATTGATCTGTTTGTTAGGTGGTTTTTGTTTCTTTTTGAAAAGATAAGCACTGAACATATGATGAAGTAGACAAGGGGAATTAGGGGTGTTATGAAATGCAGAAATGATGAGGATTGGATTTCACATTTTCTGATTTCTTGTAGAATAAGGTATCCAACGTGTTCTCCATATCTCCATCATGTATATATGTAAGGTATGTACCCTCCGTGCTTTGGAAGCGGATATGTACCACCAACGCCGAGATCTATCCTATATCACCACTTGATATTTTTTCCCCCTCCATCATAAATCATCAATTGCTCTCTGATTTCCAGATCAGTTCCCTTGCTCAGACTGCTCCCATTTTAGGTAGGTTCTGGCTCAAGTAATCTTACAATAATTGGCGGGGAAACTTCCCTTGACGCCCCTGAGTTCGCCTTCCCACCAATCATCCGTGCTGTCCGTTTTCTTGATAACCCTGATGCGATCATGTTCCTTGAAACTTAAATCGCCTTGTCCTTGGCCGTCGAATGAATATAGAGCTACGGCATATAAGGCGAGGTTGTTTGATCCAATGCGTTTGGGGGGTGGGGGAGGCGGTTTCTTCTTCGCGATCGCGGCGCGCTGGAAATAATCCCCGGTGGGCCCAGCCGAGGAGTGCGCCGAATAGGAAGATGAGGGACGAGAGGCGGAAGAGTGACTGGGGTTATAAGACAATGTTGGTTGTGGCAAGGGCGAGAGATGAGGGCTCGCGACAGCAATTGGATTCGAAGATGGGATCCGCCTCACGCGCGACTCTGGGTTGGGGGAGACAGCGTCGCTAGCTGTGTTTTGGGAGGAGGGACGCCTGGTTGGAAAAGCGCTGCGGACATTCAGGCTAGAAGATGGCTTTCGTCCACGGTCATCCTCAGGCGACATGGGTTGGTGGACAGCCTTGCCCTTGGCAATACAAGTCAAGCTCTCTGCTTGCTGCTGCACAGGTTTGAAATTGCCATCCCATATTGCTATAACATCGACCATAGGAGGTGGGGGTGATTGAAATCCCATAGCTTCGGAATATCTGTGGAGGGTTGTGTAGTACTGAGCCAGAAGGCTATTCTGGATCATGATTTGTACATTGAGTAGGTGCGGGAGGAGGGAGAAAGTAGCGGATATTATAGGGGGGAGGGTCTCTCGAAGGTGATCATCTGCAACTTTAAATGCCTAGAAATATATCAGTCCGTGTCAAGAGAAGAGTGCGTAGAGGCATACATCCGATGCTTTCGCTAGTTCCTGCTCTGCCTTCGCTAGAGCAGCGTTCTCACGTTCGCTTCTTTTCGTTTTTTTGGATGCATTATTGACTCTGTCAATATATCGTTCCCAATCCAGCCTCTTGTTCTCCCGTTTCTTGATCGTTTTCCGTATGGGTTGTATGAATTCCTTAGCATCTGTGGCTGGCCCTATCACACGAGAGTCCATCATGATAACTTCATCCATTAAATCCGTCTTCAATTCTGCCATTTCCTCCCTTAATTTGGCTGTCCGATCGAGTTGTACCTGCGGAGTAAGGGCAGGATTGTCACGGTGTACATCGCTCGTCCCAACAATGGGATTGTACATTTCTTCGAATCCAGTCGCAAGCGCCAGTTGAATAGTGAGGATAGAAACCCACGCATCTCTCCAGGCTTTCGAGGCTTCGATAATCTGTCAGTTGGTATGAGCAGTTTGGCATACACTGGCAGGTAATACGTTCCACGAACCTTCGTGAGAGCTTTATCAGCATCCTCATAATCGCTGAGCAGAACTGAGACTTTCGCATTATCCCCCGCGCCCTTGCTCACCAGCTTGCCAAACTGGCGATGTATTGAGTTCATGGTGCCAGTAGTTGGGTGTTGCCGAGGTGAGTGTTGCCTAAGTGAGTGCTGAAACTTGGAAGAGAAGAGGGACCCCGCCGCTGATGTTTCACTAGTTAGTATAGGGCTGACCAACTCAAGGCAATGACAAGAGAAGGGGAGCCGTAAGAGAGAAAGAGAGAAAGCGAATGTGCGAGAGAGTGAAAGAGAGAATAGAAGTGTAAGATTTCTTGGAGGAGCGACACAGCCTCGCGGAGATGTCGGTTGGTTGAAAGGGCACCAATCCAAGAGTCCTGCTTCTGCAGCGCGCTGTGGCACAAATGAACCTGTGGCTGTGAGGATGACTGACCCTCAGGTACCGGGAAAAGTGGGTAGCAAAAGAGTGTTTTTACCTCTTGTTGCGGGTCACTGGACGCAGCAACATTCGAGGATGATATATTCATCGGTCAGACATGGTGTAAGTGGTTGCCACTATTTCAGTCAGTGTCTTGTCTTATCAGTGCAGCATGCAGAACGATACAGCAATGCGCGGGGAAAAGGAGGCAGGAGAGACAGCCACGTGACTCGGCGACCTCCACGCGAGCTTTCTGGGGATACCACAGGGACCTAAAGTGCTTTATCCTTCACAATACGCGTCGCGCGTATCGTCGAGTTTCGGGCCCCTCCCTGGACCAAATGTGCATCTGCATCTGCACCTGCACATCAACCTCGAGCATCACAAGGCGAAGGCGCACGGTGCCATGCGTTATTCATACGTTCATGTCACTCCGCCCGGTTGGATCTGGATTCACCTCAGACAGCATCGTCTACAATGAGCTCCCCAGCCTGGACTGTCCACCCCACTCATAATACCGCGCCGGTCCTTGAATTCCGCTGCCTATTCACACAAGATCTCCGACGCAAGCAGAAACGGTGGCAGGATGGGCGGCTCAAGTTCCATACCTTCAACAAGCGGGTTATGGTCTATGATGAGAGATCCAACTTCGTGGGCGACACACATTGGCGCGAGGACTCGGAGTTCAATGAGGGAGAGGAACTGGAGCTGGAACGAGGAGGGAGCCTTGTTCAAGTTGGGGAATGTATCGGGAAGAGGGACCAGGACCTTTCCGAGTTGGTGGACAAGAGAGTGAAGGAGAGAGAAGAGAGAGTCGCGGCGAGGATTGCTGGCGCATCACCCTCCCGGCCCCAAGCTTCACCTATTCGGCCTCAGAACTCAACGCCTGTCGCAGCACTGTATCCAAGGCCCAAACCGTTAAATGAAGTTCTTGGGACCCCTACAGGACATTATGGCAGAGCTACGGTATCGAACTTATCGCCGTTCGAACAGAAGCACCAAGGCAGCCTAGACGACAACATAAACCACAGGCCTGCCAAAAGGCAGAAACAGAACCATCTTGCTCCGAGCAAGAATGGCTATGCCCAAAACCTCACAGGTGCTACATTAACTCTAGCATCAACAAGACCACCTAGCACACCAACGATTCGTTACGAGCCCTTGAGACCAAGTATCCAGCGTCCACAAGCAGAGACTATTGATCTTACAAAGGAAGAAGGAGAGGGTGGTGGGATGGGTCGGAGAGCTATCAGAGACGAGAGCTCCTCCCGGAAAAGTCCCGGTAGGGTACAAAAGCGGAAATCAAACAGATCCTCTCCTAAAAGAAGCGGGTATGCTAGAAACCTTACTGGGGCGGCATTGACTTTGACTGGAATGGAAGCATTCGCATCGAAGAGCTCAGCGACTAATCTAGCCATATCTACACGGAGTTCAGCTTCAGTTGACCTGGAGGACGATTGCGCCTCATCCCCATCGGAGGATGGCTTCGTGGTGATTGATGGATCTAGCAGAACAACAACAACTAGAACAGTCACAAAACCAAAGCAGGCCAGCAACGCAAGGGTTTCTGAAGCAGATTTGCCACGAAACCCCTCTCCATCTTCCTCCACCTCGGCAATAGATTCATCTATACCAAAATCTGCTCCAAAATATGCCCCTAAACCGATCGTGAGCCATGAAAACAAAACTACCAAAAGCTCACCTGCAACCGGTTTGACAACCGAACAACCCGTCACTGCCTTACGGATCAAGTCTAGACCGCCACGGAAAATGATGATGTTAATGGAACCTCCAAGATCTCGGCCATCGACCTCGGGCGAAACCTCGAAAAAGAGCAAGAAGATGCCTAAAGAAGGCTTGAAATGTGCACCACCATCTGATGAGGCAACTCCTCCTGAAGCGCGAGAACGATTAAATTCACACTGCAAGAAGCAAGGAGAATTCTTGGAACCGGATGACGAACAACCTAGTTTGGACTTGGATGAATTCTCATCCTCTCCTATCGATAGTGGGATTGATCACAACATGCATGACAACTTCTTATCACGAAGAAAGCCATCCGCAGGCAAAGCGTATTCGATAATTCCTTCTGCTCCCACCCACAGTGTTGGGTCCCTCGAGAAGCCAACAGAAATTCCAAAAGTCATAGAAGGAATGGATGAGAATATCCCAACAGCTGGGAAGTTAAACCGCACCATTAACTCAGTGCATGATGCCACGGATAAGGGCCTGCATGTACCGTCTCAACCTGTCAGCATCATTGTCAATTCAAGTACTATGACGGAGAAGAGTATGGGGACTGGCAAATCCGATATCGATGGATCAACATATGCTCAGAAAGGAGAGATTGTACCACAGACAGACGTCCACGCTGCTGATGACACTGCGAGGATATCGCTACAAGACTCGATTTCCACTACTGTTGGGGGCAAGAATACGACACTTGCCAAGAATACCAGCTCCGCTGCAGATGAGGCAAAGACAACGAACTCCAGTGTCTCTGCTACCTTGGAGTCAGAGATGGAAACGATGGGTAAATCAAACTCACCTCTGCGGAAGGAAGCACTACTAAAACTGGGCCGCCTTCCGGATGAAAATACTGAGGCACGCCTGTCAAAGCCTCATGTTCGTGTTGAGGGCCAAGTACTTGTCGATGAACCTAACGATACAAACCAGCCAGCCCCGGGAACTGGCGAACCTGAGGCGGCAGGATCATCAACGGCACCGGGAGATCTTGGAATTACGGAGAATGGGGGGACTGTTCCCACTGTCTCGACTGTAACCAGATTGGAAAATGCCTCCCAGGCAACTGACCATTTTCAGGGAAGTGTCAAGGTTTCAGTCACTCAACCGAATGGAACTGATCAGCGAGTCCATCCTCACTGGCAAGAAGCTAGAAACATCGAAACGGTCTCGAGCGAGGTTATGATTAAACCTTCACCTAAACCTTCGCCCACGATAGCCATGTCAGACATCGATGCCAGCGCTGAAGAAAGAATTACTGGCTTCAACCCTGCCAATGGCATGGAGCAGACAGCAGAATCCACAACAATAATTCCACCCAAAGCGAGAGTCATAAATCCTGCAACACGGGGCCCATCAATCAAAGTTATGGCCAACAAGACGATTGACACAATGGCTCCTCCTGCATTCAACGTGATGCCAAAGATGCCTCCACCTCCTCACAGTTCAAGTTCAACAACCCGACAAGAGACAGTAGTCACGACAGCAGAAGAAAAGCCTGGAATCGCTGGATCGCTTGCGGAGACGCAGGTTTGCGGACCTTGGAGTCGGGAATCTTTCGATTTATTCGGTTCTTGGAAACCTCCACCCGGGAGAGCTTCAATGAATGCATGAGTGAATGAGTGACTAGGTAGGTAGGAATTGAAGACATAATGAAACTATTTATTGGGCCCTTGCTGCGCTTTTTTGTTCGCCTCGTCACTCGCTCGTGAGACCAAATTTTGACATCGGCAGATTTTAGCTAAGAAGAGAAAAGAAACATATATATAAAGGCATTTGAGCACCCCCACCCCATTCTTTCTTATTTGCTCAATCACAACAATATGAGGGGGAGTTCGTGAATCCCGTCTTTGATGGTATTGGTATTAATAGCTGGTTGAAAGTTGAAAGGTGTGAGAGGGGTTACCTTATAAATAAGCAGAGCCTCAACTGTCTCCCCTACCTACCTACCTACCTACTGTTATACAGCAACATCTACAATCAAATCAATCAATCAAATCACCAGACACCTTCTCTTCTTTTCGCGATTCTCTCTCTCTCTCTCTCTCTCTCTCGCT
>NW_020194471.1:3214718-3323474 GCF_003019875.1 Amorphotheca resinae ATCC 22711
ATTCTCTCTCTCTCTCTCTCTCTCTCTCGCTGCACACCTTACCTTACCTAACCTACGAACCTCATTCATTCATTCAAAACCAGCAGCAGCAGCAGCAGCAGCACTCACGCTCTATCTATCTCATCTCAACTTCCCTTTTCTTCCTATCCAAGATATTCAACCTATCCGATCAGTCATCAAGTGATTCTGGTAGTTTAGGTAAGGTATCTCTTAAATAAAAAATTGCGATCTCGCTGGCACATGATCTATCTATCGTCTACAGTACCTGATTCTGACACCGAGATGGATGGATGGATGGATGGGCAACCCCGCAGTGGTTCGCTTCGCTTCGCTCCGCTTCGCTCCGTCGCCCTGGCTTGCTTGTTGTCGCGGCGGGACGGACGGACGACGAGGCGACTCGACTCTGCCTACGGAGGCGCCCAGCCCTGTCTGCGTGCGTGCGTGCGTGCGTGCGTGCGTCTCATATATATAAGGGTAAGGCTCGAGCCTGATCCCTCTGGATCGCAAATCGCAAATTATCAAGCAAAACTTGGGTTTCGCTCTCTTTACGCAACTTTATTCGGCTTTTTGTAACATCTTTTCAACTATACATACATAAGTGTGAGGTACTTAGTCGCAGATATCATACTTCCTGTCGCTGCTACTTTGCTGATGGTAAGTTCACTTGCAGCTTATGGAGTGTATATATATTAAGTCATGACCCCCCAGACCCCCCAGACCCGAAGATCTATCAGACATCTACGACCATGTCCCTCCGGCCTTCAGGAGATATGTCGCAGCCACTTACCTCTCCCTACCCCAAACCAATACCACCCGAAAAGCTACCGAAAGCATTGAGGCTTTACCGCAAGTATAAGTTTGGAGAAGGTCTCGATCGGCTCGGCACCCCTGGGACAACCCATTCAACTACGTCACGCACGTCAATATCAAACGCACCCTCTGTTTCAACGTCTGCGGGTGACCGAGGAACAGATGTCTCGTCAGTCATGTCGTTCCCCGTCAGGGGAAGCCCATCGTCCTCGACATCTAATGCTAAAGGCGAATTGACAACATTTGATGGCAAAAAGTGTAAAGTGCGCACAAGGAGGCCTTTTAATGATAAAGACAGAGCAAAGGCTGCGTTGATTCGTCATCTTGGATCATGTTCGGCGTGCCGTAAATCAAAGACTCCTGTAAGCTCTTATCATCCTTTCGTTCTTGTCGTGAAGATCTGACTGTTCAAGTGTCCACTCAAGCATCACGATGTTGACGCTCTTGAAAGAGCCTTACTATCTGGGTCTCAATCCTCATGGTCCCAAGCACAGCAACGCCAGTCGCGCTCCTCGGGATCTAGATCTTCAGATAAAACCGCTAGATCCTTGTCTGGCCCACCTAAATCATCTGGAGGTTCACTAGGCCAGAGCAACGCACTTTTTGGTCTTGGTCAGAATGAGCAACTCCTTCGGACCGTCTCGATAGAACCTCAATCATCTGTTGCCGATCCATTGGCTGGGATACCGATACAGATACCAGACATTGATATCTCGAGTCCTCCATATGCTTCGTATCAAAGTGGTCAGCTGGTTGCTCTTGGGGTCCTCCGTGGTTTGTATATCTGCAAGTATCTTGGATACCTTTGTGAGCAACGCTTCAGCAATCCAGATAGCTTACAAGATCATTTTGAGAACTCCCACTTTCCCATCACTCGTATCAAACCAGCCCATCGTTACATATGTTCGCGTTGCGAATATATGAATGACTGTCATACAGGCCCTTGCCAGAATTGCAGAATCGATGGCTCAATTGAGATCTGGATATATGGACACTTTATCTCTAATCCGTCTCACCAGCGATATCCACCTGACGGCCAAGATCCTTTCAGAGGGGCCATGCCTTCATCGAGGCTTCTTTACCCCGAGCCATACGCTTTCCCAGGCCCGAATCTTGACTTCGGCCAAGGCCCTCGCAATGGAGGTTCTTTCACTGGTGATTTCAACGATGATTTCGGCTTCAACGGTGACTTCAACGGTGACTTCAACGGAGGCTTTGACGGAAGCTTCAACGGTGGCTTCGGTTTCATGGATGGTCCTAACAATGCCTTCGGTGGTGATAATACATTTGGAGATGACGGCTCTCAAGGGTATTATCATAACAACACCCACGATACCCCACAATCAGGTGGCTACCAGAGCCAGGGGAATAGGTCCTTGGGGGCTCGGTATATGGCAAAAATGGGTTGTCTCAGCATCCGGTCCTGGTATACGAAGGCCCTCCAGAACCATCGTTACCGATTCTCCCTTCTCGCATTGGCTCTCCTGGTCACGATCGCATTGATCATTGAGACGCATGACTGGCTGATCATGACGGTCCGCGTCTTCCCTTTCCGACCAAACCTTGCAACTATGGGCCTCATCGTTGGGCTTGCCTCCTTTGCAACGGGCTATGCGTATTGGTCTCTGAAGCGCCCTTCTGTGCAGCATGTTGTGAGCAGTGTAAGTACTGTCCTGTCATTGTTTAGTAACCTCCCTCTAGACGAGCTGACCGTCCCAGCGAACTCGGCGATGTCCTTTGCATGACCATCTTCCCACCTTCTCTTCGGATTGCAAACCTATAGGGCCTCCTATCCATATGCGGGACGTGGTGGGTAGATTATGATGGTGAACTGACACGCTCTTGTGCATTTCCTGGCGGCCCTCTATTTAGCGGTGCTGTCCCGCTTGTGTTTGTGGTACTGTAGCATGGCGTTGATATATAGATTCCCTCGATTCAGATCCGTGTATCATTACCAGCACTTCCCTTCAAAAGGCGCGAGGAGGGGGGTGAGTACAGTTGGGGTACTTGAGGAAGGTTATGTTTATGATGATGATGATGATGATGAGATGATGAGATGATTGACAGCACTGTCATTTGTGCATTAGATGCGCATCCTTGAAGCATGAGCGAACATCTCCACAAGAGAAGAGTCAGGGCAGTCACTACTACCTGCCGGCGCTGGTAGACTTTCTCCCTACTAAGCATCAGCCACCACACTTGCAAGGCCTGGGGTCTCCGCAGTATATCTTGTCGACCGCCCGCTCTGCAGGTCTCAGGACGTGAATTGGTCAATCGAGTGCTGTGGAGGGGGGAAATGGCGGATGTGGATCTCTGGCGCAGCGAAACAAAATGCAGGAGATTGGAGGAGTCAGCTGTGAGTCTTTGAACCCGCGCACCATTCCCGATCCGTCTCGCCGGGGCAGAGTTTACGAGATACGAGATGCGACCAATGGACTCGGCTCACTCTCTTCGCCGTTTCCTAATCCGTCTCGCCGACCGTGCAGGCCTTGTCCCTGGTCTGGGGGGATTCGAGTTGTATCGCAACATCATAAGCACCGCCTTTTCCTCGAGGCAGCCATTTTCTCCCTTTGTTCTCTTCCATCTTTTTACTCCCCGTCGGATTCATCAAGCGGACACTTAGGCCTTCGAGTCAACCGGGCAGCCCAAGAAAAGAACTGAACTAATCTAACTCTCTTCTCTCTCTCTCTCACTCACTAAACCTACCCCTTCTTTCCGACTAATCGAGCCCGATAAGGCTGCCATCCCCCCCCGCAATCCATCGCAATGGCTGATCGAATTTCCTCCTTCACCATCACCCAGCCCTTTCTGGGCGCGCCTCTCCAATTCAACCCTCCTCTGGGGTCTCAGGAGCTTGAGGCTTTGATCGATGCTTACGTCGTCGGTCCTGCCCCGAAGCAGGACAAACTCTCCGAAGTCACAATTGACTTCTACAATCATGCAACCGTCGACCTGAACACCGGTGCGCTCGTTCGCCGTTACCAGGTCGTTCTCTCGCACCCAGTCTTTGAGCAGAGCCCTACGCAATCACAGCCCGCGGGATTAAGCCCTCCCACCTTCACTCCATCTCCCGTCTCGTCAGCGACGTTCGGCGATTCTACATACGCCTCCACCAGCCTGACCCCGCCAAGCAGAATACGCAATGCGCGGGTGTCGAAGAAGCCAAAGCGGGATCCCAAGAAGGAGACCAAGAAGGCCGCCGAAGTCAGGCTCCCGGGCTTCTCCATCATGACCAAGGACGGCGTGGATATCACCAACTCGGCCGGACGAGGTATCAAGACCAAGGAGCAGAGGGAGCATGCCCATCTGATGCGCATCATGAAGGCATGCGATGATTGCAAGAGGAGGAAGGTTCGAGTGAGTTTATCTCACTCCTCTCTTTGTATTCAACGACTCATCACGTATGCAGTGCGATCCCTCTCATCGACGATCACCCAACGACATGTCAAGAACTTCAACTTCCACCTCAACGACTACTACTAAAACCTCCTGTTCTAGCCATCCAAAACCCAGTCCAACGGCAGGACCTCCAGCAACTCAAGAAGTATCACCTGCTTCCCAGGAGAGCATGTCTTCCTTCGGTTCCAACGCAATTGATGATTTCGTCCTTTTTCCAGAAGACACCCCGTCCTGGAACCCAGCAGACTTGGCGCTCCCAGAATTCGAGAGCCAAGACTACGGTTTGATTGACGCAAACTTTGACATCAATGATATTGATCTCAATGGTTTCTCCACCGTGAACATGGACGCTGATCAATCCCTCGATGTCTCGTTTGAACAACCATGGGGCTTCCAGCTTGATCGTCAATTCAGCTATACCCCATTCGTACCAGATCAGTATGGCCTAGATCCATGGGTAGAACCGCAAGGCTACATGCCAATTTCTCACTCGAGACCACACGCCGCGGTATCTGCGCAAGGCTCTGGACAGCTTGATTCAAGCTGGCACTCGAGCGGCTTGCAAGGCGTAATTTCATCCGGTCATCCACAACCGGGTGCGTTGACAGGCGAGCTTTGGCCTGATTATTCTGTGGCCCACTCGCAACTATCAGAAAGCTCTGCTGCTTCTGCTGGCTCCGGTGTGGATGTAAGCCCGGTAATTTCGTCTTCATCATCCTCTTTCTCCTCACTAGATTGGGGTGTATTCGATTCAAGTGCAAGTCAATCACCGCAAGTGGAAGATTCCTCTCCGGAGTCATCTCAACCCACGAATAGGAAGGCCCGCCGGAGTCACAAGAGAAGACAAAACGATGCGGTCCAGGAAATGCTCGATCTGGTTCCCTCTCACCACGCTGATCAATCTCGTCTCCTCGTGGATTCACCTAATCAACGGCACCCACAACCTTCGCCACTTGGACACGCAGATGATCTCGGTCAACTCTCTCCGAGATTGAGCGACAACTTCTCGGACAATTCGATCATCGATAATACTTATGCTGTAGTAGTCCAATCGCTCCAGGCATTCAAGTCAGCTTCGGCTGAGCATCGTACCCTTTCGGGCGAACTTGAAGGACTTCGCGATACCCTGCATACTCTCGTATCTAGCCATGTTGACGGCCTCTCTTCGGGTCTTCCGGATTCAGCAGTGTCACTGCTTCAAACTTTGACACTCCAACTCCAGGTTTCAGTCTCCCGTGTCAAGAATGCGGTGCCGCCCCGCCGCCCACACTACAGCCGCTTAGATCCAGACTCCAATCCTGGCTATCTTCGACAATGCCAAGCCAACACAATGCGGGTCATCCGGTCTCTGCGTGCTGCAGTTGTCGGTTTGCAAGCACAGAAGTCTGAGCCCTCGACAGAAGATGCCCGTGTTCTTACTTCCGGCTACAACAAGCATCTTGTTTCGTCATCTGAAAGTCACAACAGTGGCGCTCGCCCACAACGTACCCCGGTACAGCTACTGGCCGACAGCAGCAATCGTGAGATAGGTAGAACTCAACCAGTAGCCACGCTACATAGCGGCATTCTAGCAGACCTTCATGAAACCAGACCAGGTGGCCAAACACAACAGCTCTTACCTGGAGTCAACAACGACAAGCTCCTGTTCAACCCTGGCAACTTCCATGCCGGAGAATCCAAGCCTGCAGAGACTGCAAGCATTTCGCCCGCCCATGCTGCTGCAGCAAACTTCTCGCTCGAGAATACCTTTGATCAATCTTCTCTTTCCTCCACCCAAGCCGTGGTGGCCCAGAATACTGTTGACAGTTCCCAAGACGCTGCACCTGCTCAAACTCGTGTATCATCTTGGCGGGGTGTAACTCCCCGGACTATTCGGGACCATGGCTCCGAAGTTGGCTTTGTTGACTCGGTTCGTGTCGCATTGCAAGTACCTGGGGACATTTCTGTCGTACAATACTGCATGCTCGTCTTTGCACTCATTGCATCGCTGTACATGTTCAAGGTATGCAAGCCGGCCTAACACCTCCCTTCTTCTATCTTGACATTGGGTATATTACTGGGACAAGCATACTAATATTCAATAGCATCTTGAAGCACACTCTGTACACATTTCATACAGCTGCGTGCAATGGATTTCCCTCGCCGCGGCCGCACTTCTCCTTCCGCAGTACGAAAAGCCCTCCAAGCCTCTGTCGCCTAGGAACGGTGCCCGATCGTTCAAGCCGATGGCCATTGCACTTTCACTGCTCACACCGCCAACCTTCTCCACCAGCCATCTCAAAACTGTACGCCCACCTCATCTATCCCATTCCGCACATCACAAACTAACACCAAGACTAGCCATCAAAGCAAAACCCCTCAAAAGCCTCCCCAGAAATGGGCATTCCGCGCGGGCTGCTGCGTCTCAGTTCGAGAATCTGTCTATAGATCACGTCTTTGACTGATTAATTGGTGGAAGGTAGATGGAAGAGTTATGGGATTGTTTGGGATAGTTAGTATCGATTATCGTTGATTGATAGATGATCGCCAATATAATACCCATTCATTCCCGCTTCGCTTCCTTGTTTTAACTTGTATCTTGTTCTGCATCTACGGAATAAGAGATGTGCGTTCTCGAGTAAATCTCCTCGTCGATATTCTCATCTTGAAGCAGATAGGCAGATACTTGACTCGAGGAAGTAGGTAGGTATCCAAATCAGAAGATCCTACAGACAGACAAGACAGTAGATGAAAATAGTTCAATAACCCGTGTGTATGTGTGTTATGTCATATACTGTATCTACCAATCCCGATACAGCGCAAAAGAAGAAGACCCGAATATGACAATTCGCTCCCCAAAAAAGAAACGCCTTCCCCATAAACGCCCAACCCCCTTCCTATCCCATGTATCAAAATCGCAAAGCACAGCAGCGGCACTCACTCAGTCACTCCCACAGCCCTCACCCCCACAGCTCTCACTCACAGGTCTCACGACCTCAAAGCCCTCAACCTCTCCCCCAAGCCATCCTCCTCGACCTCCGAAACCCCAGGTCCACCACTCTTAACCTTCACCGCAGCATTATCAACCTTCACACCCTCCATCTCATTTCTCAACTCCACACCCGCCTCATCGGCAACCTGATTCATCAACCTATCCACATCATCCTGGGGCGTGCCAACCGCCGTCGCCTCCGCCGTCGCATTCTCATAATACCCCGCGGCCACATCCAGATCCTCAAACTGGGTCTCGAAACGATCCATGACGGCCGAGATCTTTTCTAGGTCCATGGCTTTCATGGCTTGGTCCATGCCTCGTACGACGTTCGCCATGCTGCCTGTTACTTGACGCATTGTTACGGCGGTTTGTACGCGGCTCGCGACGGCGTCGATGCGGCTTCCGAGACGCAGGAGATTGAGACGTTCGTTGGATTTGCGGATGCAGTTCTGCGCGTAGATTCGGGCGATGTCGGTGTGCCCTTGTTGGATTGCCTGTTGTTCGTCAGTCTTTTTGTTTTTTGTTTTTTTGGTTTTTGGGAGGGGATGGGGGGGGGGGAGGGCGAACCTTTTTGAGTTTATCCTTCTCTGTCTTCTCATCTTTGCCGGCTTTCGCAGCTTGTCTATTGAGTTGTTTCGCTGTAAACTATTTCGCAATTCCATTAAATCAGTATCTCTCTCCCATCTCTCCCTCTCTCTCTCTTCTCTCTCTTCCCCCCCTCTCTCTCTACGAAAGAAGAAACAAACCTTCAAGTTAAACAGCGCTTTCTCAAGACCCGACATGATGATCTTGATTTCTCTTCTCGTTTTGCTTTGTAGGTGGGTGGGTGTGTGCGTTGATGTTGAGAAGGCGTGGGATGTATAGGGTAGGTTAGATAGATAGGTGGTGTAAGTGGTGGAGTGGAGTGGAGTGGAGTGGAGAGTTGTAGCCTTGTCAGTCAGTCAGGTCCTTGGGTGACGACGAGGGATCTTGTTATATATACGGTGGTGTGTACCTATGTATATACCAGATACGCTACCTTATTTATTCGTTTCTCGCCCCTCCCTCCTCCTCCGTCCCCTCTCGATTATATACTTATATTTCAATATCATTTCCTTATTCCAAAAAAAATATATCAAAGAATCCTATCTCTTCTTCTTCTCTTCTCCTCTCATTTGTTAGAAAAAATTACAAACACTGTCTTTTTTTGGAAGATGATGATGATGAGTCTGTTATGTACCTACCTACCTAGGTATGAGATGATGTTTCTAGGATTAATTTCTCAAGTAGACAGAGCCTTAGTTAGGTAGCCTGGAGAGGCTATTTTAAGGGCTTGTCATTGTTTTGATAGAGAGAGATCTTGAGAGGGGTTTTGGGAATGTGTGTGTGAGGTTTCGTTCTTAAGCTGATGATTTATAGAGAGAAGGGTGGGCCTCGCCCAAAAAAGCCCCTTTATGGTCATTTAGCTTTCGCTAAAAGAACATCATCTTGTAGAGTTCAGGGTTGATAGACAGGAAGCGGGATCGTTAAGGGAGGTCTGCTTGCTATCTCTTCATACGTAGGTGGGGACACGGAGTTACATAGCTATTGCGAGGCATCGCTCAATTCAATGGGATATGGTGGCTATCTATTTCCCAGCCATAGCTTTCATCCTCGCCTCCGCCGCTCTCGCCCTCCTCTCCCTCTCGAGCCTCATCCTCATCTCGGGCGTCATGCCCCTCGCCTCCTCCTCCCTCTTCTCCTGCGCCGTCTTCTGCACCATGCCCAAAGCCAGCGCCCTGCCCCGACCCGCCGCCTTCCCCAGCGGTCCCCGCTCCTCCACCTTCGGGCCCTCCTCTTTCAATCTTGCTAGTTCCGTCCTGCGCCGCTCCTCTTCTCTCTTCGCCTCTTCTTGCTTCTCGCGCGCGTCGCGTTCTTCCGCTTCGGCACGCGAGAGCCCGGCCGGGATGTGCGCGGCTTGCCAGTCGAATTTGCTCTCGCCGAGCTCGAACCGCGCAACGCGGAATGCGTCCCGGGTTGCGCGGTCGCCGGCGAGGTCGAAGGGCGTCTTGCCGTCGTGGTTGAGGAGCGTGGGGTCCGCGCCGGCTTTGAGCAGGAGGCCGGATACTAAGGGGGCGGAGTTTTGACTCGCTGCGAGATGTAACGGGGCGGGGGCATGATGATTTTGTTGGGCGTCTGGCGGGTAGAACTTGAAATCCGGGGGTAGGTTGTTGGTTTTTAGATATGAGAGGAGGGCTGGGAGTTTGGAGCGGCGGATGAGTGCTTGGATTTGGGTTGTGTGGAGAATGGCGGTTTCTTCTTCTTCGGATCGCTTGGCCTGCGTGGGCGTTGATGGTTTGTTGCTTTTCGCAGCGGCAGATTGCTTTGCTGCCTCAGCTGCGGCTTTTGCTGCGGCAATGGCAGCTTCGTCGACTTCAAATACTTTCACTCGTGTAAGCTCCACGAATGATCGCATGAGTTCATTTTGCGTAGCTCGGCGGGTCGTGAATGGGAATCCACGTATCCTCGGATCGTTCTGTCGTAGGACCTGTCCATCATAGGGGCCAAACAGTGTCCTCCTGTTTGTACTACCCGAACCTCGTATAAAGAGTAGTTCTGAAGTATCAATCATGCCTTTCCAATCCTGAAGTAGTTGCCGCACCTCATCTATTAACGCCTGTTCGTTGTAACGACGTAGACTAGAACCAGCTGAATGAGCCGCTCCCTTAGCACTATCACTCGCAGATTGTGCACCACCCTGCTTCCGCCTCGTCGTGTATCGATGGAAGGTCTTATGCGCTAGAACCGTTGCCTCTTTCGCCAGAGGCCCAGTTGACGCTGACTTTGTCAGTTTTGGTGTTAACGACACAACCATGGCAGCGAAATGTCCACCTCCAATCATGCATAGAAATATGTGGGGGTCTTTATATGCTTCGGGTGGAGGTACGCCATTGTTCGGGTCGACTGGAATCTTTGTCTGGGGCTTCGGGGTAAGTTGTTTCTTCTGGATGGTCTCGAGGATGGCTGCCTCATTCTCTTGCTCTGCATTCGTGAATATTGCGCGGTAGATTCCGAGATAGGTGTTCGTTGGAAGTGTAGGCGTTGTAAACCACAACAGAGGAGGTTTCCCTGATCCTCGTTCCTTCTTCCTTGGCGCAAGATCTTCGCCCTCCCCATTGTTGCTTGATGATATGGCAGCCTGTCTCTTGAGCAATGCGCTTAGCGTTGTCTCTTTCCTCACATCGTTCTCGTCGTCCTCGGAATCGGATGAATCAGAGCCTGACAGACTTTCATCGAGATCTGGGAAGATTAGCGGTGGTGCAATAAGAAGATATGATTCCCATACCTCCAACCAGCTTCTCAAACTCTACCTCGCTCACTGGTTTTGCGCCTCGCATCCGCTGCTTCAAGTTGTAGCCATGCAAATCCGACTTGATATGACTTCGCTGGTCCTCCACCGTGTGGAAGGCGACCCCGCATAACGAGCATGCCTTTGGCCCAACCGCATTCTCTGTTCTTGATTCATCTTTTGGTTCACTATCTCCAGCTAGAGGCGCAAGAACCTGTTCGTCCGGACCATCTCCCGTGTTCGCCTTTCGCGTCAGAGTCGACAGTATATCCTTCGGTAGATCATAGACTAAAAATGCCCCTCAATAACAGCGCTTTGGCAATAAATGCAATAGATAGCAAGACTGCTCACCATACAATGGCCTTCGTGTAATTTCTTCCTTTCGTTGGTCCATGGTTTGCTCTCCTTGCAGAATGCTCAATGTGCTGCTCACAATGAAACAAAGATTTTATACGACGATGAACTTGACTCAGGCGGCCAGTGTTTCCAGAGCGTCTTATCGTGCGATAAGCGGTACGGAGAAATAATTAACCGACTATTCTCAATAAGGTAAGGTGCGGAGGGATGATCCCCTGGGCCCTGACGTAGTGTCTTTTGGCCAAATGTGGGGGAATGGTGATTGGGAGAACGCAAGAAACCTGGAAACTTGGAAAGCTGGAATTGTGTAAATCTAGAAATATGGAAATATAGAAATACGAGTGGGACATGGACACATAATCCATTTTCAAGGCGGATCCATCTGAGTCTAGATGTTGGAACTTGGTCCCATCACTTACGAGTTCCAATTGAGTACGAAGAGTGATCAAAGTGTCAGCAAAACCGTCATCGAATTCCGAGATTCCCATCTCCCCATATATAAAAGCCCAAAAAGGTTCCCCCTGGCCTGGATTACCATCTATGCTTCTTTCAACATGTCCTCCTGCTTTGGATCTCGCAAGAAAGCCAACGGCCATGGTGACCGCCAGCCCCTCCTCCCTGTTTATGAGGATGATACCTCGCTCCAACGGGCGACTCATCAGAAGCTGCATACATATCAGATGATCCGGGCTTTGCTAAAAGGATTCATGCCATCCAATGAACAAGTAATCATCAATCTGCGAACTCTGCTCTCTTCCGACGTCCTAAACCCAGAAACTCCCGGCCTGTCAGACAGCGGGAGGAAGTTAATGAAGTATTCGAAGCAGTGGCTACAGGAATTCATTGATCTATTGAGGGATAAGAATGATAGAGATCAGATTCAGGATGTCATTTGGTTTATATCCCGTGCGAAGATAAGTGTGGATACTGGCGATTTGATACAAACTGCGGCGGATACGAGGGCAAGGGCTGATGCATCGGCTGGTATATCTCCTTCAATCTCTTACACTTCTACCAGGAAAAGGTATGAGCTGACCTTTGAACAGCATACGAGAGTATCAAAACCGTAGGGAGTCTCCTTCTCACCAACTCGGACTTCCGCATCTTTCTCTCGGACTTGAATACAATCGGCCGACAAGTCTTCGCTGACACGGCCAATACTCTATCAACCGTCGCCTCCGATGCCGCGGCTCAAGTAGAGCCTTCGTCCCAGGATACTGAGGCCATCAGGGAACCTGGGGGTGATTCTGAACCGATTTCCACACAGGACCTCGAGAACGAAGCGACGGAGATTTCCAACGTAGTTACCGACGGGCTCAAGAAGACCGGTCAGGAAGCAGGAGACAGCTTGAAGGAGAATCTATCAGGGGATCAGAGAGCGACGCTTATCCATAGATTGAAGGCCGCTGTGACAAAATTGAGACAAAGAAACGACTATTCGGATTCTGTGTCGACCATCGGATTGCTGATCCAGCGTTATGCAAGAGCTTACTCGAGAGCGGCCAATGAGACGATTAACACAGTGCAAGAAGATGTCGACACCAACGAGGACTTGGATCGGGCGATCAGGAACGGATGGAGTTTGCTCAGTTCCTTTGGGGATAAAGACGCATGGAAGGAGCTGGAGAATAGGTTCAACAAAGTGATGGAGCATTCCAAGGAGAACCCCGAGTACGAAAAGATGATGGAGAAAGTCTCGGACTCCATTCAGAAGATGCTGACAGATCCTGAATTCTTTGATTCCGCACCTAAGAAGTTCGACGAGTTGAAAGAGGAAAAGAAAGAGGACACGGAAACCCCCCTTCGCAAGGATGTCGATGCATTGCTCCTCCAGACACAGGTTGTCCTCCACTCCGTCATCAACGACGAAGACATCAGCAAGCTCCTCTCTACCAGTCTAAAAATCTGGAAGATCCTCTCCCCGACCAACACCAAGACGAACCCAGAACTCTTCGCCGACACCTACACGGTCCTGGTCCCCCTCCTCATCCAAGCAATCCAATACATCCCGATCCCACGTCTCGAGATCGCCGTGCCGGAAATCGACCTGCTGCTGGAGAACCTGATCCTGGAGCCCGGCCGCACCATCAACAACACCTCTTTCCTGCCCTATCGCCTCAAAGTCCAGACGTACAACGACCTCTCCATCAGCCGCGCCCGCTTCCGCACCATCAGCTCCCTGCAATCCCTCGTGACCGTCAAGGTCCAAGGCCTCTCCCTCCGCGCCGACGACGTCGGCTTCTGGCTGCGCACGCACAAGGGCCTCCTCCGGCTCGCCGACGAAGGCATCGCCTCATTCGCGCTCGACGACCGCGGTCTCGACATCGAGCTGGACATCGAAGTCGGCCAAGACCAGCTCGAAAAGATCCTCACGCTGCGCAACGTCCGCGTCAAGATCCACAAGCTGACCTACACGCTCCGAAAGAGCAAATTCTCCCTCCTCGCCTGGCTCATCAAGCCATTCCTGCGCCCGCTCCTGCGCCGCGTCCTCGAGCGCCAGCTCGCCACCGCCATTGCCGACTTCTTCCACGCCGCGAACCGCGAGCTGCTGTTCGCCCGCGAGCGCCTGCGCGCTACGCGCATCGCGAACCCGCGCGATCTGCACACCTTCGTGCGCGCTGTCCTGACCCGACTGGCGCCGACGGATGACCCGGATGTGTATGCGCGCGTGGGCGTGCGGGGCGGCGCGGACGAGCGAGGGAATGTCTTCGCGGGCGTGTATGCGCCGGGGAGCGTGGTCAAGTTGTGGGATGAGGAGGCGGCGAGGGCCGGGGAGGCGGTGGAGGATAGGGCGAGGAAGGGCTGGCGGAATGCGATTTTTGATGTGCAGAGTAATGCGGTGGCTACCTAGGTAGGGAATTTCCTGGTTGTGGGGGCTTGCTGTATTTTTTGGGACTGGGTTGGGAGGAGGGAGGGTTGGAAGATCAAAAGGCGCTGGCTGTTCAAGATCGTTGTGGGCTTCTCGAATTTAAAGAAATGAGAATCTGGAATATTAGCTCTTCCGTACATAAGAATTAGATCTCTACTTCTCTCGGTCAGTTCGTTTGTGTATTATAAGACAGTATCAAATACCTCCTAAAGCGCGCGAGGATGCTTCCGCCTCTCGCGAACCAGTTGCTGCGATACTGAATTGTGTTTCCGGCCACAGCGCACACAACATCACTATAAGAAGTCAACACACTTGATCTTTTAACTTTTGTTCATTTATCTTCCACTGTAGTATCTGCGCATCGCAGACATCTTATCATGCCATGACCCATACCATCTTTTCGCTATAAACATACACACAAGGGGAAGCCTTTATCATGACAATCCATCCACCAGCCTAACCACACACATCTCATCGCTCTTAGTCCTCATAACGAGGTTCCCTAAGACTGTGACCATGCACGCGATTGTATATCAAGACCAGCCAGGTTATACGAGTGTGATAACTCACCCAGCTGCGCAAAATTCGATATGACCCAAGCCGAAAACCGAACCAGAACCGTTGGGCGCTCACAAATGCTTCACAAACACAAGGAAAAAAAGAGAAACCGAAAAAAGGAAACCAACAAAGGTAATCCCATGTGTTCGGAGAGACTTGGGTATCCCATCAAACTTTTCTTGCGACTGTCGAATGCCGTTGAATCAAAAGCCATTTCAGATGAAGAGATCTATGCCCCCCATAAACACAATCCCTTTTCACCACACCATTTCTTTCTTTGTTGCATCCTGGAATATGTCGAGATCGCCGGAAAAAAGTGCCAATCGAGCACATCAAATGAACGCCCCTTCAAATGCAAAACGATCTAGCTTTATTGGACAACCAGCTGACAATTTGTGAGCTGCGACCAGTTGTTGTTGGACAAGCATGTTGATGAGCAAATCCTCCCGGTATAGCACTCGGACACTGTACACGCAATCTTCAGATCAAATGATCTTTGACGCGACTTTGGCTGCGACCTCAATGCAATGTCTTGGCGACACTACAAATCGGTGCGCGTGGACCAACTAATCATCCTCCCTTTCGTTCAGAATCATCATTCGGTAGCTTCTCGCCATGAGCTAGTCCTTGTGCCACACCCTTCAACTCTGCAGCTGGTCCCTTTTTCTTGTTCTTTGGGATCTTCTGCCAGTTTCCAAAGCTGCTGCCCTCGCTCTTTGCCGCTCTGGTATGCCCATTGGTCTTTGAATCGACAGAAGCCTGTTTGACTTGAATCCCATTGAGTTTCGACCCTAACTTTGAAACCTCTGGGGTCTGCTCTCTGATATTAATAGCCGACCCGTTATGTTTTGTGTCCATGGCCGATTCAAATTTCCGGCTGGTTATCGGTGAAGGTGTTCGCGCTTCATACACAGGGGATAAGTGAGGTGTATCATCACGCTGGTTCTCGTTCAGACCAAATCCGATATCGAGAGGGGAGACACCGCCATTCTGAGCCTGGCGGGCTGGTCGATTACGAGGAGCTGGTGACAGATGAGAACTGTTCCCCTGCTCGGGGCGACTGAATCCATTCGATGGACTGAGCTGAAGTGAGGAAGTGCCATTCACGACTGGTGGGCTTGCGAATGAGGAAGTAGATTCCAACTTCCCCAGGTTCGAGCCATTCACCACCAGCGGTGGATCCATTCTTCTCTCCAAGTGTAGGTCTCTGGGTGTATGCTGACCAGACAAATCATGATCAAGAGATAGCTCGCTCCCTGCGCCAGAAAGCCGAGAGCTCGAATCCATGGAGCCGCCCGCCGATTCAATACTGTGATCCTCAGAGCTAGAAACTTCACTAACAGAGGCTTGCCAGTGTGGGATTGATATTGGGGCTGGAACGTTGGACCCATTGACCACGAGTGGAACTTGATTATTCAAGGTGCGAAGATTACCGTTCGAAACACACTGCTGAGACGGCACTGTCGTAAGCGGGGCTGAGTGTGCACCCGTAGAATACGAACGGTCATGCCCAAGTGGGGATGGAGATCTCGAGGGACGTCTCAGGCGGTCCAGAATTGACTGTGGCAGTTGCTCGGTTGATAATCGGCGACGACCTTGCTGAATATCACCAAACGTGGGAATGGCCATTGGTGCTGTTGGCTCTGTACGCGTCGCGCTAGCAGCGGAACCGTTAACGTAGTATCCTACATACTCTCTCGGAGTTGCATCTTCAGGAGGCGTTGCGGCAAAAGACTCTGAAGGAGTTTCAAATCCAGACTCGGAATTTTCATCCGCGATGAAATTCGGAATGAGAACCCCATTACTTTGCCGATATTGCGTGTATGGCCCGAGGCCAGGGTTCACTGTCCCAGCCCCCTGCAGCGACAGTGGCAAAGGTGCTGACCTTGCAGCAGGTTGAGAGTGGGAACGCATTGAGCTGCTGGCTTGAGCACCAGAGGTACTCGTGATCGAGGACCTGTGCATGCTTCGTCTCAACTCAGGAACAGTGGCGCTCATGGACGGAGATGAGGGATTCGTGCTCGGGGTCTGATATCCATAGACCGGTGTTGCACTGTAATGGAGAGGGTAGTAATACAGCTCGGGTCGAATGGGTGCTGTCAGGGGCGATTGGTCAAAAGAATTGGTCCGATTTCGATCGGTCGCTTGCTGCTGTACTGGGCCGCCATTCCCTCGAGTCTGCGACGGAGAGAATGTTTGACTCTGATTCTGAGCTTGAGCCTGCATATAAGCTTGAGACTGACTGTAGAGTTGGAGTCGGAGGTTGTTCTCTTGGGCCTGTAGGACGGAGTAGGTCTGGAAGAGGTCATTGTGTAACTGTGCTTGTGCTTGTTGCTGGAGCCAAGTGTCCTGGGAAGCCAGATTCGCGGGCAGCGCCCCAGGAAGGTATCCGGGGTGGTTATCAAATGTCGCACTGGACGCTCTTCGGCTATTGTTGTTACCGCGCTGACTGCTATGTCGGCCACCCCGATGAGTCCCCCCTCTCCCACCTCTACTTGACTGGGACTGAGACGCGCTCCTTATTATTGCTGGCTTTGATTTCGCAGTCTGTCTTTCCCTATGAGGTGGCTTCTCTTCTTTCGGGAATTCGTACTGTTCACAGCATTCATCCAGCTTTGCAGCAGATACCAGATCGAACGCCCGCCTGAGCTCCATATGCAGCCCGCGAAACGAGGTTTCGTCGGCAGTATTCCCAAGATTTCGACTGGTATTGAACGGCTCCTCCACGCAGAGCATGTTATTGTTGCCCAGATGCCACTTCTTCTCGATCTTAGAAATCTGCTTACCGCTCCGTACCGAAATAACCAGTGTATCATAATCGAATTCGTGACCATAGAACTTGAAGAAGTTAAACAGGAGCTCCCCCAGTGTCTCTTCATTTTCCTTGCCGAATCCGCGTAGTGACTCGATGTCGTCTGCAAACTCGCTTTCTTGCCCATCTTTACGCGGGGTTTTCGAATGCGGTCGCTGATGAAGGGCTGGGAGAATGGGAGGATTTCGACTTTGAAGGAAGTTGATGATCATGGATATCCAAGTGTACGAGCTGAGGGTACCACCAAAAGCTGATAAAATTGTTAAGAGTCTTATTCCA
Organism: Amorphotheca resinae ATCC 22711; assembly: GCF_003019875.1. NCBI lineage: Eukaryota > Fungi > Ascomycota > Leotiomycetes > Helotiales > Amorphothecaceae > Amorphotheca > Amorphotheca resinae. The sequence goes on from NW_020194471.1 coordinate 3,232,084, forward strand.
CTTCTGGGGTGTACGGGTGCGCTTACCTGCATCATTAACTATCCTTCGCTTTGTCCAATGTTTGATTATCATAGCCAGGGGCCGCACTCGAGGATCGATCTGAACATAGGTCTTAATCATCCGAGTGTTCTCCAAAGCCATTGTATTGTTGACGTTCATGTCGCATGCAATATTGAGCTCTGGATCCAAGATCTTGACAATCGGGACTTTGGCTGTGGACACGCAGATAACCTCCTTCATACCGCCTGGTGGGCTATCAGCATCTTACTTCTGTTTTGCAAGCGATCCAGCTTACTCTTTGCCAGGAGATCTGCGATCTTGCAAACCCCCTCCAATTCCTTCCAATCAGTTGTTATGCATACGTCAACTGTTGATATTGTCAGTATCCTGGCACCATGCAGACCATTGCCTACTAACCATCCGATTCATCTGTGGAAAGGAGATTGCCCGTTGATCCAAACACATGCACCTGAATGTCATGGCCCGGCCATTCATCGTTGAACAACTTCTGCAGCTTCCTCACGAGCTTCTGTTTCTTGCTCTCGACTTCCGGTGTTGGTAGTAGTCGGTCATAGAGCTCACGCATGTCGGCGGACAGTTTCCTCTCCTCCTCCTCCGACAGCTTGCTCTTGATGTCTGCTGGATTCAGTTTCTCCAACTTATCGCTCCCTATACTATAAGGCATCCGCCGCTTTGTATGTGCCAGGGCGGTCTCGTAGCGACATCGTCCTTGTGGGGGCGGCAATGGCCTTGAAGATGTGAAGGCGATGTTCGACTCGGAATACGCGGATCTGGGAGAGTGGTTAGTCGTCGTGGTGGGCGAATGCTCTCTAGACTCGAACGAGAACTCCTGGGCATATTGATGAGGCGTCGATGGCACGGAATTCGATTGCTGCGAGACGCTCGTGTGCTGTGGTAGGAGGGGCCGGGAGGGGAGCTGGTTCGCCAAGTCGAACTTTTCCACCGGCATTGTGGCGGGAGTTTCCTTCTCTGCTATGAGCACACGCTCGCCTTTACTGTATTTGCGTGACTCCTTATTCCCATGACCACCCCTAGTAGCAGATTTGTTCTGTCGTGCCGTGTTGCCGCCGCTCGAGCCTGACCGCGACCCAGGCACAGCCTGAATATGTTGTGCGGAGAGCACAGGGGGAAGCGGCGAAGCCAGTCGTGTAGCTCTTCCAGAGGCTATGAGGCGGTTGTACTGAGCAAGCTGCGCCTGGTGGTAGGATGAGTGGTGTGGGAAGAGGATGGGGAGGAGATCGATCGGGGTCGGGAGTTGAGATGCAGCAACACCCGGCAAAAAGTTGGGTAGAGACTCTGCAAGCGTGTTGCGGCGAGGGAGTTGGGGCCACTGCGCCGATAGATATTGATACTGAGAATTATCGGCAGAAGACTGGCCCTCCATAAAACCTCACGGGCTCAGAGAAGTCGTGGGTCTGTTGGCATCCACGACTGGTTCAGATCCTGCTCCCGCTCCCGCTCTTGCTCTTGCTCTCGGCCGTCAGCACCCTGGCGACAAAGCAGCAAGACAAGAAGAAAAGCCGGTGTCCTGCCCAACACGGGGTATTGTAGAGCTGATCACACACACGAGCAAAACCAAGTCTTCTTCGGAGCAGGGAGCGCAGGTCGCAAGGCCGTGGGGATCTGGGGAGACGGTTGGAAGAGACTATCCCTTTTCTCGAGCGAACGGGGTCTTTTCGGGGAGTGGGAAGAATTGGCGAGGGGCTCCAAGAGGACCTAGCAGGCGGGTGCAAGTGAGAGACGAGGCGGTGATGCAGTGGAAGGGAATTCTACAAACGAAGTGCTGAACACAGGAAACCGGCAGAGAGATGGTGGTGGTGGTGGTGGTTGACCTGGGGGGGGCGAGGATGGTGGATGGGGGAGTGCTTTGTTCACGATCTGCCGCTCTTCAATACGGAGACTTGGATCTTGGGTGAAGGACCTCGACTAAGGTAGCGCTAGGCAAGGCGTGCACCGGCCAGGCGAGAGAAAGAGAATCAATCAATCAAGCAATCGGGCGCAGGGAGGCCGAGAGATAGGCATTCTCATTCTCATCTGGTGTTCGTCTTCTCTATTCCTATTCTGTTTCTATCTCTATCTTCTCATCTCCTGTCTGCATCTCTCTCTCTTCGTCTCCGGCGAGCGCGGCATTGGTCCTGTGGGTTGTCCGCAGGTACATTGCCCGCCGTACCTCTCTCATCCCAACTTCCCCCCGTCTCAGGGTCAACCTCCACCCAGTTGGGGAGTAGGTTTATCCGCCAGCAAGTCCCTTGAGACGACATGAGATTCTTTGTCCTGGCTTGTCTCGCCAATCAGCCAATACCACCGTGACTCGGTCCTCTGGCAGCTAAATGCCCTGGAAGTTGCAGTACCGGTACTTCAACAATGTCTCAGCTACTCAAGACGCGGGGCCCTGGATAAGGCCAGGAGTACCTATAGGGTCTCTGGCTATCTAAACTTCGCCTCCTTAACCCACCAGTCTGACCTGAATCAGACTGGTTGCTCAACCATATTTCAGCCAACCTCCCCCCAACTGCTCATTCCGCAGCCTCATGAGTCCTCACGGCAGATGATGTACACCTCTGCCCAATCCACTGACGAAACGAGGTCAGCATGCTCTGTAGTGACAGCCTGAACCCGCCTCCTCTATGCTATAGCATCCGTACTATCACGACAGACTCGACGTCCGGCACGGGGCGGTTTCGAGCCTGTCAAGCAAGCAGCCGCCAGCTCAAACAGCGATAGGCAGAGGGTGATATGGAATGAGGTTAACGCCTGTATCCGTATGTAAAACTCCGGGGCCAGGAGGAGAGATGGGAATGCTTTGGAGAGGGTTCTCCGTTTAGACACAGGCACGCCGATTTTCTTTGTGGTCAGCCACACATAAAGGATCGGGGAATCGTGTGACCTTGGGATCTATATACTGTTCACCATGTCCTCCTTTGTGGCACAACCGTCCTACTCTTCTAAAAACCTGGGGAAAGGGAGAAGTCCGTCGCTAAACGCAATACAAGAACCTACGCCACAGCCGTGGGCCCTCAATATCAAGCAGGCTTTTATTATTCTACGAAGGTACTGATTCAGGAATAATTAGGCCTGCCTTTTCATGTCCATTCACCCGGCTGAATGTTCCCCGCAGTTGATACCTTGCCTATGTGGGCAAGGTTCATGTTGGTGAGCGTCAATTGAAGATGTCGATGTCTCAACTACTGAGATAAGTCTGGGCCGAAAATAAGTATTCCGTAGTGAGTATCTACCATCGAGGTGTCCGGACTCTTGGCCTGGGTCTGTAGCACGTTTCCCAAGCCAAGTAGGGTATGACAAGCGGCAGGCCAGGTACATGTATGCTATACAAGGGACGGCGCGGTGTATAGCACGGCATTGAGAGGATGCTTCGAGATCACCAAGAGAAGAGGAGGGCAAGAGAAGGGAATAAAAGGATTAGTGAGCGGCCATGATTGGGATCGGAGCAATGCCCGGCGAGAGCTTGAGCCTCTTCACGCTTGAGTGGCCCTAGACCCGCTACTTTTCAGCACTACAAGCCAGAGAGGAGAAAAATTGCAAAAGAAAACCGAAAGAAAATCGGCAAACAATTACCAAGAAGCAGGCTATCAAACATAGTCAAACGGAGAGAAAAAAAAAGAAAAACAGGCTGGGGAGCTATGAGCACAAGGGATCTCAAAAGGGATCTCAGGACGGCATCCAAGTCATAGCCACCACGACTCTTGACCACTCATGAAGGGCAGCAGATATTTCTCACAGTAGTGATTGATGCACAGCGGACATAGTACAGCCAGCTAGAGTTTACCCATCCCAGCAGCCTCACGATGCACGCCGCCGGGAGCGACGGAATCGGACTAGCCCTGTCTGCTGCTCGACTGCGCTGGGACGGTGAAAGCTCTCTCACGTCATCATGAGCGCCACATCATAATGCCGTCGTGCCTTTTGATATCGAATCGTTTTTTCTGTTATTCCCTTCCACACTCTCTCGCTCTTGATCAATACCCATATATCAATATCAAAGAAACACCATCGATTCTCTCGTGTCCGGGTTCAGGGTTTGTTAGGTGTGTTTAAAAATAACCAACTCGGACTCAATAAAGCACCGACTTGGCGATTATTCCATCACTATCACACGACGATCCAGACCGGATAGCTCGGAATCCCGTACATCGGGGTCTATCAATCAGCAACAGACCATAACAACAACAACAAAACAAAAAACAATAAGAATAAGAGCAGGAACAGGTAAGGCATCAAGGAGGACGCAGCAGGACTAGCAAAGGGAAAGAGAATCAGCACACGACACCTCCGCAAACGAAGAGAAACAGAGGTCACGCTACCAAAATGGGACTCGCAAAATCTAGGTATGTGGGAGGCTGGGAATCCCTTCCCCTCTTCTTTTCTGACTCCCTCCACTCCGACGTCTACATTTCTTTCTCCAGAGAGATAGCTAGGATTGTCACTGCAGGAAGGGAAGAAGGAAATAAAAAGGAAAAGAAAAGAAAAGAAAAGAAAAGAAAACTGACGGAAAATGCCAACTTATAGGACAATCACCCTGGTGGTAGCACTGGCAACATTGACATCCAACATCCTCTCGAGCCTTCTCTTCAGCCAATTACCCGATGATCCATTTCACCTGGCCAGCAACTTTAGGTGGTATCTGCATTTTGCGAATGTGTTGAGCGTCTTTGGATTTGTCGGATCGCTGCGGGTAGGTCTTTTTGGATCTCGAGTGCCCTGAATGCCTTCTCAAGCACCCATCCCCACCACGAGCGGAATGTCAAAGAAGGATTCAGAGACAGGCATGGGCACCAGCTAACACAATTGGAACAGCAACATGCGCTCAGTATCGCCGTCTTCTCCAATTACTTGATTCTCGACACCATCCTCTGCGCCATCCCCCGCTTCCTCGTCCTCGGCCTCCTCCAAAACCTCTCCCACACTCTCTGCTCCTCGCCGCCCTCCTCGCCCTTCTCCCCACCCCCTGACACTCAGTCCCACATTCCTTCCTCACCCACCGAGCTCCACGCTTACTCCCCCAACTCCCCCGCTTCCCAATGGGAGCGCGTGACCGGATCCTGGACCCCCGACGGCTGCTACCGCATCGTATACCTCACCCAAATGGCCCTCGCAGCCGGCGTCATCGCCGGCACCCTCCTCCAATTTGTCGGTGCCCTCTGCGTCCGCGAATACGCCCGCGCCCTCTGGGTGCGTGACCTTCGCGACGAGGCCCTCCTCACCCGCAGCGCGGAACGCGGCGAGGCCCCGCTCTCCGAAAAACAAGCCCAAATCAAGAACTAACCGATCTCACGACGACGAAACTATTGATGTTGCATGTCAGGCAGAAGCAGAAATTGTATATACATCCAGGGGTTGGGCATAGGGTACGGTCGTTGGGCGTTATTGGGATACCATCATCATCATTCATCTAATTATTTTTTTGCAACATACGGGGTTGGGGATGTACGGGCTTTCAAAATGGGAACGAGGATATGTTTATTATGTCATGCTGCGCTGTGATTTTTTTCGAAGATGAGAAGAGAAGAGAAGGAGAAAGAAAAAGATGTAGAACTAAATACCCCTTTGATAATGAAGCCCCTTTTGGATATTCAGTTTGGTCATAATGAGATATGTAGTGAACTTATGTAGTCTAAGGAGCTTATATGACAGCTACCTATATATGTGCACAGGGCCGTACCTATATATCCCTAGGCAGGTCCAGAACCCACCACATCACACTCAAAACTTCCAAAGATCCAGAAGAACCTCAGACTACCTACCTACCTCCCAGCTATGGATATCTCACCCGTCTCACCATTACTATAGGAAGAGAGAGAGTATGAACCAGCTAGCTATCAAGATCCTGAAATATAGAAATCATCTCCGTCTCTTCTTCCTATATAAACCCCTTTAATTCATACATATATACCCTTCTCATAGCTCCCCTAATGCTAGAACCGACTTCTCTTCTCTTCTATACATATGTATAATCACAACTCACTATTTTTAAAAAAAAAAGGAAGAAGAGTGAAGCTCGAGATATCATATCACGGTTATTTGATGATTTGATGATTTGATGATTTAATGAAGAAGATAGAGGAGTTGGGTTCAAAAGCAGTTGTTGGATATGTGGGGGTGGGAAGGGAAGGGAGGATCGGGTGGGAACTTCTTGCTTTTGTATAGTATAGTGAAGTGAAGTGTTCTTTGTTTATGTTTGGATTTGGATTGGGATTTATGTATGTAGGTAGGGGAGGTAGGAGGTGAGAATAAACAAGGAGAAGAGGTCTGAGGACGTAGGATTACCCACATGTATGTAGGTACCTACCTAGGTAGTTATCCAAGGAATGCCATCTATGCCATCTATCTCTTTACCTCAAGCCTCAAGGTAGCTAGCTTATGTAAACCTTACCTTACCTACCCTATAGCCAACTCATGTATATGTACATGTGCCATAAGTACCTGTACACTGCATATTGCATATCCGGGTAAAACCGCCAGCGGAAAGACTACCCCAGTATGCCTACGCGGCAATATATCGGCCTTTTCTTTTTTTTTTTCTTCCTTTTCTTTTGTACCGAGAAGCGCGAAGTGTTATTTGGTTTCTTTTGTTTTCTTTTTTTTCTGTTTTGGATTTGGGGAATGTGCAGGGTTGAGAGAGAGGAGGGAATCAGGAAATGGTGGGTTTGTTATGTACCTAGGTAGGAAGAAGGAAAGGGGGACGTGGCGGATGGATGGAGGGATGGATGGGTAAAGGATGGATGATGATGATGATCGCCGGGTAAGAACTTGGAGGAAGCGAGATGCGAGGCGAGTGGGGTGAGGGGAAAATACGGAGGGATGGATGGATGGTGGTAACTGCAGGTGGTATGTATGGACAGTAATATAGAGACCCGGGTAAGGCAGGAATGTGTGGATATTCGGGGAGAGAGCTTAGAAAGACGAAGGCTTGGGGTTGGAACTTGGGGTAACTTGTACATGGATGAATGGATGTGATGCATATGCGTCTAGGTGCAGAGCAGCACAGCGCCATGCATGTAATGCTGCATAGGGAGTAGTAGTGACTACTTGCTTGCGGCGGGCTTTGAGAGAAGGCGAGAGAAGACGGATGAACTGAGTAGTGCTGCATACGCCGTACATGTAGGCAAAGAAAAATCCCAAAAAAAATATGTGAAGATCTTACCTCTGGACTCCTTCGGGATCATCGACAATAGTCCCCTTTGTGGTGGAATTGGTAGCCATAATTAACCTCAGCTCAGCACGTGCAGAACAACGCAGGAGGAGGCGACTCCGGGATTCATAAAGGTGACAAAGGCTCAAAGAACGCCCCGCAAATCCCAACCCGCATAAATGTAGTACTCATTATCAAATCACCACGGCCGTGTCAATGTTTCTGGCAGGAATTTTTGCGCCGGACGGACGACGACGACGCTTACTAATGCCTGACTGGGCGGCTAGTAATATCGTGAGGGACACGGCGGCGGGAAGTTAAGACTTGAACAGTGGTTAGTTGGGCTCAAGAAGAGTGGCCCCTGCAATCCCTGCGGCTTCGTGTGGGCGGGCGTGGATAGGGCGGCGATAACAACGGTTGACGACGGCTTGACAGGAGGGAATAGTTACGGCGTATGCTTCGGGGAGTGCGACGGGGAGGAGGCTCTTATTTCCGTTGACTCGGCGTTGAATCTCTGGACTTGAGATTTGAGTTGAGTCTCTGGGTTGAGACTGAGCTTTTGACGGTAATGCTTCTCTTGAACAGAGGATAAGGGATCTTGATATAAGCTGGATGACAAGCGGTTCTGGATTAGAATTCGAATGCAGTAAACTGGCAGCGCTGCGTGATTTTCGTTTTCCTGTTGATCAATCGAAAAGATGCCAGCAAGAGACCGTAAACATTCTGGAGTTTTCTTGCTGCACTAATAAATCAGCCTTACCGGGCCTCCATGTGCACAGATGATGAAACGCACCGCAGAGCAAGCATGAAATTCCTGAAGCCCGCAGGACCAGATTCCAGAGCCCGATGGAAGGTCTGAAGAAAAGAAGGCTTGGACGCTGGAGAGGGAAACGAAATGAAGCGCCACGAGCCGCCCCCGAGGCTAATAACTTAGTAAAGGTAATCAGGCACAAGGGTATCTTAATTTACCGTAAAATGAACTCCTGTATTTCAGGTCACTGTCGTTCCATGGCCAGACTCGCAATTACCAAATTACTAAATTACACTTTCGGGGAGTACACCTATCAACCTTGCCTACTATCCCTTTCTTCTACTCGAGGTCGCGAGCTCTCTCTCCGACACTCCCTACCTAAATCAACAAACCTTAACATAATCTTGACAAAGCTGCTCGACGCCGGATACTCTAGGTTGTTCGGAAGGAAGACGGGCAGAATAGTCTCGATCATAGAGGTGACAAGGATAGCGAAGCCATCCCCGGCCGGTTAAGGGCATCTACTGAGTCTGCTTACCGGTAGTCTGGTTGATGACGACTCGAAGTCTGGCGATCCAGGTTCAGTACTTTACTTCGTACAAAAGTTAGGAGTGAATTGCCGTTGACAAGAAAGAGGCGCATATCTATCGTACAGCATACATGATAATAATGGACTTGATGCACTAAGCTAGTGCTGAAAGAATACCATGAATTCGTAGCTTTTCATGTCTTCATATTTGAATAGAGATCCTGTCAGGATTTGATGAGTCCATCTATAATTTAACCTGCATTGTCAAGTGCCAGCTCACCATCCACTGAATAGGGCTGAGCAATTATGCTTGTTTCTAAATCTCGATACTCTCTCCGAGACTTTCATAACCGCTTTGTTTGCTGTCTTTCTGTTTTGGCCATAGAATTTTGCTCTTGTACTGAGTCTCTGACTGCTCTTCGTATTCAAATTCAATTCATATAATATGCCCTTGCTCGAGTCCGAATCCTTTTCCTATACTGAAGTCTAAAACCCGACCTCGTCACAAGAAGTTCTGTTGCACATCGCACTTTTACTTATTGACCTAGGTCGATGAAACTAATTGGTGGATGCCTCACAAGTGTGACCGTAATCCTAAATGTGAGCCTGTGAACAATGTTAAGAGAACATCCCTAACCAAGAGGTAACTGCTTGCTATATCTTCAAGTCTTGACTCGCATTATCACCTTACAACGACTTTAGTCCCGTATAGGTTTCTTCTTCCGCATCATCAAAGACCATAGGCCCATGTCTAGTTTCTGGGAAAAGCTTCGTCGCGTCGAGAATCTCCTCATCGGAGGAAAGGGCTCTTGCTGAGAGCTGTCAGCTTACTACCTTGAAGGACCTTAGAGATGTCGTTCTCTAGATCAAAACCCACTTTGCGAATAACCTACTCTTCGGAACTTAACGCAACTTGAAAATAAGGGAAGGTGCTTTCGTTATCAAATCCAACTTGGTGATACCCATTCATCAACCTTCTCTTCGTCCTTCGGCTCAATTTGTGATATTTGACTCTTAGGAGAAAACCTTATAGTAAAAGATAGCTAAACGTCCCAAGCCAATCTCCCAGAAGATCTAGCCCCAAAAGCAAAACGTAACTCGAGACTTGCGGGATGATGACTGGCACAGTTGGTTATTTTCAGAGGGTACTTAAGCGCAGGCAGACAGAGGCAATGATGGCAGAACTCAACATGGAAATCGTGCTCGGACGAACTTCCTGTGTGTGTTTAGTAATGACAATCAGCCCGTACCTCATCTTAAGACCATCGTATGTACAGAGGGATAGGCGCTAGTAACACACTAATTGAACTCGCTTACTGTTCAGGGGCAGCAAGCGGGAAGCGCCGGGCGTGCTCGGGGATACAGCCGCTTGGAGTATTAGTGGTACCGGCGCTGGGGTTCCGGCCTACGAAGACAAAAGGGGGAGATGGTTTACTCTGTAGATAGAAATAAGGGGGCCCAAGATCTAGTTCATGTACACAATATAAAGTGTTCTCTAACTACTAATACTTGAGGTTCTACTGTAGTTGAATCTACTCACCCTCCGAGCCTTGATAAAACTATAATCTATAGAGAACAAGTACTGTACGATTACATTTACAGGTAAGATTAAATCCAGTGCAGAAACTAGGTAGAACCTAAAGGTCTGTTTTATGAGACAATAAGGATGAAGAGAATTGCGCTTACTCTGTCCTTCATTCCTAGAATATAGTATTAGAAGTAAGTCAGTCGACGATAAGAGGCATATTCCAGTGTTGTTTGTCAGCTCGCGGCTTCGGGTGTCTGTGGTGCCCATTGTATTGAGCCATTTCCTCTATAGCAAGAACGTCCCGCTCGCCGCTTTCTGGACTCCCACGTTCAGTAGGCGGGCATCCTTATAACACAGCGTGTTCAAGCGCCTGATTTTCGCTTCAAGGTCTGTCATTGACATCAAAACTTGCAGCTGCTTATCTCCTCTACCTTGTATCGACCGGCCGGTGCCTATTGGTGAAGAGAAGCAGCACCAGCGCAAATTGTACCTGTTGTCGCTCTGTGGGGAAGGTAGAAGCGTCGCGGGCCCAGTGGAGATTTGGTTAAAGGCATCTATTCCTATGACGGCTTCGAATTGACTCGACCTCGGATTCGTCTGTTAAGGTGCCATTAAGGTTCTAGAGACATGTTAGCAACCTCTGAGCTAAGCAAGATGGAATGATAGTAAGATCTGACCTTGAGAGCATCGTTTGCACCATGTCCATATGGCGGCCTTTCTCTGTTGAATAGCATTCTGAACAGTAGCAAGTATTGACTGACCACACTCGTCTTCTTTACCTGATATGCCAGGTATATGTGGCGAAGGAAAGTCATTATGGTCCCCTTACAATAGTTCCGGATTACACTGTGCCAGTCCATCCTACCAAGGTGATTGCATAACCTGGTGGGCGTCAGGCTAGCTGACCACGTTCGCAATCTGACCTGGCATGCCTCTTATGTTTCGAAGATTGTCTTTGGTGGCGGCGGAATAATTCTTGATCTACAGCAGTCGTCTTGTCTAGCTACCTGGTAAGATCATGGTAGTATGGGGCAGGGAGTTCGCTCTTCGGTCCGGGGCAGCGACGACGTCCAATGCAAGCATCAAAGTGCGCGATGTTCTGCAGCAAGGTTTCCGGTAGTCAGGGCGACGATAGCGCACAGCCTGGGGGTCATGGCAGTGGCGGTCTTGTCCTGCCTTGAGATAGAGTCCTGAGCGGAGTATCGGGTGATTGATTGGATTCGGAGAGAGGGCGGACGGTGGGCGTAGAGCCAGAAGTAGCTGAGGAGCGACGGCTATGGTTTTTGATAGGGATCACCCAAGGTTGAAATAAGGGGGAGACAAAGTAGGATGTTGGGCAAGAGAAGAGACCATCGACCGTTGACCATTGACCGTTGACCGTTGACCGTTGACCGTTTACAAGTTGGAATACCCGTACGGGAATCGTCCTTTTGCTACGACGATCAGCGGGGCGGAGCTCGAGCCGTTCACGTGACCCTTCTCGGAGGCTCGAGGCGCCGTAAAACAGGGGGCGAACTTTATAAAACCCAAGGTACCGTGTTCTGGTATCATACACCTTACCTTAGGCACATTGCCTTGGTTTTCCATGCCTTACCTACCTACCTGCCCTGTATGCCGCTGGTTTGATATAGCCAATAGGTAGGTTGGTAGCTAAGCAGGATCTGGGGCCTTCATTATCGCTGTCGCTGTCGTTATTGCTGTTGATACAGGGGATGTTATAATATACGATAACACAGCGTGGCATGGTAAAATTTCGGCCCGTAAAACAGCGGGCAATCCTCCCCGAAATGGCAGCCAGAACACCACAAGCTCCACTAAATTTGTAAATGATCAATTATAAATGGTAAATTGTAATAATCCTCATCTCGCTCGCAAAATTCTAAAATTCCAGAATCTCCACCACCACCACCCTTCCACCCTTCCACGCCGCCGAACCCACCATCCGTGATCCACGAACCACGCTCTCTCTCCCTCCTCCACCCCAATCTTCAGAGCACCACACACCTTACCTACCACGGCCACTCGACTACTCCCACTACTCCCACGCCCTCGCGCTCTCTCCTCTCCTCTCCCTCCCTCCCTCCCTCCTCTCCTCCTCTCTTCTTTTCCTCTCCCCCCCCATATCCCTCTCCTGATCCATTGATCCGTTTCGACAATTCTCCGCCTCGTCGAGGGCCGTTCTTTTCTCTGTCTCTGCTCTGCAACCCCCGTCTGAGTTTTCGTTTGGTAAGCCGGTTCTTTCCACATCACCACGCACCTCCCGGACTTCCTGTTCCCTGCTTTCAGGACTTTTCTCCTTGGCTTTGGCCATGCGCCCCAACTGCAGCACTCTTGCCACGCCCCCGTTCATCCTCGATTACTACGCATACTGACAGATGGCCCTCCTCTAGAGTCCTCTCCACGGCCTTGTCGTATTACGTTCCTTATCTTCCGACTCAGCACTGCAGGCTCCAGTTCTACAAGCTACATTTGATCCGAAAATATGTCTTATTACGATAATCAGCAGTGGCAAGCTCCTGGGGCACAGGCTTGGGACCAGCAGACGCCACCGGCTCGCTCTGGTATGTTGACGTCGATGGCGAGATATATAGGGATGGTCAATTGACGGGTGTTACAGGTGCCAGCTCGGCCGTTCCGCGCGAAGAATCAGCGGCCTTCATGACACAATTAGAGGGTACGTGCAGATATACACGAGTTCATGGCTACAGATGGTGTTGATGGCAGGCGCAAATTTTTTTGGGGGGGCCCACATATGATTATCGGAGAGACACGGCCGCATATGCGCGCCCCCTTCAACACCATCTCGCCTACACGTTTTAGGGGGTATGAAGCTGATATATTTCTCCAGAGGTCGACCGTGCGATCGATAACCTCGCCAAGAGTGGGAAGATGTTCGGCATTCCTGGCCGTCGCGACTCGATGCCAATGGGTGGACCGCCAAGAGATTTTCCGCAACAGTTTGGTAAGCTGCATGCCATGTTGTCTATATTTCACGGGCTGATAAATGGCCAGATCCACGCATGGGAGCCATCCCTCCTCGACACCACTCTGTCGGGAGTGATTTCACTGATGCCCGCTCCTTTTCCGGGTCGAATCTTCAGAACTTTTATGCCAGCCAGCGCCATCAACCATCGCGTGGCGCAAATGAGGCCGAACAAGTGATGCAGGCGAAGCGAAGGATGGCAGCCCAACGTGAGAGAGAGCTCCGCAATTATCACCAAGAGCAGCAGTACAATCGAAGTAGGCCACCCTCTTCTGTAACTTCTGTATAACACGAACTCCTATACCCTGTACCCAGCGGTCCACATAACACTCAAAACTCTGTACATGCTATCATTTCACTTGCTTCTGATACTACGTGTGATCTCTTAAGTTTGCGGATATTCCCTGTCAAAACATCATATCAGCAGTTACTGACTAGAATAAGGCATTGTAGCTGAAATCTCTACTTTTGGTGGTAAACCCGATCGGACCATTAGCCCGGGCAGCGGTATGAGCGAGGAAGAGCGCCGCGAGTTGATTGCGAGCCAGCGAGATCGTCTCTATGGCCAAGGTCCTTACTCCGAGAGTGGCTTTGACGAGAACGGGACCCCACGACCAGGAACTCAGGGGTCGGGCTCCCAATCCGCCACTGGCATCCGTGGGCACTCGCCATTAGCCTTTGACCACTTCAATGCCCAGGCCAGCCAGGAGCAAAACGCCAACCAGCAGGCCCAAGAACCTCAGTCCGCAACACAGGGTCCTGGCCAACGCTCGCGTGCTAACAGCACCTCGTCGCCATCTTCGAACCCAACCAGCAGCTTCAGCATCTTCGAGTCGGCCGCACAACAATCCAGCCGGACGTCGACTTCCTCGCCCGGCGGCTCTCCTCCTCGTCAGAAGGCGCCAACTGGGTCAGGCGTTGCACCCATCGGGACCCGTCCCGCGCAGGCGCCCAATCCAGCGCTGACCAAGCAGCGTTCGACCACTCCGCTGCCCTCCCCGCTGAGCTATGGATTTGCAGCCAACAACGATGAGTCTGAGCAGAAAGATAACAGAACGACATCCGCGGCAAGCAACCCGAACTCCCAGAATGCATCTCAGCAGGATGTCGCTCTAGGATGGGGCTCGAAGAGTGGTGTCTGGGGAAAGAATTCGTTGGGTGTACAGGCTAGCGTTTGGGGTTAGAGGATGCTTCAATGCACGAAGCAGTCCTCTCGGAAGGAGTAATAATGGGGAGGATTAAAAATTCGGTTCTCGGCTTGCTATGGATGGCGTAGGAAGGACCTCTCTTCAGTTCGGTTTCGGTCGGTCTTGGGATGGCGCTCCGGCCCAGTGCGCTCTCCTCTCCCAAAATACACACGCACGGGCATCCTATCGTACATCTCGGTTTTTCGTTATGGGGTTTACTCGTCCGGGGGAATATTGGCTAACGGGGTTTCGCGTCTCATTGTCGTTCGGAATCTTGCATTTATGGGTGTCGTGTGGGCTTTTTTATTCGCGCGGGATCCTCTCTTCCTTTCTTGTCCTGTCTTTTGTCCCTGTCTTGCGCCTTTCAGCTCGTTTTCCGTGTGTCAGGGTGTTCAGTGTCTGGTGGGCTGTGCAAATGGGAAAGGTGTGAAGTTGGGAAGTTTGAAAAAACTGCGCGCTCAGGTCGGTCGTTCTTCTGTTTTTCTGTGCGGGGGTGGATGTGGTGAGAGCGGGAGATGCGTCTCTCTATTAATCAAGCGTGCGAGAGGAGCGAGAAAAGCAACATAGCAAGGAAAGCGTCCAAGGGTAGCATGCAGTGTAGTAAAGAAAGAAAAAGACTCGGTTCATCATGTAAAGCAGCAAATGGAAGGGGGCGTAATGCAATGCAAAATACGCAAAAGAAGCAGAAGGGTTCCATGTGCTTGAAGCAGAAACGGTTCATACACGACCTCTTCCCTTTCCTTTCGACCCCTTCCAGCCTATATTGCTCTGAGAATGAGGACGAGGATAAACGGAGGCTGGTATATATACACGGTTTTAGATTTTGTAATTTAATCTCGCAAGGGGAGGTTGAGCGGACGTTGGGCTGTAGCTACCTTACTGTGGAGTTCGGGTTTTTCACAGGTAAGTTCATTGATAGGGGTTGAAAGGGTGGATTATTAGACCTATTGTTCTTGATTAGGGAAAGGGAGAGGAGGTACTTTACCTTAGGTACCTTACCTATGTATACCTTATGTATATAGGTACGATGGTATACTTAGAAGTATACATCTTTGGTGAAGCCTACCTACCTACCTCTGCAAACAGCACCAGCGACAACGTCCCTCTCTCCCTCCCTACATATCTGGCCATACACAAGCATGCCGAAGGGCTGACAGAGCAGATCTCCAAGTCAGACGTCACTGTACCTTCGGGACAGCACACAAGGTGGGAGTATATAAGACTAGCCAGAGCTGCCCTTGTCGAAGATGTCGCGAGGTCATCCTTACTATACCTACTGGATCTCCATACACCTCATCATCCCGCATGAAATCACATACTGTATGTGAAACTTAGCATGAAGAATAAATAACCCTGACACAGCCTGCCCCCTACAGCAGCCCACTTCACTTCTCAAAAGACGGCCTTGCATCCGATGATCTGGAGGGAGGGCGGGTCGTTTTCCACTCTCTTGCATCCCGATGCACGGTATGTAGGTAGTTCACTGTTCGCGCAAGGTATCACGAGCAAGCGTTCATCGATGGCCAGGCGCCACTCGTCATAGTACAGTAACAGAGAGGGATATAACTCCACGACCCTGCATCGCAATCTTGGACAGCTCCACACTCGCGATGGAGGGGCCCGGGGGGAGACTGTGCTGCTCGATGGGCCGCAGGCTGGGCACCAACGCGGGCCCGCAACGTCGATCACGGTGGAAAGCGAGAGGAGGAGGCGTCTGGAAGGAAGGCGGCGGAGATGCCGGCCGGGTCTGGAGGGGGCGGTTCGAGTGCGGGATATTGGGCCATACTGTTGATTGTTCTCGAGTCTGTTGAGTGTCGCCGGTCCTCTCTCTCCTCTCTTGAACTGCTCCCTCTCTTCTTCTCTCTTGAGCGGGATGATTGATTGAAGACGACCGACTCTCGAACTTCGGAGCACGGCAAGGTAAGGTACCGAGATGTCTTGCCCTGATCACGTGCTCGGCTAGCTCAAGCCATTCTAGGCCCTAGCCCTTCTCCGACATGGCCGACTCCACCAACAGCGACGCTTTCTCGGCCCGTTGGCAGAAAAGCGTGAAGCGTTCCACAAAAAAAAAACACCATCGCGAGCTACCGGGGCACGCTCTGAGAAGCTTCACGGTAGATCCTGCACTATGATGTATCGGGGACGTGGAAGTCCAAGTCCTGAGCCGGGCGGATAAGACTGCTTCTCTCCAGTTCTCTCGTTGTATCTCCATCTCCCGCATTGTACCGTCATTGCTTCTCTGGCAACGGCTTCATTACCAAGGTTATCATTCTTATCTACCTTACCTTTCCTTGCCAGGGGTCTTCTCCTCCCTTACTATCATCTATAGTACCATCCGCAATTCCGTTTCGCACTTATGGGCTTCACGACTTACGATTCCTCTTCTCGCACATAGATCCTATTCAATGCCACTGCATCCATCCACGGTCCTAATGTCCGCGTTTTAGCTATACGCCCCCTTACCACGCGGCTCGGGTTACTTATCTGGTTATTTTGTGTTTTGGCTAGGAGCATAAGACATGCCGGATGATCAAACAGACGCGCCTGGTGGCGGAGGAGAGGGACGGCATCTTTTGGAGCGGAGTGCAACACAGAACTCGGCACAGGGAGCATCACAAGGCGCAATGCAGAATCCGGAGCAGGAGGAGGGACGAGGTTCGGGGGAAGAGGCTCAGACAGACGAGCAGCATCCGGTGCAGCGAATGCCCACAATAGAGACTCCCGACTCCCCTCACACAGACTCTCCGCTACATCGAACGACGACCTCATCGCAAGGCCGGACAACACCAGCTCGTCCGACTTCCTCTTCTCAGGAGGATCCGAGAGGCGCTGGGTTACGCCGGTCTGGCACTCTACCGCTTGGGACAAGAAGCTCGGCCAAGCGGGATCCAGATTCTCCTGCAACCCGCCGGCGAGGTGCCACAATATCGGCACGGCCTCGCAACCTCGATGCCTCACCACTAGCACAACGACCCGGGAGGAATGCCTCCGTCGAACCGCCGGCATCCGAAGGGGAGCATATGGATCCTATACCAGAAGGCGGGAGGCCGCGGATGAGTGGGGATCGTGGATCACGGCGCGGGACGGAGAGTGTTACCTCAGAGCAGGCTCGTCCGAGCTACCTCGGATTGCGTCCACGTGTTGGTACATGGACGTCTTCTGCTCCTCGAGAACGGTCTAGCACGGCGCAGAGGAGGCCGTCAGTCGCACTTGCAGCAACGGCAACAGGGCGATCCGGTGGAGCTGCAGACACACAATCACAGACGGGTTTCTCCTTGGCAGGCCCAGTTCCTGAAGTGGTGATGCCCGCCAATCAACCATATGTAGATCCTGGATACAGCCAGCTGAACCCAGCATACGAACAACCTCTGAATACCCGACCAGTGTGGGGTTTGGCCAAGCCATTACCGCGTGTTATCCGCCCAGGAATGGTTCCAACTCGCAGCGAGGTACAGCAGTCACAAGATCAGAGGCAAGGCCGTCCAGATGCAGATCTGGAGCAAGGTAGGATTGAACCAACCTTACGAGTAGACAAGATCTCATCCCAACTTCAAAGTACCAGGCAAAACCGGGAAAACCAGCTCTTCCAAACATACAGCAGAAGGGGAGGACCGGGGGCCCCGAGTCTTGGGCGGACTACGTCGAATGTTCCACCGCTGAGTTCCCCGTCAGTACCTGAAAATGGTGAGGATGATATTGGGCCGATGCCCCCACTGGATGAGGAGCACCCCGTGTCACCTGGTGGTCTATCACCTGGCGGGCGAGGAAGGTTGAGGCCTTCGGAAGAGCGATGGTATCCTGATGACGCTGCTTCGATCGCTACTGCACATGAGGAAGACGGGTACTTTGATGATGGGAGTGATCTCCACGCCTTCCCCTTGAAAGCTTACGAGGCGGAGGGCGATGAGATCCATAACCTCCACACACATTGGTCTGTGATCCGATTACGCTTTCGAGAACCTCTCGCTGAGTTGTTAGCTGCATGTCTACCCAACCCCCTCATCCTCTGGGTGTGAGAATCTTTGTTAACTCTCCTAGGTCACCGTCCAACTCACCCTCGGATTCTGTTCCGATCTCGCGGTCGTAACATCGAAGGGCACCACTGGCAACGAGGGGACCACCGACTGGGCCTGGGGACTAGCCACGATGGTTGGGATCTACATCGCAGGTGGTATCTCCGGTGCACATCTTAACCCGGCTATTTCCATCATGTTATATATCTACCGCGGTTTTCCGCTACGCAAAGTCCCCATGTACGTCTTCGCGCAGGTCCTTGGCGCTTTTCTTGCCGGTTTAATCTCCTGGGGCCTGTTCCAAAAAGAAATCATTGCCTACGGAGGAACAAATCTCGGGCAGGGTGGCACTGCGAGCGCGTTCATCACGTTTCCCCGACGGCCGTATATTGATGCGGGCACCGCCTTTTTCAACGAGTTCACTGGCACGGCCATCCTATCCATCTCTGTGCTGGCCATGGGTGACGATACTAACGCCCCCCCTGGAGCCGGCATGAACGCCTTTGTCATTGGGCTCGTCGTCACGATCTGTAGCATGGCATTTGGGTACACGACGGGCGCCGCCATGAACCCCTCCCGTGACCTGGGACCGCGCCTAGCGCTCCTGGCCGTTGGTTACGGCGGCTCCCTGTTCTACGATCACCACGTCTGGTGGATCTACGGGCCATGGGCGGCGACAATAACGGGCGCCATCTTCGGGGCCTTCCTGTACGACTCAGCGATCTTCGTGGGCGGCGAGTCGCCCGTCAACTACCCGCGCAAGCGGATCAGGAGAGCAGGCCACAAATGGAAAGTCAAATGGGGCCACCGGGTTGACAAAGCCAAGAGGAGGGTGGCGTGGAAACGGAAGGGCAGCGATGACGAAGGGATGTTTTCGTCGAACGGGATTTCCTCGAACGGCAACGGGAACGGGATCATGGGCAATGGGGTCAAGGACATGGATACGCCTTGAGGAAGAGAGAGAGCTTGATGATTAAATGTTCTTTCGCGGGGGTGTCCGGAGTATGACGGATTGACTAACTGACTGAGTGACTGATTTCTTCACGTATATATATCAATCATAGACTCTTTCATCCCTCCTTCTCCGTATGGCATCATTAGATTAGATTGAGATTTGAGATTTCTGGAGAAAATAAGCCTAGATTCCC
This sequence comes from Amorphotheca resinae ATCC 22711, assembly GCF_003019875.1. Taxonomy (NCBI): domain Eukaryota; kingdom Fungi; phylum Ascomycota; class Leotiomycetes; order Helotiales; family Amorphothecaceae; genus Amorphotheca; species Amorphotheca resinae. Next base: position 3,251,394 of record NW_020194471.1, read on the forward strand.
CTACCTTAATAGAGAGCACGTTCATTTCTAGATAACTCTTCATCACCCATCTCCTCCCCCAAATTTACCTCGAAACAACAGCCCAAAACAAAAAAAATAGAACAGCAAGATCCTCCTCCCATACCAGGTACCCGTACCGTGATCCAATTCAACCTAACCCTATCCATTATTCGCGGCCCCCACCACAGCCCCTGACTCGCGTCGTCCCACCTAAGCGTACCATCATCATTCTATTTTAAGCACCTTGCCTTGAAATCTCGGAGTCTCGGAGGTTTATTTTTATGTTTACCCCGCGTTTTTGGGAGCGCCGTCGATTTTTGATGAGTGGGGAATGGAGGGAGGGATGATGTGATGTGATGTTTGGCGGAGGGCGGGAAGGGGAAGGGGAAGGGGGACGCGGATTTAGCTATAGCAGGGGCAATCAAATACGTACCTATATTATGAATATCCTAGATAACAGTCCTATCGTTCTACTATGTAGTTCTGCAGGAGGAGTGCCTGTAATAGAAGTCGCGGTAGGAGCCTGAAAGGCTTAGGGGATTTGTCTCTACTCACCGTCATGGAGCTAGCTAGCCTTTACTCTGAGAAATCTTGTCTTCATTGAAATCTGTGGAAGACAAGGATAGAAAATTATAAAGCATATTGCTCGGGCTATGAAAGCACTTCCCGTCCAAGCTGTATATCTGCATGAAAGCTACCAACCAGCAACAGCTACCCTGGCTGTATGGTGAGATATCTTTCTACCCTTCGCTGTCAAGCGCCTGAATTGGATAGAATGTTGATGAGAGCAATGAAAATGTGGAACTGTCCGACGTCCCTTCCGGAACCCAGCCCCAGGTACGATGTAGGATCGATGAACGAAAGCAGTGTAAGCAAGACCGGCTTACCCAAGGTAACGCCATGCTTCCACCGACCTCAACCCGTTCCTCTATCCAGAGATCATCCTGCCAACCATATTCTGGATCCCGTCTCTCGCATTCTGTTGCACTACGTTGAACCGCATAACACCACAGGACTCACTCTCGAAGTGTTGTACGAGCGAACTGAGCAACTTGTAGTTTCTGTGACAGCTAGGTTGCGGGCACCGATAGAGAGCCTGCTCATGTGCCGGGCTTTTGAGATGCATATTCAAGCTAGACAGCCTACCAAACACCTTTCTGCACAGATAGCATTGGTAGCCGGATCCATTCCATGATGCTTCCGTAGCAAAAGTTTCTGTGTCTTCATAGTCTGGCATGGTGAGCAAGCGATTGGTGATGACGTGACCCCGATCCAGCTGCTGAATGGTCCGGTCGATCTGTGCGCGGTTGATACCTGAACTACAGGTTCCGGACTCGAGATGGATGGTAACGCCAGATGCCGTCGCAAAGGAATTCTTGCAGAAGGGGCACTGAATGGTTGTTCCTACATGGACTCTGGAATGCTGGTGCTGAGGAAATAGTTAGTTTCGCGGTGCAAGGACATGCCGATGGTTGGCTGTACCTGCAAGAGACAGTTCGCATCATTAAACATGCGCTCACATGGGGCACAGTAACGCTCCCCGTGGCTATTCACACAGTGCATGTGCCTTGCACTGGAGGTCCAAAAGTCTCGAGTGCAGGCAAAGCAGGGGAACTCCGGCTCTGGATCATTCCCATATTGGGCATAGACGATGCCGGTGTACACCACCCTAGGCTCCGGCTCTGGATCACTCTTGTATCGATAGGGCATATGTGCGAAGCTGTTATCGAGATGGTTCTGGTAGCCATTGAGGGTGCTGAAGAAACGATCACACGGATTGCAGTACGGCATGTTGGGATGCTCCGCTGAAGAAGAGATGTCTGTCTTGATGGGTGGCTTGGATAATCAACGAAAGGGGGTTCAGTGAGGGTGGAAAGGGGATGGACGGGATGGTGAAGTAGAAGAAGTTGTCGACAAAGGAAAAAGGGGAGAGGAGAGAGAGAGGAGAGGAAGATGGAAGGAAAGAAAGGAACATCGATAAGATAACCGGAATCGCTTCGCTCCACAGGAAACACCCCTGCTACCTCGGCTAATTTTAAGTATCTTCGTATTTCCCAGATTGTACTACGGTAATACGGGGGATCTGTAATTAAGGCTGATCATGTACTCCGCCAAGAGCTTTAACCTTCTTCTTGAGTTCTTATCCAACTTCCATTGTTCCTTTCCTGCTGCTATCCCGAAGAGGATTGGAAGATTTTATATTCAGAATATTTATCTCGAAACCTGTCTCCTCTCCAATCTTTATTTCTCACTCCTTGGCGCGTCAATATTCCAAGGTCAATTGATGCAAGTCGCCCAGAACAGGGATTTGGTGGCCCCTGTATCTATGTTGTATCTCGGGTCCCTCCCCTATTTGTCCAGATTTTCCCTCTGAATACTTTAGTCTTTTACTGCGCTACTTTCTTCCAATTATACAGCCCCGAGTTTCTACCTACTTCCACTTCTATGGTTCTACGGAGGTATACTCCAAAATCAGCCAACTTTTCCTCTCAAGAATGCGGCCAAAAGGCCATCCTGGAAAATCAATAGTTTGATTTGTAAACTGCAGTTTCACAGCGTCTGTAGCCTTTGCTCTGGCCACTCATTTTGACATGTCATTTCCATATAATTATGCATTCAGCAGGAGACTGATATCCGATTTGACCGGTGCGGCAGTACCACCACCTCTCTGATTTATTTAACAAGATGTATATCTTGGATAAAATTAGTGCAGGGATCGTCATTATCACAACTGAAATATCTCCATCTGGGAACTCAAAAAGGGGAGTGCTATTACAATTTACAGGGAAAGACGCGATATCCTCTGAACCATGATATATGTGCCTAAGAGCCAGAGTATCCACCACTTCCAACATGAACTACCTATAAGTTAGGGGTAACGATCCCTATTTTCATGAACCAGGGATCAGCTGGTAATTAGGGGAACGTGATCCGTTACCCGGTAGGTGATCCCCCAGATCGATAGATCCAGCCGGTATAGATATGCCGAATATGCCCCTATAGACCTATGGTAAGCTTTTTTTTGTGTTAGCTACCCTGCTTGGAATGTAACAATTCAGGTCAATCCATTTGAAATTCTTCCTGTCTTTACTGAAATAACCCATCTTTACATCACTTTTTGATCCCTCAATTTGACAATACTCCTTGAAATCAACTCAAACTCTGAAAGCACCTCCCTACCTAACTATTTAAACATGTTCTCTCTCTATCAGCTTCTTTCAGATTGATCAAAGATTCTTAGCAAAACAAGTGTCAAGAGAGAGATCCGCGATTAACAGCAGGGCGATGCGATCAAACCATGGCAGCACGGCGTCGACGAGGCGGACAAACCCCGCGCATGGACGCTATACGACCCAGCCAAGTTGCCCATGGTGTACCAGAGTCAATTCCACGATTCAGAAGGGCTTTTCACTATTATCATCTGTTGTCATTACGCCTATCGCTGCCAAACTAAACGTCATCATTGTCATTTCGTCTGTTGTTGTCATTTTCCGGTCGTTGTCATTTTATCTCTTATTGTCAATTAGCTAGCTATTGCTATCATATCAGCCGCAGGTCACTTTCTAGTGCTGAATGCGGCTCTGACTGTTTTGGGTGATCTGTGGGCAGTTCAGCCATTGAAGTAGGCTCTCGCCGGACCAGGCATGAACCGATCGATGTCTTCGATGTTGCGTTCGAATCAAGGGTGTCGAATTTGCTACGAATAAGCCCTACCAACTGAGCGACCTTTTCCCTCTTTGAAATGGCGCTTACTTTCGTGGGCAAGTTGCAACCAATCTGCCCTGTCTTTTGGTTAAACATAAACTTTTTTGAACAGCTCTTGTGAGTGCCACGATATTCATTCTCATGCCGTCTTCTTTCTGCTTGGTGTCCGAGGCTCTTTTCGCAACCAGGAAACCCGCACTTAAACTTTAGCTTCCGGGCTTGAAGGTATGCCATGATGCTCAAGAGTATTCCATAACGTCAAAATATGAAGGGCCTTATAGAACATATATCAAGAATGAGTGAATCTTCTGGACTTACGCTGACAAATAACTCTACCTGAACAACCGCCCAGGGTCCTAGAAGAATGACCTGAAATACAGATTAGCTCTAGTAATTCTTTTTAGGTAGTCAAAAAGAGAGAGAGAAATAAAAGAGGTCTAGGTTTGGAGGATCGAAAAGCCAGTACTTTACTTCAAGGCACCCGGATACAAGGAGAAGATTGTTGCTTGAAATTTCGTACATTGGAAAAAAGCGCAACCTATCTAATCAGACAAAAATCCCAAAGTATCCCTCTGATAAAAGCTTCATGCTTTTATCTTAATCCTTTTAAACTCCATAACTCCATGCTAAAATGCTTTTGGGTTGGCTGGAAAACGAAATCCATGCCTCATATGAACAGCCACTTCCAAGTCCCGCGATTTTCCCAGTTCGCGATTCCATCACATATACCAAAACGCGATCTTCTTGGACACCAGTCAGTTTTCGGTCAAGACAGGAATCCCCTAGGCCGCTGGCTCCGCACCGGCACCGGATGATTCGCCGCCGTGGAAGACGTCGTTCCAAGCGTTCTTTGCTGAGTTCCAAAGTTCGTTTCCAGTTTGTGCAACGCCATTCACTGCACTTCCGGTGTCTGATACCTTTTGTGCTCCATTGACGAACTTGTCGGTTTTTGATCCCTTTTCTGTTGGGGTGGCTCCAGGTGCATGTTCCGCGGTGTTTGTAGGATCCGCGGTTTTTGAGCTCGCTGGGGCGTCCGTAGTCGTGGGCTTTTTGTTTTTGTTGAAGAGGCCGCGTTCCTCATGTTTCACCCCGGGAGTAATCTCGGGCCAGTGGCTCAATTCTTCCTTAATGCGAGAATATGTTTCCGGCTTGAATCTCCCGGAAGAGACCACGCTGTTAGGGATCGTTTCTCTATTCAAGATATATGAACCCGGCACGATTCTCTCGGAAGAGATCAGGTTGTCATGAGTTGGGGTAGAAGCAGGGCCCGGGATAGGAGAAGCAAAGGCAGGGAGAGCGAGAAGAAGAGCTGCGAGAGCGGCTGTTTGTTGCTTGGAGAACTGCATATTGAAGAAAGATTCTTGATTGAATGGAGGAAGGAAAATAGGATAAGATCTCGAGGAATGAGTTGCTGGAAAGTAATGCGGATGTTGATGTTCTTTGTATTGATCGGATTGATGCTGTTGTTCTGAATGAGAGAGATCGGAAGTGCAGGTGAATTAGCCAAACTTATATATTTGCGAGCAGCGATGAGCTTCGCTGGAAGGAATGCCAATGTTCACAACTTCATTAGGGAAGCCACCCTCAGGAGTCCTCCTCTGGGATTAAGCCAAGAAGTTTATTACAATCAGCCTCAAGTCGTGCGTGGTAGAAGGATCGTTTGTTCTTGGGACGAGGTCTGGAGCTTCCTCACCATTGGTGCAAGGTTTGTTTGAGGCTGAGGCATCCCAGCTGCAAGGTTCCGGCTCCCTCGGGAACGCTCGGCCCGGAAAATATGAGGCGCAGGGGACTCGGCATTCAACAGCCGAGAACCAAGGATCAGCTATCGGGTATCGACTATCGGGTATCGTCAGCGAATGGCAGGACTGGAGGCAATAATACACACGTGCCCACTCCTACTGAACAACAGTTTCATGTGTCTCTTTCTGTGAGGGTTTCCACGTGGTGGTGGAGGATGATAACCAAAAGTGGCTCTGCAGCAGCCGCTTTCCCCAGGATCAGAGCGCTTTGATTTCAAGCTCCCTACGGAGTGAGGCCCCACCACAAGAAATCCAAACCTCCACTGTCAAGGTGGCTTTCGCATATGATAAACTGCCAGCGCTTTGAATTGCGCGAATTGCTATTCTTTTTTTGTGCTTTGATTTCATGTTCGATACCGAGTTCAGACCTTCCCATAGCGATAGAATTAGATCAAAGGATGCGATTCGACAGTGAGGTTCTCCCAGGCATTCTCATCGCTGTCTCGCGTATCTGTCGATAGGAAGCTCCACGCCGCCGCCTCACAGCCACGAACCATATCTCCGCAGCCTCTTTCCCCGCCGCTTCCAACCAACCATCCATTCGTCATCACTTGTTCTGAGAAAGGGTCTTTGCAACTCAATTGTCTCCCCTTGGCGACAATGCAGATCCGATGGCTAGGTCAAAGTTTCAACGTGCTCCCTCCGTAACGTAACACGCGCGAGAATCAATCAGGAATTGACGATATAAAGGTCTGAAAACAACTCTCCCAGGTGATCTGAAACCAGATATCGATTGTGGAACGCTGGCCAAATTCCGCCATGTATCGCTGCATATGGAATGAGCAAAGCCGTCGATCTCCTGGAGGAGACTGAAGTCGTCAATAGGAATAACATTCGAAACCCCGAGGATTGAGAGTTAAATTCTGACCGGTCCACAGACTATAGATAGTGATTCGATAGAAGGACAGGCTGCTATATATAAAACCACATGTAACTTGGCATTATGGCATATGTATCTTGGCAGCGCGGCATTCTTAGTGTACGTGAATGAAGAAAGAAACATACTCCGTATGCGATACTAAACGTCAATAAGCGAAAGTGACTAACCCAAATAGGTATTGCCCCTGATTCAGGGGCTAGTTCTCAGCAACAAGGGGACTATCCTTAAACTTCTCATTAGACAACTTCTCTAGACTCTAAGGCTCTCGAAGGAAGTTATTATTGAGCGCCGTATCTTCCTCGGCAGAAGCCCAAGAGCTCGGACCACCTCTTCAACGTCACCTCATGCCTCACTGGAGACTTCAATGTACTCTATCAAACACAATTGACCTTCAGCAGCTTGAATCTTTCCGAATCTTAGGCAAATCACAGGGAGACATTATTTAATACAAATGTCATCTTTGAACCTTAGGGCTTGTAGTCAATGTGCTCTGATCTTTTGGGGGAGAAAAAAAGAAAACACATATGGTTCGGAAATGAGAACAGAAGGAATTACAAGTGTTAATTGAAAGGTTTTATAGCCTTGTTCAAAACCAATTATAAACTTGGATCTAGATTTATGTAATATTTCTACAAATACTGAGGTTATTTGTGTTTTGGGATAGCAATTGTTTAGTCAAGTAGTGCGAACGAGAAGTGAATTGAATCCCGTCGTGGTTACTGGCCGCGAGATCTCCGCCAGACGCGTGCGTGGTTTTGGTTTTGGTCTCGAGGTTCATCTGGATAGTATCAATTCTCTGTACTTTCTAGATGTACTGTTACATTATACAAAGGGAGCAGGTCTCAGAAGTAGTGAAATTCCTCACATGCTGAGAAGGATCTCTTTTCGTTGTGACGCGAGCCTCTACACCACATCCAAGAGATAAACAAATCAACAAGCAAGCAATAGCAGGACAGTAAAACCAAAAAAATATATTATACTCTTGTGGCCAAGCAGGCAAGGATATCTAGGGAGGAGGAGCTTGTACTTACAGGTTGGCGGCTTCGTTTCCTAGGTCGCGCACTTAGTTTAACTTTTTGTGGCTCCAAACGACAAGTCGAATGGGGGGTTTGAAATCCTACAATAGTCAGCAGCTAACCATGATGGAGATCGGTGCCTGGATTGTCAGCTAGCAGTGTTCTCAAGAGAACGCCCGCAGGGAGACGCCCCGTAGGGATATTATCACCAAGTAGGGGTGTTTCGCAGATGAGCAGTTACCTCGCGGTCTGGCCTCGGTGTGCGAACACTTTGTTCCCTATAGGTGTTTGCATCACTTTCTCGCCCGGGTGAGAATCAGCAGAGCGCATGCATGCTAGCTTTTTCCCTCCCTGGAGGAATCGGCTAAGGGGACGTGTCGCGTCCGAACTGTACGACACGTCTCACTAAGAAGTGATCAGTTTTCTTAGTATAAGTTGCACCTGGAACTTGTTAGTAACAGATTTTCCAAACTGTAAAGGCTGAACCTCTACCGCTTGGCCACAAGAGTATAGTTTTAGACGTCTTTTCTCTTTTCTCGATCTATATAGGTGCCTACAAGGCTCGCTTGTATTGAATTTGATGTCTGGGTTAGCATCCAAAAAAATGTCTCTTAAATTCTAGATAATAGCAAGGCAACACCTGTCTTATGGGTTAAATTAAGGATTCAGAGCTTGCTATTTATTAATTGTCTTTTTATTTCTTGATATTTGTGGTATGCAAAGCCCATGGTGTTGAGAAGCCCCAGTGTTGAGAGATTCTTAATTCACGTGTCACAAGGCTTCATCTTCTCGAGGACCACCAACAAGGGCCTATTCACTTTACGCGTCTTTTCAAAGCAGAAACCATACTCGTTGGCTTAACAGCTGGTACTACAACTTTTGCGTGTCTCTTTTGACTTGTTACATGTCATACCGGTGGTAGAAAGAGAATCGCTGGAAGGTACCTTCAGACTTCAGAAGAATAGCGTACCCCGAGTTCCTAGTAGAAGATCCAACCCAATTTTCCAACTTGTTTGCAAGTAAGATTATCACATAAAGTAGAGAGTGATACTTGGAAGATGTAAATAGAAAGAAATATATAAGCATTCTATTAATATTCGCACTATCTATCCGGTTCTGTTGTTTGGTATCCCCTATTGGTATTATGCTGACTTCCTTTGCCGAATTCTGCCACTGAAGTCTGAAGTAAACGCCATCATCCAATGGACCGTGCCCCCATCTATACTCCATTGCCAATATGCCAAAGCCAATGTGATATCTCCAGGCCACCAGGCCAATTGCTCACTACCGGGTTCCATTGCATGAGCAGTTTCCAACTTTCCATCAACCTTCAATCAGATAAATAAGAAGAGAGATAGAGAGAATGCAAAGTGTCCCCCCGAATATGTAGCCGGGCGAGATGTAACGTCTGAATTGTCTGCAGTAATAATGCATTAGAGCATTGCCCTCCCCCCCACCCAGTTCTTCGCGTAGCGCCATCAAACATCCGTCATAATGTCATCCTCCACATTCTTTGGAGCTTTCATAACAGCCATCTCTTCGTGATCTTTATCCTCTTGCTGACTTAACCTTTCAAGAGTGTCATGTGGAATCGGATCCTCTGTCGGCTCATCAATGTCCATCGGTGAGCTCTGCGCACTCGACTGACTTGAAGACGTTGCGTTCTCTATGAGGCTGGAGCCTTGAGGCTTACTGGAAACAAAAAGTCCCATACTATTGGAACCACTTATGCTGGAAGCAGTGTCTGGTAGCTGTGAAGACGAAGAGGTGCTTGCAAGATCGAGGCCTAGATTCATAGCCGTCTGGTCGGAGATGTGGCCCTGGCTGGAAGAATGAGGATAAGAGGCCGCGTTTTGGGACGAACGATATCGTGAACCACTGGGTAAGCCTGTGGGCGGATTGTTGGAATTGTCTGAGGTGCCGGAGTGGGAAGCAATTTGTCTTGAAGATGGCTGGGAATTGGGATTGGCCCATGCGTATTTGGAAGAGTCACGAAGGTTTCTGGGAAGTTTGTGAAAGGAGTCATGGCCCGTACGGGTAGCTGGTCGAGCCGCTGTTCCAGAATTTGCTGCATTCCAGTCTTTGAAAGATTGGAAGACATTGGGTGCAGCTGACGGAGCTGCTTGGTTAGATCCAGGCCATTTGACTCGGCTGGAAGCAGCAGCTATATCGGCTTGTTTCCAAGGGTCGACCATTGATCTTGTTGTGACATCGTCTTCTGCTTCTTCAATTGTTTAGTGATTATTGCGGTTTTCAAAACAGATCAATAGAAGAATTTACCATGACCCCACTCCAACCCTTGCATACTAGCAGTGTCTTGGTTCAAAGCCCTGCCATCCACAATGCTGCGCTTCTCCATTTCGTCCGCTTTTCGCCAAAGATTCCACTCACTCAAACTGCCGTCATAATCGAACTTAGTAGGCCTGTCCCACAATCTCTTCAAGCCCCTCGTGATTCGACCTCGAGTCGCTCGTTCCATGTAGCCACCCTGACCGACAACCCCCTTGCGCTCCACCAACATCCTGTCAATCATCCTTGTCACCTCTCTCTTGCTAATATCCTTCTCGAAATCGTTCTTGTAGACGGAATTGTTAAGAGCCGTAGCAAATTCCAGATATGCGTTCTTTTTCGCAGCTCCAGGGGCGTCAGATCGTTTGCTACGATCTTCAATGTGAAGACCCTTAGCCATGAGACAGAGAAGGGTATGTTTCTATGGAAGGTCCCGTTAGATATTATCTGCGTAAATAAAGTGGGAGTAGAAGACTTACCTCAAAGTTGGTCCATTTGCGTGTCGTAGTGCTGGTTCGTCTATTGGGAGACATGATGTATTCCTTGTAATAGCCAATGATACGGTTACAGCGCGCTCTTGAGTTAAGATGTGTGGGTTGGATAGTGTTGTCCGAAGCTTCAAGGTACTCAAGTGTAGAAGATCTGAGCTTGAAGTTCAGAACTCGAAGATCGGGCCTCCTTCAATGTTGAAAGGTCATCCTACGCTCGGGATAAAACAAAGATCAAGAAAAGAAACGATAAAAGAGTACGCATAGACGTTGATACCGAGGCTGGTAATAAAGAGTAAGCCTGGTGGATCTAAATGTGTTTCGGAACCCTAAAAGGCTTCGTTGTTGAGGACTTGAGAGTATAAAGGCGAAGAGTCTCAAAGATGATATAACGTTTCTTTGCTGCTAGTTCATAAAGGTACAAGGTAGGTAAGATAGATAGTAAATAGATAAGAACGATACGAGGAAGATGAAATGTTTCTGAAGTTGGTAAGAGCTTTCGATAGGGGGGTTCACGTGACATAAATTCAAATTGTAAAGTACCTTAAGGTAAGATAAAGAAGTAAGAAGTATAGAAATTCACTTGGAGATTGGGTCCCGTAAGGATATAATTGCTCATATTCAAGCCAAAGTAATGCATTAGTGGAATCAAATCTCTTGAAGTACCTACAGACGATAGGGTGGTAGAGTATGATCATACTTATGATAGCGTCTAAAACGGCTACTAGGCAAGTAAGTAGCATGCAGTATACTGGAGACACAACAATGCGCCAAGGAGCATGAACTATACACCCACAACAAAAACTAGATCACAGGAGGATTTCCCCCGGACTGTCATTAACCCGTCTAGATGCCAGATATCCAACGCCGCTTAAGATGCACCCGCTTTTCACGAAAAGCCACCTAATATATACCCTGAGTGCGATATTGGAATGTGTCGTAACTAGTCGCTATTAGCAAGATATCGTGGGGAGAGACAAGGGAAATTGGAAGGCTCACAGTCGTGTGTAGTAGCTTCCCAAGGACTTGCCAATCAAATCTGTCTCCACAAACTGCTCTGCATCGTCTGCACTGAGCTGTAATTGAAATCGTTGCCGCAAGCTATTGGTTGCTTGTTGCACGCCATATGAGAAGCAAGGCATATTCGAACCCTTCCCCATTATGCTGACCAAGTCAATTAAGTAATCCGCAGATCGCCGAAGAGCTGTATGAGGTCAGAATGGCTTGGGGCATTGGAGTGTTTTTTCCTACCTTGGAAAGCCTGCTTGCATAATTTCTTGTAGTCTTCAAATGCCGGTGATCCAACCCCTCCGAGGACATCGACATAGTCTTGTGTCAATTTGAAAGGCGCAGCCTCAAAACCAACAGAGCCTGGGGAATTGGACAGCATGAATCCAAAATCAATATGAATGATGTGGCCCTCATTGTCAATGAGAACATTGCCATTATGGCGGTCTTTAAGTTGTAGAATGTAGGAGATGATACTGTATGCAGCAAGAGACCGCTTGAAAGCATCTTCTGCCGCCTTGTAGGCGTCACTATCCACTGGCCCAAAGGTTTTGACGAAATGATCTTTCAGTGTAGCAATTCGTCCTCGAGGATTCTGGCCAGCTTCAATTGTAGCGAGCGTCAAGCTCCGTTTGAGGGAGTGTAGGGAGACTCCATTAGTGATAGTTTCGATGAGGCCAGAAGATTCCCCAGTGACCAAGATCCGCATCCGCTTAACCCAGACAGGGACCTTTGCGTCCTTCCAGATCTTATCGCAAACTTGAATAAGTTGGCAAGCAAATGCCTCTTGCCTCAGATCAGCCCCTGTCTTGACGATAACACTGAGGACATCCCAGTTCTTCATCCAGCCATAGGGGGAGGTTTTTCGAATCCGCTCCTTTTTGTCATGCCAAGCTTCTCCAAAAGTTGCAGCGCTAGGGTCGTCTCTGTCACCTTTTCTTCGTACTCCACCAGTCTTCTGGTCGTTCTCCATACGAGCAGCTCCTGCACCAGCATTCAGCGTAGAATCGGCCGTCTCTTCCCCAATATCGTCGGGTCCCACAGTCGCTGCAGCGGCATTCGCATTCGCCATAATCATTTCAAATGTAGGACCAGGGGCTTGTGAGGTATCTTCTAACTCAAAGCTCTGTTCTTCTAAGCTTTGCATGCTAGCAATAATCCTTGCTCGAATTGCAGCGACCTCACTCTTAGGCCGCTTCCCGCTTGTCGACTCGAGCTGCGCCAGCATTTGTGATGCAGTCCGCATGTGAGTGGCCAACGCAGAGAAATCTGGCTGATCGGCTGCGCCATGTCTACCAGATTTGGGAAGAGTCATTTTCCGGCCCGGGCTGTTTGATCGCGAGGTTGATGCTCCAGAGGTTCTAGGAGTCGCGAGCCCAGAGAGAGTGGACAGCGTTGTGGTACCACTCGACAGTCGAGGCAGATGAGGCATTGAAGCGGTTTCCTTCGACAGAGGGCCATCGGAAAAAGACTTGATTAGTGGAGAACTTCCCAGGTCCCCAGATACAGGCTCAAAAACGCTATCAGGCGGAGTTTCAGTGACCTTAACCTCGTTTTCATGTGGTATACGTGGAGATTCCGAAAGATCAAAAATGCGCCTGCGGCCTGTTCCTTGCTCGGAAAGGAGCTTGCGCAGTAATCTCTCATTATCCGGGGTATCTGGTTCGAAGGAAAAATCATCTCTTAGTACTTCCACCATCAGCAGGTATGGGACTTTCTCCGCGCTGTTCAAGACCGTTGCCTCAGCAGGGTTTAAGCGCACGATTCGGTGGTGTCGACTTTTACCTGGTGCCCCGTCCACCAATGTTGCAGGACAAATAACGGGTATATCGACTTCAGCCGGCAAGTCCTGGGCAATAAGAGCAAGCTCGGCGCGCAACGCACTAAGACGCGCTTGTTTAGGAACAATTACCAGACGATTCGATATATCCTCCAGAGCGTTTATGAATTGTGTTTCGCAGCGGAAATAGTTTTGCCGTAGCAATTTGATCTTTTGAGAATCGCTTAACACAGATGGAGTTAATGGTCTCGGCGATGGCTGGACACGCCTTCTGCTTGGAAATTCGGTGGCTCGACGTATAAGCCCAGCAGTAGCAGGGGGAGATGGTCTTGGTACCACTCTTGGGGAGCGCGAATCAAGGAGTGGAAGAGAGGAGGAACTGAGTTGAGGATCAGCTTCTTGCAGGTTGAGATGTGGTGGCCGTCGAGCTTCTAATGCGCTCCTTCGACTTGGAGTGGGAGATTGTAGTCCATCATGGGACGAGGGTCTAGTCAACGTTGGACGGCGATCAAAAGGCGAGGAAGTATTGGGAGCGCTCGTTATCCGTGAACCCTCCTTTGACTTCTTCGTCCTTGTCGACCCCGGCGTCACTGTGTGGCTGCGAACAATCCTTCCCACCTGGCTCGGGTCCGATATGACATCTCCACTTGACTGAGGTCTGCGCGCCTGGGCAATGGCTAGGGGACCGGCCCATCGTGGAAGGAATGGCACAGCAGCGCTCGCCATAACCAAGCTCGCAAGCACCGTAACTGGGAGCACATTCTCCTTGATCTTCTCGGTCCTTGCAAGCTCCGACACTCCAAAAACAATATGCTGCACTTTATTATATATCCTCCTACAGGTCTTGAAAGAATCTGATTGTGGATTTCCGGCGAGGTCGTGTAGATAGGTTTGGAATAACCAGAATGTCTACCGGTCGCGTTAGCCATGCTATCTTAGTCACTGACATTAAGGGGCTCACAAGCAGCGCCGCATTCACAGACTCCTCGCACAGATCCAGTATAAATTCCTCCAGAGCCATGGACTCATTGTTGACGCTCACGATGAGATGACATAACTGCGGCAGAAAGAACTCAATCTCTTCATAGCTGAAGTGTCGCAACTTTGAGCAGAGAACGTAGGTGATTCCCACATGTTCCGCATAACGTCTGTCGCGAGGTATTAGCTTTTTGATGGTGTGACAATGGATGCGAGATGGGTTCCGTACGAGAGGTAGGCTACAGAGAGAAAGGGGTCCTCGTTGAAGACATCGCTATCGAGGAATCTCCTCAACAAGGACCAAGACATTGGAAAAGATTGAACGGTGAAGAGAAAAGTTGGAGCTGAGGCGCGATGCCTCTAATAATCTCGACATCAACAGGTATGTCGGAGGCAGTTTAGCACGGCTGGGCAAGCCATGTAGAGGTAGAGGTTTGAACGGCGCGACTTTCTGGACAATGTCAATGTGGTCAAGTCGAGTATATCTGTGATAAATTCTGATTGGTGAGTATTTTACCGTTCGATTGCCGATGCTCTAGCGGCCGCTAGCCTCTACTCCAATGGAGCAGGCCCCTCCCCCTTTATCCGTATCACGTGATTGTCCTCAAGAATCATGATCTATTTACATCTAGGTAGATGGTCTACGGAATACAAACATAGAGATCGCTTTGAGATAGAGAAGTCCTTCCTAAGAACCGTAACACGGTACTGTCTAGTGCTCCGACACAAATACACCCGCCATTCCCATACCCTGTAACAGATTAGTCAGTGAGTTCTTGCTAGGCATATTATCCATGAGGGGTAGCTCTCTTACCGTTCCAACACACATCGACGTGACTGCAATCCTTTTGTCTTGTCTTCGCAACTCAGACAACGCTGTCACGACTTGACGAGCACCTGTACAACCAAGTGGATGTCCTAAAGCACTACAAACCATCGTAAGTCCAGTTTCTCATAAGTGTAGGAAGCCTTTCTTACATTGCACCTCCTCTTGGGTTGACCTTTGCTGGATCAAGACCGAGCTTATCAACGCAGTATACCCCCTAAATCGATATCAGTACATACTTTACCATATAGTATCAATCAAGTCTTACCATAGAAGCAAACGCCTCATTGATCTCGAACACATCCACGTCAGAAATACTCAAGCCCGTCTTCTCGAGGATCTTCGGGATTGCAATACTGGGTCCAATCCCCATGATACGTGGCTCCAGCCCAATAACTGTAGCACCACAGAACTTGCCAACGATGGGCTGTCCCAATTGCTCAGCTCGAGAACGCTTCATCAGCAGGACCGCCGCGGCTCCGTCGGTAATCTGCGATGCGTTTCCACCTGTTGTGGCACTGGGACTCCACTGGGGGAACGCGGCGCGAATCTTTCCCAGCGACTCCGCGGTCGTGCCATATCGAATTCCATCGTCTTGAGTGATTGTCTTCACAGAAACCTGGCCAGTCTTGGGATCTTTCCACTGGACTGTGACGGGGACGATCTCATCAGCGGACCAACCAGCTTTCTGGGCTTTCTCTGCCTTCTGGTACGAGGACGCTGCAAAGGCGTCCATGGCCTGGCGCGTGACACTGAACTGTCCTGCTACGTTCTCTGATGTCTGGCCCATAGGCTGGGTGTTTTGAGACGCAATGGGGTGGTTCAAAACCTTATCACTCATTGGGGGAGCGCCATTATCGGGGGTAGTGCTCATGCTTTCCGCACCTACCGCCAGACCAACATCAATGGAGCCTGCGATGATCTGATTGGCAATATTCTGCACAGCCAGTAGCCCCGAGGAGCAGAAGCGGTTGGCCACGGAGGCGGCCGTTGTGATCGGAAATCCTGCTGCGAGGACTGCTGATCGAGCGGCGTAAGCTTGCCCGACAGCGAGGACATTTCCAACACAGACATCTTCCACCAAAGCCGGGTCAAGCTTTGACTTCTCACGCACGGACTAGAAGAGTTATTAGAATTAATACAAAAGGTGAAATGAAATGGTCCCAGTACCGTCAACAGCGAAATCAAGAGATCATCTAAAGGAGTGTCTTTGAGACCGCCTTTCCGCGCCTTGGTGAGAGGTGTTCTCACAGCTAACGTGATGACCTAAATGCATTAGCCAGAAGCCTATAAATTCCCGAACTTTCCTCACAATATCATCCGGGTTCTTCTCCAACAGCTTGCTTTTTCCCGACGCCTTTGAGGGATTCAAATGTCCCATCACAGTGGATAGTCTTTCCCCGGCAGAAGCCATATTCGTAGATTGGCCTCTCAGAGACAATGCCTTCAAATCCTATGAAGTGTATTCTATAAGAAAGGCCGGATTGCAAGAGTCGAGAGAGGGATAAGAGATGTTGTCGCGAAACACGGGAATCCCCCACACCCCGCGGTCCCGCCTCCACATTATATATGTTCCCCCGTCGGCAGTTCGCGATAGCCGGCCGCCGAGGCATAAAGATGCCCGACCTCGTGGCCGTACTATAAACAAAGCATCAGATAATAAATACGAAGGCCAATTTGCCTTCTCGGCATTATTCGTATTTTCCTCTCCTTATTTCACATGAAAGAGCAATGGCTACTTCTACTATACCGTTGATCTCCGCCGCCGCTCTTGCAACGGGCGCCTACCTCAATGCTAGACTCGGCATCGGGCTCGATCTTAAACAACTAAGCTACGATCGGGAATGGCAGATTCGTCTGGGACAGAGACTTCAAATTTTGGGTGATACATGCACCCTTTATCGTATATTCGATATCGTGAAGCCAGATATCGAAGCTCTATGGTTTGAAGGGAGGACGTGGACTTATGGACAGCTCAAAAATGGTAAGGACTGATCGAGTGATAACGGTTTTTTATACATTGCTATGCTATTATCTTTGTAGATTTTTGTTTTTGGTTTATTCTTTTGAGGCGTTTCTAATGACAGAGGTATAGTGGTTATTCGGTTTGCTGCGTTCCTAAGTGAGAAGGGCATTAAGTCCAAGGACTTCGTTGCCGTCTTTACGACCAATTCCCCGGAAATGGTCATCACGGTGCTGGCCCTCTCCAAACTAGGGGCTGTGGCTGGTTTGATAAACACCAATCTTCGAGGTATTGCGAGATATCTCGTCATCTGTTATTGATCGTGAGCTGACTTTGGGTCCAGATGACACTCTGAAGCATTGTTTGGATATCTCAACCGCTCAGACAGTAATCTCTACCCCTGATTTGTCGGGATTTGTTAATGGAGACTTAAATCATTTCTCCATAAACCTCTCCTCGTTCCAGGATTTCCCTCCAGCAAGCAATGCCACGGTGACCCCAGTGGACTTGAACTCTCTCCCTACTCCCTCCGTGGTAGCTCCACCCGCGAAGGCTACTCCCAAGGACCTCTGCTGTCTAGTCTACACCTCTGGTACAACCGGGAAGCCCAAAGCCTGCGCCGTCCGCAACATACAAATCGCAATCGTATCCAACCCTTTAGCACAGGATATGCGGGATGTCAAGAAGTACTTCCCGCTACGGACCTACTCGCCGCTGCCGCTCTTCCACGGCACGGCCCTCTTCACAGGTCTCTGCTACAACATCGGCACCTCGTCCACCTTCTGCCTGGCCCGCAAGTTCTCCACGTCGCGCTTCTGGAAAGACGTCGCCGAGTCCCGCGCCACGCGCATCCTGTACGTCGGCGAGCTCTGCCGCTATCTCGTCTCGGCCCCGCCCTCGCCCTACGACCGCGCCCACTCTTGCATCGTGGCGGGCGGCAACGGCCTCCGGGCCGAGATCTGGGAGAAGTTCCGCGAGCGCTTCAACATCCCGGAAATCAGGGAGTTCTACCGCTCGTCAGAGGGCGTCGCAAAATTCGATAATTTTGGGAAAGCCGCGGCCGGGGCGGGCAAGCTTGGGTTCGCCGGTCCCATTAGAAGGTATTTTGAAGACACCACGTTTATCGTGAAGACCGATCCGGCGACAGAACAGGTTTACCGCGATCCCAAAACGGGATTCTGTGTCGAGGCCGGGTATGGAGAGGCTGGGGAGGCTATTGGTAGAGTCAAGGATAGGTCGATGCTGACGGAATATCTAAACAATCCCTCGGCGACTGAAGGGAAGCTCTTGAGGGACGTGTTCGCAAAAGGCGACTGTTTCCAGCGGATGGGCGACTTGCTGCTACGGGAATCATCGGGCTGGGTCCAATTCCACGATCGAATGGGCGACACGTTCCGGTGGAAAGGGGAAAATGTGAGTGCAGGAGAAGTGCGAGATCACATTGCGAAGCTTGCTGGTGTGCAGGATGCGGCGGTATATGGTGTGAAACTTGCCGGGTAAAACGAGCCAACGCAATCAAGCCCTCTCGAGACAACCCCTTGCTAATGAAAGACTAGCTACGATGGACAAGCTGGAGCCGCAGCTATCACACTCGATTCGTCGTCAGAGGAAGCATTCATGAAGCATCTCTATAGCAGTCTAAAGAAGACTGGGCTCCCAGCCTATGCTATACCGCGCCTTGTGCGAATAACACCCGAGTACGTATACCTCCTGAACAATGGAGCGAAAGCGCACTAATCTCAATATCACAGAATCGAAGCAAATGTAACCTTCAAGAAGGCGAAGATGGAGCTGGTGAAGAAGAGCTGGGACGAGAAGGCAGAGGGTAATAGAGATAAGCTGTATTGGCTCAACGGCAAAACGTATCAGAGACTCGATGGATCGAGCTGGGACGCAATTAAGCATGGAAGGGCAAAGCTATAGAAGATCGGGAGAGAAGCGGTATATTAGAATCTAGACAAGTTCAAATACTTAGTAATTTACTCGAATGGTTCTGGCCACTTGGTAAACATCATCAGGAGATTCGAGGGCTACAAAAGCAAGACGATAGCAGTAGCAATACCAATAGCAACACGCTGTGTAATAATAATCATTTAATTCCCACTTGTTATTCACAACTGCATTCTACCTCCTGTTTGCCCCTGATTTACAGTCAAAACTAGGGATGTGCTTGTGAGAAACTGCATGCAAACCACTAGAGTTGCATGCGGACTGATATATTTATGTTTATTGTAAGTCTATTTTCAAGAACCCGAGTAACCGAATCCCAACTCGATCCCGCAACTTATCCAACCTAGATCCTAACGCCGTTCAAACCGTTGACCAAGGTCTCATCCACACCGTTGATTCCCTCCTCCTGCACCACTTCAGCTGTAATCTTCTCCAGGCACCCGGCTGCCGCCGCGACGAACCCCAGGTACGGCTTGCTCGGCTGCAGTACCCGAGATAGGTATTCTGGATGGAATTGTACACCGACGAACCAAGGATGATCCTTAAGCTCAATAATCTCCATCCGCTCCCCCTTGTCATCTTTGCCAACAAATTGCAAACCACCTTCCGTCAGTCGTTCAACATATTCTGGGTTGACTTCATATCGGTGTCTATGCCTCTCGTGGATTTCCTTCTTCTCCCCATAAAGTTGTCTAAGACGTGACCATTCCGAACCTTCCTGGAACAGCGTTGGGCGAATACCCAACCTCATCGTGCCTCCGAGATTGACCTTATCGATCTCCGGCATGAAGATCACGACCGGATCAGCACACTGCTCGTGCAGTTCGGCCGAACTCGCTTTCGTGATGTTACATACATGGCGCGCGAACTCGATGACGGCAATCTGCATGCCCAAGCAAATTCCTAAATAGGGTATCTTGTTCTCACGTGCCCACTTCGCAGCTTGAATCATGCCTTCTGTGCCACGATGCCCGAATCCACCAGGGACAAGAATTCCGTCCGCTGTGCAGACTTCGTGCCAAGCTTTGTGGAATTCGGCTGGGTTGTCCAACTTTGCCTGGTCTTCAAGGTTTGAAGCATCGACCCAGATTAGGTTGAGTTTCTTACCACAGCGCATGGCAGAGTGTTCGAGGGATTTGATGACGCTCAGGTATGAATCGTGTAGGTTGGTGTATTTTCCCACCAGAACGATCGATACCGTGTCGAAGAGGCGGTCTTGCTGAGTTGTGAGTTCCTTCCACTTTGTCCACGTTCTTTGTCCACGGTCGACAAGCGCTTTAGTTTTGGGGACACTATCGAGATTCAGGATGCCGCGGATGGTGGTTATGAGGCCTTGTCTTTCAAGAAGCAAGGGGACGTGGTAGGTCGAAGAAACGTTGTGGACTGCGACTACCTGCTCTGGCTCGACTTGGCAAAACATGGCGATCTTTTCAATTGTACTGTCTTCCAGAGGAATGTCGCATCGGCATGCAATCTGGGGATGTCAGTACTCATCAAGCATTGCTTCTCACAAGAACCTACAAGATCAGGAACTAATCCTGCCCTTCCAACATCTCTGATAGCTTGTTGTGTGGGCTTTGTCTTTTGCTCGCCCTGAATGACCGGGACCAAAGAGACATGAATTTGCATGAAGTTGCCCTTTCCAGCACGTCTCTTTAATTGTCTCATCGCCTCAATGAAGGGCGCACTCTCAATGTCGCCAACTGTACCACCCAACTCGATAATACAAACATCAGGAGACTCGTTTGTATCGTCAACAGGGATCCTCGCGACCCTCTCAACCCAATCCTGAATGGCGTCTGTGAGGTGCGGCACAACTTGCACCGTTTTCCCAAGATAGTCGCCGCGACGTTCACGTTCGATTACGTGCTGGTAGATCTTGCCAGTTGTGATGTTGTTCTCTCGAGTGAGTGTGATGTTGAGGTAGCGCTCGTAGTTTCCAAGGTCGAGGTCGACTTCACCGCCATCATCGAGAACAAAAACTTCACCATGCCTACGGACACATTAGCCCAGTCGCAGGATTTACGTTATGCAGAAGGCTTACTCTGTAGGTGCCATAGTACCGGCATCGACATTCATGTAAGGATCGATCTTAATTGAAGAGACGTGCAAAGCCAGTCAGCAAGAGAACTCGGTGTGGACTTTGGGGGGTACATATCTTCAACCCAATGGTCTTCAACAACAAACCGGTCGAAGAAGCTGTGATAGTCGTCACGTATCAGCCCACCATACCAATTGGATCCGCCCATTTTTTCACCCGAATATTCAACATGGATTTCGCGTTGGGGAGCATACCAATAACGCCCTTCCCAATCCCCGAGATGACACCTACAAAACATCGTCAGTCCACATTATTTTCGGTCGAAAAAAAGGAGCATTGTAATGCTTACCTCCAGAAACAAGTACATACTTCATCTTGGCGTCTCTTGAGAATTACAGGTGCCCGTCCTGGCCGTTGCCAGAGGGAAAGAGAGAAGAGAAGGAATTTCTGCTTCGCCAGTTGTATTTTCTTGGGTCGGCGCGCCGAGTTAAACCCTTTTCGGCACCCCGCGTTTTGCTTTTTGGCGGGGCAAAACGGCAGAAAATAAAGTATGCAGGGCTACCGATAAAACCTGGATCCTCAGCCTCGTGAGCCTTCACACATTCTAAGTTGAACAGCGATGCTTCCAGTGGAGCAAAGTGGTGATAATTCTCTATACAGGCGGCAAGTTGCCGTCTTGATAAATGCCAATGTCAATGCCAATGTCAATGTCAATATCCACACATAAAGTGCTAGTCCCCCGTGGTATCTAACTCCTCCTGCCGCCAAATCCCATGTCATATACCATACTTTTCATAATATACCTATCCCTAAAGGCCATCGGGAAGACTTGTACCATCATAATATAGTTTGAAAGAAAACAAATATCAATAGCACTTTATCCGTTTGGGAGTCCCTGTTATCTCACTGCCCTCGCTACCGTCATGATCCTCGTCGTCCAATGGATTCCCCACCTCCTCCTCACTATGAGGGGTGGAGGCATTCGTCGTCGCATTACCCTTTTTAACTGGGATTAGGCACCCTTGGGCCTTCAAGCATTTCGTCAATTCGGTGCTTGCCCGCATGCCTTTGAAGTCTTTGGCATTGTAGACGGCAAACGGTTCGCTCTTGGTCGTTGCGCATATAGGAAAACTGAATCCGGCCTTCATTTTCTGCGCATCCAGCACAACAAGCTTGAATTTGAGATAGTAGGTGCCAGCAGTTCTCACAGAAAGGTCTGTAAAATGGAAGAAACATTGTTCCCGGTTCTCGGTATCTTTGCCATAGAAATGCGCCCCCACGAGTGTCCCGACTAGGCGTCTCTGTGGCTTCCTGTCCGATGCAGCCATCATAGTCTCGTCTTCATCAGTCACTGGATTCCACAGTGAACAATGCACCACATAGAGTGACGAGCGGAGTTTTGCAGTGATTTCCTCTGGACTGGCCCCCGGTTGGTCTATTCCTAGGACAAGAATTGGCGGAGGATCAATCACTCGACGATCTCTCTCGCCAAAACCACAAGCGCGAGCGGATTTGGGTTGCTGCCGGACCGTGATGCTGTATGTGGGTGGAGGTCGATCAAGATTTCCACTGATAGGTTAGGAATGAGAATCTAATTGTGAATGCGGCACGACATACCTTGGGGTTCCGCTCAGGAGTCCGGATATAGGGATGGGTTTTGATTGAGTCGCTTGTGGTGGGCGTTCTTGCAGCATGGGTAACGTTGGTTGTTGGTTTTCTCGAACGGCATCGGACTGCGTCTGTTGTTCGCGGGACTGATTTTCCAATGATGCTGAAGACCTATTATTAACATGAACATGAACCTTTAGGGTGTCCGCCTTTCTCTGACTTATTTTTCTTGCCAGCCGCCGCTGAACAGGTGGTGTATGGCTCAATGGCGCTCTTGGGCTTTGAGAGTTGTCGAGCGTTACAAGCTGGGGATCCGCTCTGTATTGCGAAGAATATGGGAGGCTGCCGGCCTGGGCCGGGTGGAAAGCATGGGGAGCCGGAACAGAAGGATTTATGTCACTGGTATATGAAGGATAATTCGGATCTTGGTATGAGGAGGGGTAGGAAATTGGCGAATATTGGCTGGATCGAGGATCCGGTCCATTCTGATGTTCCCGCCGCGGCTGTATGGCAGAGACTGCGGGCAATTGCAGTCTGCCTTGCGAAATAGAGTCTGATGTATATGGATTTGCAGGCCGTGGAAGGAGTATACTCGAAAGGCCATTTGAGGTGCCTGCTGAAGGCATGGTGTTGCGCACTGGTGGAGCTCTCCAACCGTGGGCCCAGGATATATATTTGTCTGCGAACCTACTTAAAAGGCGCGGTTACACAAGAGCAGGTTGTTGCGGATGGCCAGGAAGTGAGTGTCCTTGACTGGGATACTGGATACTGGGATACGGGCGGTTGCATGGCCGGCAAATCTTCAACGGTAATAAAGGGATTCGTCGAACGTGGCAGCATCCAAGCCTCAAGCCTCAATATCCAGTGCCTGCGTGTCTGTCGGTTGTCGTGTCTTCCCAAAACGGGATCAACGGTCCCAGCCGGGACAGCTTGGAATTCCACTGGGGGGCCCGAGATTTCAAAGGGTCGTCACCTTGTTGGTCTGATTGGGAGAAGGTCGGAACATGATTGTCAGTTGGAAGTCATAGTGGTGCCATGTTAATTCCAGCGGTTCAATCGCGCAACCGAGCAACCGAATTGGGCGGGAATTGGGTTGCATCCAGGAAAATAGGCGGGGCGGTTCCTGTCGTACTGTATTTGCGGGAGGTCTGGGAGCGATAAGGAGGGGGGGACGACGAGTCGGCTACCGAATCACTTCGAGAGGACCATTCCCGGGTTTTCGGGTCGAGGAGGGGGCAGGAGGGGACAGGAATGGACAGCACATGTACGCTGCTGTTGTAAATGTGGTAAGCAGTATCATTGGCTTGTCGACCCGCGGAGGGTGTCGCTGGTTTCCGGGACGGCAGATCGAGATTTCTATGGTTTATCTCCCAAGAGCCGGGTCAAGCATAAAGGACGGGGAGGAGAGGATTCGGAAGAAGAAAAGGGGAGAAAGGATCCAAAATCAGGATGAGAATTCGGATTAAAGAGCAATGTTCTTTTTATCATTCAGTTGATTATAGTAACTACTGTCTCTGTTCATTATTTTATTTTCATTTTCTGGGTTTTGGATTTGGGATTTCTTCAACTCCGCATTCTGTCCCAGCGACCAGGAAAACACCACACGCACAAGTCCGCAACATCTCAGGGGCTCGCGGGCCACGACTTTACTTACTGCGCACTGCATCCTAGCGGCCTACCTACATACCGCCCTGGTCCTAGAAATCATAACATAAGATTCATGTGATAGGATGCAGATGTTCCCAGGGTCTGGAAATCCCAAATTGCCTTTATATTACCCAGTAACCCAGCTTCAGACGACGAGAACTAGAACCCGTTCCATGGGCAGGGCAGAATCTTGTGCCTGCAATGACTCTGTTTTCTGAAAAGAACACCTTTTCCTATCTGGTTTCAGGTAAACAGCATCTGTCTGACGTGGCTTTGGTGCCCACGACTCCACAAGGACCACAAGCCAGCGCTTCTCTGCATCGCATAGGTATGCACGTGACATGCACGGAGTGGGCATGGCAATAGAGCTTTTTATCCTGAGCCAGAGGGCTATAGTCTGTACTGTATGAAGAAGTATGAATGAATAGCTTGCATGGGATCTTTCCTGCATTTTCCCCTTTAACGCCCCTCCTCGAGATCATGCGACGAAGTTGCGCCAATAGGTATCCTGCTCATGAGGATTTCTTGACCGGGTTATTTACCTACTGCGACTCGTCTCCTGCTTCTTTTCTTTTTCCCCCAGAGATCTACATATCCCGGATAGTGGCGCACTCAATCTCTAGTACAGTACGGAGGTGCTGACAGGATGCGGCGACGCCGAAGGACGGGATCCTCCGTAGAGTCCAGAAAGTAACAAGACTAGATTGTTATCTAGCACAAGAACCACTGCAAAAGAGCTGCTTGGGAGCTATGGGTCGTTGTACCTTGTATATATGACATATATATGTACATATATATAGCGGTGAAGTGGGAATCGGGAATCGGGAATCGGGACGGGGCGCTGGGCATATGGGAAGAGTGTGGGATAGTGGGTTGGGGGAATGGGGTAGAGAGGGAGGGGGTTCATCATTATTGGCTGTTTATACCTGTCCGCAAAGGATTCCAAATGAGCCCTGGAAACAGGTCCCCTTGAGGCTTAAGCAATCCTTTGGAAGAAAGGGTTCAGTGACTGGCGTTTATCATTTATCCCCTTGGGCGAACCAATTTAGACGTTCATGCGAGCATCCCGAAATGCAGAGGAAAGAAGAAAGAATTGGGCATTCCTCGCTGCATAGAACTGGCTGATGCACTGTCATTGGGTGGGAGGGGGAAACACTGGGGATGAACACTGGTCACCGCCATTCGGTATTTGAAAGGTTTGGATGTAACAAAAAGCATGCACGGAACTGACTCCTCGTCACTGCACCGTCAGTAGTCAAGCGTTGATAGCATTATAATCTTGCAAGGGACCGGCAGTAGGTCATTAATCTGGATGCAGAAGATATGCAGATATCTGCATCGTTAAAGACTTCTCAGCTATGAAATTCTCCTTGCGCCCACTGAACAGATGCCGCTCATTCTTGTTACTGAAACTTCGCCAGGCGGAAGTAGCGCGATTTCTTCACATGTTTGCACTTGTAAAATCGAAGCATTGGCAAAATAGATCTTTCACGGCCCCAACACCCTGCTTCCGACTTACAGTTTACCATCCATTATACCAATTGCACCTGCCCTCTACTTCCGTATTAACCTTTTATTTTCCGTCACTTAGAATGCGAACACTTGATCCTCTAGCTTGCTGACAGGCTTGGCCTTCTTGAATCCCAATCCCTCGGATGCCTTCTTCATGGCGCTGATCATTGGAGGTGGTCCACAGAGCAGGAGCTTGACATCGTCCGCTGGCTTAGGCAGGTATTTCTTCAAAAAGTTAGCATTATGATCTATTGGACGCAACAGGTAACATACCGTAATCATTTCAGGAGTAACGAATCCGACGCCTCCCTCCCATTTCTCAGGAGGGTTGTTCAGAACATAGTGAACTCGGAATCCCTTGTCCTCTTTCGCCAACTTGTCTAGATCATCTTTCAACAAGATGTCCTCCTTGTTGACATTGGCGAAGATCAGATCAATCTCAGTCTTATCTCCGGTAGGACGACCTCGGATCACAGCACGGATAATCTGCAACATGGGAGTGATTCCAGTTCCTCCAGCAATCATACCGAAATGTCGGACCATGTTCGGAGTGTAGACCATAGCACCTTTAGGGCCTCTAACCTTGATTGATTGTCCAACAGAGAGAGATGCCATGTACTTCGAGATATTGCCGGTGGGGTAGGACTTGATAAGGAGGTCGAAGTAGCCGGGTTGGTGGTCGCCAGAGATTGGGGTATAGGATCGTACAATTTCTTTCGACGTACCATCCGGCTGAGGGAGAGTCGCTGCGATCGAGATGTGTTGACCGATAGGCAGGCCGAGAACTGCAGTTGGAGATGGAAGTTTGAACCGGTAGCTGCGATTGTTAGTGGGCTGTCTTGAACGAGTCTGGATGCATTCGACTCACATGGCTACATTGTGGGAGATGACGGTCTTCTCCGTGAGCTCAAATTCTTGAAACTCAGTGGGTTTGAGGACCTTTTGGACACCTAAAGATATTGTTAGTCGCATGTTCCCTAGGCCCTTGGGAGAACCTCAGGGGACGGATATTGTTCTTACTGTTACCACTCCATAATTTGTACCCTGAGATGACCGCTGCAAGCACGACGGCATAAGGAACCCATTCGCGTTTGACAATCAAGCATCCGAGGACAAGGAGGCCAGATGGGATGTATATGCCATCAACATATTTCTTGGAGAGAAGGGAAGACATTTGCGGGTGCTGCTGTGGGAGACGCTGGAATCCGGTCTGTACGAGGAGCAATGAGTTGGTGATGGTCGTTTGAAGCCAGATCAGCTTTCACGTGGGGGAGCTCCTCGATACTTGGTACCAGCGGAATAATGGTTGTCCGTCAACGGCTTCTACGTGTTGAGGATCCGGGGATCTGGGGACCCTTTAAAGATATACGAGGCTCGGTTAAGGATTTACGCTTCACACCAAACTTATCCCGAAGCAGTTATCACCTTCGCAACGTCGACCACTCTTCTACTACTGTGGTACATTGTTGACAGGGAGGTTGGGGATTTCTCGGGATCTCTTTCTCTTTTTATTTTCGGGTTTCTCTTTTCTACCGCGAAACCCCGCGGGTTAGGGCTTAGTTGGAGGGGTTGGACCGTTGGAGGGACCCGGGAAGATATCGATGGACTCGGAAAGAAGATAGACACGCCGTCAATAGTTACCCCATACGGAGCACTCCGCACGCCCCTCGGTCGGATTGATCAATTATATCCCATATATCTCAAAAGCACAGTAGAGAGACCCGACGTATTCGACAGCGGGTGCGGACATATACAGCGTCGAAGGGAAGGAAGTTTACCAAATATATTCATGTCAGCGTGAGTGTTGTTGCAGTCAGCCCTTGACACCCAACACCGACGTCAAGGATGGGGGATATAAAGGCAGCAGTGGGGGCCATCGGTGTGGAAGACACTCCATTTCCTCTGACTGATACCGATCGGTGGGTTCTCTCACAGACCGACAGTCAATTCCGTCTTCATGACTGGGAGGAACTGAAAGGGATCATTGGTGAGGATACTTCTCACTGCTTGTCTTAATCTTATGCTTCTTCGCACTCTTTCTCTTACCTGCGTGCTTCAATTCGGTTCGAACGTGGTTCACGTGGCCTGGCTGGAGTCAGCAAAGGAGTCTCATCGGTTGCTTTCAAACCCCGCAGAAAGAGAGTCCTTGATGACTTGTTCTAAATAACTTCTTAGAAACAAACAATCTTTCCGTCCTCAAACGGAAGCCCTCGGACCTCCGCCGGTATATGGAATGGACCCAGAAGGTGAAGGCCGAGTATGGCTCCATAACCAACTATCTCCTTCAACATCGGCTGCCGTGGGGCTCCCCACCCTTCAAATATAACTCACCCGTCCCCTTCGAGGATCCCTCGGACTATAAGATCTTGATGAATGACTGGCCGTATGGCCTCACGGACGATATCACGCATGTCGTGGTCTGGTCCAAGACCCCAATCCCAACAGATGAGAAGACCGGGGATGTGACGGAAGAGAGTAGAAGGATCATTGAAGAGTTCGTGAGGAGAACATTCGTAGAGAGGCTGAATGGGGATGCAGATAGAGTTATGTGGTTCAAAAACTGGGTCCAATTGCAAAGTGTCCGGGCCTTGGAACATGTTCATGTGCTAGTGAAGGATGTCAAGAGGACTGATATAGAATTCTGGACCGGCGAGAAGCCATGATGTATGCCTGATAGATTCTCCATATATACCGCAAGTCATCTAACTTTCAAGTCTTGATTCTTGCGGAATATTGAATCTGCAATGTATCCAGGAGGCCGTCATTCCCTGCCATCCAGTGCTGCGAATCTGAAGTGGACTTGGCAAGGCTGGCAAGCATGGACCAGGAATTTGTTTGAATGTCCCACATTGACCCTGGACTCCTCACGCAGCTCTCCTCTGCTTTCTATTTCCTGCTACCTTTTGCTCTTCCGGCATCTGGCCCGTTGGGGCACCACCCATCATTCCCTTGGCCATGCCCAACAATCCATACCCCTTATAAGCACCATAAATCGGCACGACACTCCAAACGATCCAACCCCAGTTCCCAAATATCATCACGGAGATCAGAGAGAACCATGTAACCCAAATAACGTCGAACATATATTCTGTCAACCCCGGCGCTGCGAGGTCTTCTCCCGAACTCTTCAAAGCTTTGGTGGCGGGGTCGAACTTGGGCCTGCCGGTCGTCTCAAGAATGTACTCAGCGATCAGAGAGGGAATCGAGAGGAGGACGTAGGACAAGATCGAGCGGCGCTTGAAAACCAAGTTGAAGAGGATGAAGAGCGCGTTGAAGGAGAGGCTTCCAATGTGGAGGTTGTTGAGAGTGCTGATGTTGGCTTTCGCCCGATCTTTCTTTGCTTTCTGTGCCATATCAACAGCTTCTTATTGAGATAGGAGTGTCTTCAAAAGAGATGTCGTGATTGTGTCAGCGGTATTCGAGAGAGCTGGGGGGATGCCCAGGAGTGAACTGTCGTGTGCTCTTGACAGAAGATGCGACAGATGGATGCTGCGACGCAATTGGAAGAAGAAAGCCAGGCCGAATGCCTTGTTTGCGAAAAGGTCAAGTACGGCACAAGTGAAGCCTCTCAAGAATGCCAACCCTATAGACACCCGCGTAGGATGAATGAATGAATTGAGGACATGCGAACTGGAACTGGCGAGGCTGAAGAGAGCTTCTTGGCCCCCGCTTACCTCAGCTGCGGCGATTGTTGCTAGGGGAGGTTCGACGCTCGCGACCCAATGAATCTCTACCCGCCACGAACCATGAACCATAACACCAGCGGAGCGCATCAATAACGACAAGGGAACCTCAAACAATATTCGCTGATCCAGTGCGCCGTGATATCATCCACCCTCTCCAATCTTACCCCGCCCTTCCTTCCACGACGACCGCGTTTGGGATCTCACCTTTATCATTTTCGCGTGTGGCTTCACTTCTTCTCACTCTTGTTATTCCTTTGAACACGGTCCCGGCGGCGCGGATTTGGCGATTTTGCACCGCAGTAGAGCTCGATTCCTTCTCTCAACTTCACTTTTACCTAATTCTAATGTCTGCCGAAGCTTGGTAGCGACTCTTCGCGCTATAGATCGGAAACAAACCTTACCTATTTGCTCGACACGACCCGAGTAGCTTGGGAGAAAGATCTGCCCATACGGCGTGAGACAAAGAACGAACGGTACTCGAGGCCAAAAGATCAAACGCAGTTGTCGAAACACATCGTCGGCTACATGGCTAGACCATTATAACGGTTTACATATTTGGTTCATTCGTGCTGTCTTCTTCACGGACTGTCATCATGGCTCCAACAAATACCTGCGTGACGAGCCAATTACGGCAGCTCATCCACTACCACCTTGATAACAACCTGCTAAAGAACGCTCTCTTCTTTGCTGAACGTCTAGCAGCTTACGACCCCAGATCAGCAGAATCGGCATACCTCGTCGCGCTGTGCCATTTACGGCTTGGTGATCATGCATCGGCTTTCGAGTACAGCAACCCCGCAGGATTGAGGGGAACACACCTTGGATGTGCGTATGTCTTTGCGCAAGCGTCGCTGGCTCTGGATAGGTTCAAGGAGGGAATAGTGGCCCTGGAGAAGAGCAGAGGGCTGTGGGGAGGGAAGAATAGCTTTGGCAAACATACACAATCGACACGAAACGCTTATGCTGATGCGGCCGCTGTCAACTGCCTATTGGGAAAGCTTTACTACGGACATAACGACCAAAAGAAGGCTATTAGCAATTTCGAGGAGGCATTGAAGTTGAATCCATTCATGTGGGACGCATTTACGAATCTCTGTGACATGGGCACCAAGCTCAATGTGCCAAATATCTTCAAGATCAGTCCTGAGATGGAGGCAATTCTGAAGAGCAATGTCCCCGAGCAGTGGGATACACAACAACCGGCAAAGGATACGACCCTTTCGACTATGCTCGACCACGCACAGAATAGGCCTGGAGCGAGACCCACAGCGAGCGTCGACCCTGCAGATCCGTTTAGTAACGTCTCATCACGAAGCTTTGCGGGAGGATTATTCTCGAGTTTTGGCGCGCAACAGAAGCTGAATGAGAGTAATCCAAGTTTAACCAACCTCCCGGCGGCCGGGGGTGGAGGCATTGGCCCGGAGGCCATGGAGACGCCAACTGGACCAAGCGCTTCCATCGATGTCTCACTTGCCCCTAACCGAAAAGATGCGTACCATATCGAACCACCTCAAGCACCAGCTCGAAAATCTCGAACAATTCCAGGCCTTGGCATGGATTTCAGTATGGATGCTCCAAAAATGAGTCGCACAGTGTCTACAAGACGACTACAGAAAGCCACAGAATCTACGGAGGACCCGGCAACCACCCAAGCTACACGCAATCATAATTTACATGCTGCGGGGGGAGAGAGAAAGCGGACGGTTTCAGGACAAGTCGTGCCAAGACAAACGTCTGAAGAACCGGGAGCGCCTCAAAGAAGAAGTGTCAGATTGATTAATCAGTTCAGGCCGGCGAGTAGCAAAACGTCAACTAACGCCCCATCAGTCGGGCCAAATCCAGGACGAGAATTGAAAAAGGCAAGGCCGCCAATATCGAAGATCATGAGGCCTGGGTCGAGTACTACTACCGTGGGTCGACAGGTCAGCGGAAACAGGAAGCCGATGGAGGATTCTATGGACATAGATCAAAAGGAGCCAAACATCAAAGCCTCCAATCAGACGGCTGCTACTCTCACGCAGCCGAAGCCATCAGAAGCTGACCTTACGAAACAGGAGGAAGCTCTACGTTTTCTTCTTGACTTGTGCAAGAAGCTCGGATGCGGTTACTTTGCCTTGTCCCAGTTTCAGTGCCTGGAAGCATTGCAGATCTACAGTGGACTTCCTCGGGCACAACAAGAGACCCCTTGGGTGATGGCACAGATGGGACGCGCACATTACGAGCAAGCATCCTATGCTGAGGCTGAGCTGTACTATAAACGGATACGTCAAGTGGCACCCACTAGATTCCAAGACATGGAGATCTATTCCACGATTCTCTGGCATCTAAAACGCGAGGCTGATCTCGCATTCCTGGCTCATGAGCTTGTTGATTCCTCCTGGCTATCTCCCCAAGCTTGGTGTGTGCTGGGAAATTCCTGCTCACTCGCCAGAGATCATGAACAAGCACTTCGCTGTTTCAAGCGTGCCACGCAACTCGATCCTAACTTTGCATATGCTTTCACACTTCAAGGCCACGAGCATGTTGCGAACGAGGAATACGACAAAGCACTTACATCCTATCGACAAAGCATAGCTGCAGATCCACGGCATTACAATGCATGGTACGGACTTGGGCGCGTCTATGAAAAGCTTGGTAACTATGACAAGGCTTTTAACCATTTCATGAAAGCTTCAAAGATCAACCCTACAAATGCAGTATTGATATGCTGCATCGGAACCGTGCTGGAGAAGCAGAAGCAGCCACGCCAAGCTCTTTTATACTTCACTCAAGCTACAGAATTAGCGCCCAGGTCGGCGTTGACCAGGTTTAAGAAAGCCAGAGCGCTTATGTCGTTGGGAGATTTGAATTCGGCGCTAAAGGAATTGATGATCTTGAAGGATTTGGCGCCCGATGAGGCCATGGTGCATTTCTTACTCGGAAGGCTCTACAAGAGTCTGAGAGAGACGGGACTAGCTGTCCGGCATTTCACAATTGCCCTGAATCTGGACCCGAAGGTATGTCTATTACTTGTTGGCTGTATTCTGTCTCATGCTAACGATTACAAAGGCTAGTCAGCAAATCAAAGAGGCCATCGAGAGCTTAGAAGATGAAGACGACGAAGATGAGTCGAGCATGATGGCATGAGTTCACGTTTATGAACCACCTCCCTCCACGACGCTTCAGTTATATGGAAGGGGGAACATTTCTGAGCAACTGGCGATATCACAGTGAGTCAGGCACAAACATACATTATCCAACGCAGCGCCACTCCTCTCAACCCCCGAAGCATAATACCAGAAACAAGCGACCAGGGTTGTCAGCATGATGATACGATAGCGAGCTCGGAGAACAAAGGAATTAAACGCATACTGCATTGGGAGGCGTTTTTAGAGGGAGAATGCTTTCGTGGGTGGATCCCACGCACACCTGCTTGTTAATCATAGCGCATGGTGTTTGCACATAAGGTTTTGGTTGGGATTTTCTCGTCATGGCATTGCATGCGCGGTCGAGTAATCATGGTTCATCTTTTTTTTTTGGGTCTTTTTGGGTCCAGAGAGGCATAGGGTTGGTGGAGATACCTGAGGGGGCGGATATCACTCAATCAAGATTTTTGTGGTCTTATGGCGTTGTGCGTGACTTGTGCTTGACGTGTGTGTAACTGAACACCATGCTTCTTCTGCCACTCGTGTCTCCTCCAGCATAAGGTATCCAAAGGACGGATGATTTACTTACTCACTTCCGGTTCAATCCCTGCCCGCCAATATTCTTTAGCTCATCCCTCATTCTCCCGTCCTATTCAAGCAGAGCAACTAAATTAAATTCAACGTGGGTCATCGCAAAGAACAAGTTTTCGATGCTTTAAGCTTGATATCTCATTCAGACATTAAACATTTCACTATTTGTTTCTATCTGAGTGATTAAGCCCCTCTCGTCTTCCCCCTCAGACTCTCATCTCATCCCTCGCTCTCATGGCCAAAACATGCTCCTCCCACTCCTCCATCCACTCCAACACAAACTGCAGCTCCGCGGCCTGGGCGTCCCTGACAGGGACGGGCGGCAAGAAATCCGGCGGGGAATCCACCGTCTCATTCGGGAACAGGCCATACTCATCCCAATGATGGACGGCGCCGTCGATCAAGATGAAGGGCTGGCTCGCGGTACTGGTGCGGTTCTGCGCCGTGCTGTTGAAGGGCGACGCGTGGGCCGTCGCGGGCCGCCACGGGTCCTGCTCCCCGTCGATCATGGCCAGGCGCGGGTACGAGATGTCGAAGCCGCCGTATTGGTTGATTGCGGTGGTGTTGGGGGGCGTGGTGATGTTGAATGCATAGGCGCAGATGAGGCTCTCGTATTCGAGGGTGTTGGTGCGGGAGATTAGGGGTAGTTGGTCTTTGGGCGCGCCGGACCCGGTTTGGAGGAAGCCCCATTCGGTGCAGTACTTTTGTTGTGGGTTAGTCTTCGGGTTGGGCGGGGAGGCGGAGGGAAGGAAAGATGCTTACTTGGTAGGGCCAGGAGCGCCAGCTCTGAGTTATGTCGTCTTGAGCGTAGTATGTTGCGTTGTGGGTTGAGAAGCAGGCGTCTTGATCACCTTGGCAGGAATCAACGGCGTATTGACCGAGCCACCCAATCCAATTCAACAGCGGTGTAGTCAAGTTGGAGACCTCTGATCCATAGCCCCCTTTCGTGAGAAGATCCTGCACCGTGCTAGTGAGGCTGCTAGTATCGGGATATATGATCGAATCCGAGGTGATGTTGCCACAAAACAGATCAAAAGAAGGGTCGTTTTCTGCCGGGTCCCAAACCAAACCTTGCCAGGAATCGATTCCATAACTGACCACGCTGGCAAAATCGTCATCGTAGGTGACATTTGGGAGCCCGAAGGCTCCTTTGAGCTCTGCGGTAGTTGCGCTGTCGTTCAGCCCAATCAAGATGTTGTCAATCATGTGCGTGATTTTCTGCGTTGTCGACACACATTCTTGATCTGCGTAGACCCGGATAGGCT
The DNA here is from genome assembly GCF_003019875.1 of Amorphotheca resinae ATCC 22711. Classification (NCBI taxonomy): domain Eukaryota; kingdom Fungi; phylum Ascomycota; class Leotiomycetes; order Helotiales; family Amorphothecaceae; genus Amorphotheca; species Amorphotheca resinae. Next base: position 3,285,551 of record NW_020194471.1, read on the forward strand.
CGAAGTAGCTCCAGTAATCCCAGATAGCTTCAACGACTCCACTTGAAGAGATGGTACCTACGGAGAGTCCTATGTCAATCCATGTATTCCAAGAAAGGCGGCATGCCACTTACCCCAGAAAACATCCGGATACAATTTCCTGAGAAATGCGTTGAAAGCACCAGCGTAACTACCTCCATATCCAATATATGGCACATTCGGCGCCGTGAGATTCTTATCCTCCAATCCTGGAAACACGACATTCTTCGCGAAGTACGCCTCGTCCGCCAGCGCTTGGTCCGTGGTCAAGAATCTCAGATTCTCGGTTGAGAAGTCTGGTGTGGGCATACTGCTACCGTAATATCTGTGCTCCAGAACAACTCCAATCCCGTTTGTAGCTTCCGCCATCTGGTGCAGGATACCCTTTTGCAGGAATATCAACCGTTCGCTGGCGTCTGTCTCTCCGGACTGCAGCACGATGACAGGCCCGCCCTCCTTGTAATAGGTGGCATCAAACCAGTAGCGCAGGTTAAACATGCCGTCGCTGTGAGGTTCGTACTTCGAGTCATTGTGGAAGTGGTCGATTGGGACTGAGATGTTGTATGCCGGGTATAAGAGGGTGGGGTCAGTGTCCCTCTTGAGAATCTCTCTCTTGGAAATGGTGTTTTTCTATTCTCCGCGTTACTATGAAGATCTCTTCGGGTGGGAAGAATACCTTGCATGTAGACTTACCCGCACTTTCTTCTCAATCGCACTGAGTGGTGCTGCAGCGAGAGTTGCACTCGCCAGCCCGAGGAGGGCATAAAGCGCGCTGAGCTTCACCATGATCAGACGGCGGAATGGTATTTTCAAGCTCCTGGAGGCTCAATTGAGATTCCTTCGTTCTCCTACAATTTGTCAATATACGTTGCGCTCAAACCCCCACTTCATCTTCACGATATATCCATCGCATCATAGCGACAAGCTGGGAATGTACTGTAGCTCTTTGTCCAAACTCACCTCGGTAGCTCACGGCTTATTCTCAAGCCCTTTGTCACTCCGTCCTGTATATCCCAAGAAATCCACGGCACCACGGGCTTTTATAGAAAGTCAGGATAAAGTCCCGGCTCCCTCCCGCAATACAGCGAGGCCAAGATGTATTACGGAGCATGGCCTATCGCCAGCGGTGACCTTCTGTTTTCAGCATGGACCGGGTTTGTAACATATGTAATCTGGTCCCTGGATGCCCGATAGCTCAGGGCCAGTTGTGGAGCTTGCCCGCACTCCCTTGTTAGAACGACCGGTTTAATCGTGGGTCTTCCGACCGTCCTTTCAGAGAGTGGGTTCGTTTAAATAGTCCTTTTCATATAGCTATGAGAGTTAATGAATGCTCCCTAACCAAATATGAGCCGTATATATTTATTCTAAGAAATCTGCTGTGGTTCAGGATATGTAATCACTGGCATTATTATGCTACCGCCCTTGTCTATCATAACGTACAAAGAGCCTCTCTCTCGCGCCAGATTCAAAGGCCAAAGAGCGATGGCAAGGGCACTTCAGCCCATCAACCCAAATATGAATCCGCTATCTCTGGTAATGCTAGCAAACATACTCTCTCAACCAGAGTATATATTCCCGCAACGCAACCCGAATTTTTTGTGTAATTAATCCCATCTCGCGCTCTCCCTCTCAGCTTCTAGCCTCGCGATGCGCGCCTCGTCGCTCTCATCACTACCCGTACCTCTGCGTCCCTTCTTTCTCCCCTTACGAGCATCATCGCCATCATCACGACTCCGCTTCCTAGCGCCAGCCATCCCAGCCGTCAAGCCCGCTATCCGCTGCGCTTCTTTAAGTAACCGCTCCCGATTACGCGCTTCTCGCTCAAGGGTATGTGGATCCTGCACTGCGGGGGCGGTAGGAGCTGCTCTCGCTCTGTCCTTCTCTCTCTCTTTGTCTTTGGCTCTTTCTCGCTCCCTCTCTCTTTCACGGTCGGAATTGTGATGTCTGGAGGACCGATGCCGGGAATCATCATCATCCCGATGGTGACGGCTCTCCCTGCCTTTGTCACGTTCTTTTTCGCGTTCTCGGCCAGAGAGACGATCTTGTCGCGGACCCGTAGGAATGACTACCTCGTCGAGTGCGGTTTTGCGACGGCTGCTCGCACCTTTGATTTCGATGCCATTAGTAGCGTTAGAGCTCGTTGATGGTCTGCCTGCGGCGTCTTCTGATTCGAGTGGGGTCGGGGGTATAGATTTGTCGGTTTTCTCGGCTCTATCTTCAGGGTCCTCGGAGCCTCGATGGGTATGGCGATGTCGATGCTCATGATCTCGATCTCGGCTTCTAGATCTGTCGTCGCGGTGACGGTGGCTGGAGCGGTGTTTGTGTGAGGATGATTTGTACTCTCTATCGCTCTCTCTGTCTCGTTCTCTGTACTTATCCCTGTCTCGACGGCTCCTATGGCTCGAGCGTTTAGAATCAGAAGGAGATGCGGATCTTGATCTTTCATCCTCCACGTCTCTTCCGTCGTCATCAGCATATCTCTCTCTAGAACCATGATCCTCGTGATCATCTGCTTCTTCTTCTTCGCGTCGACGACGGCGCTCTCTTCTGCGTTGTCTTCGTCGTTCAGACTCCTTCTCGTCTTCCGAGAGGGAGGTCGACCTATGCCTATGCCTGCGGTGATGTCTGTCTCTGCTCCTGCTTCTCCTCCTCTCTCTTGATCTGGATCTCTCCTTAGATTTTTCTCTCGACGGCGACCTACTCCTTTCTCGCTCTTTGCCATCTTTGTCGCTTGGTTCCGGCTCTGGTGGTGCACTCATACTGCCATTGGTCACCGAACTTGGTCTCCCAACAGACGGCATGAATGCTGCACGTCCTCTCAACCCCGAAAGACCAGTATTTGGCAAGCCTTCGCGCATAGCCTTCGGTCCTGTAGGCGCATTGAGAGGCACATCGACCGGTTTTACGGGAGGCGGCTGCATGGAATTGAAACCACCACGTCCAGGGAAACCTGGGCCAAAGCCTCCTCGAGACGGGCCGTACATGCCATGGAATCCGTTTGGGACGAAGGGAGCTTGAATCTCGTCCAGAGTCTGAATTGGTTTTGGGGTAAAGTCATCGGGCTGAGCTGATGTGTCCTTTGGTACAGCATCTTGATTTACTTCAGTTCCATCGTTGTCGGGTGGAGCAGGCGTGTTGTCGTCTTTTGAGGCGGGTTCGGCTGATGCCCCGTCTTTAGCTTCTGATGTCTGGCGTATCTCTCTGCCAAATTCATCGACATTACTGGGTGTGGCCTGAGCCGCATCCGCCTTCGGTCCATTGGGGATAGATGCTGTATCACTCATGGCGCCATTGGCTCCTTCTCCTGAACCAAACTGCTGGGGAAACTGTTGTGAGAATGCTTCATTTGAACCATACCCGTAGCCTCCACGGCCAAAACCTCCTCGACCCCTACCTCGGCCACGCTGTTGGTAGCCATAGTTCTGGTTCTGGTAGTCATTGTATTGGTTTCCGCGTCCATAATTACCTTGATTATATCGTGCAGCATGGGAAGCGAACCCAGAGTTATTGGAACCATAATCACCAGTACCCATGCCTGATGCATTTGGATGATTGAAATTATCTGGTCCGATATTCCATGATTGTTGACCGTTCCATCCATTATTGAATCCTGCACCAACTCCGCCATCGAAGCCACCCATTCCCGCACCCATGTTCATGTTCATGCCGTTCATGCCTGCAGCGCCAAACCCACCATTCATAAACATGTTCTGCATCATCATTGGATCCATGCTCATTCCAGGCATTCCTGCTTACTTGTTAGTTTGTTTCTCAATGTGCATTCGTAGAGCGGACGTACCCATCATGGGAAAGCTGCCAAAGGCGTTTGGTGCCATGCCGTTTTGCATCATCATCATCTGCATCTGATTGAAATCGCCACCAAATCCCATGGCAGGGAAGCCTCCAGCAGCACTGGAATCAAAGCCAAATCCAGTTCCAAACCCGGGTGTCTGTGAGACGTCCTGGCCTGTGGTCGACTGATCGTTTGCGCCATTTTCATCGGTCTGTTCCTTTTCCTTTTCGGCAACTGTATCTTCTGCGGAATTAGCATTGGTCTCTACAGTCTCCTCTGTCGGCTCCTGTCCAGGCGTGATCTCCTATGTTCGAATTAGCTTTCGGACAATGGTTAAGTTAGAGTCGGAAGTGATCATACCTCTATAGACGGTTGAGGGATGTCCGCCTCAGCTTGCTGGGCTTGTTCGGTAGCACCAACATTGGCGGGAGGCTCTTCAACTTGATCTCCCGTAGGGGCAGAAGATGGTTCTGACTTGGTCTCTGCTGCGCCAGCTACGTTGGGCTCAATTGCCTCTGCCGGGGTAGATGCCTCGACTGGAGTTGCAGTAACCTCCAAAGGCGTGGCAGGGGCACTATTCTTCGTCTCCTTCAATCGAAGCGCTTCGCGTTTCTTCTCCTCAGTTCGCAGGAAAACTTTGATTGTGGTTCGAAGAGACTTATTCGGCTTGCAGTCTTCTGCAGCGACAGGAGTATGTTCGCAGACTGGGCAGGAAGAGGGGAGAGTTGACTGGCCTGTAGAGATTGTTAGCAAGTCGCGGGAGGATATGGAGATTAAAGCGATGCTTACACGTCTCGCATATCGCTTGCTCGCAGCATGGGAGCCGGAACGCGTTGACAGCCAGCCTACTACAGATCGCGCATCGAAGCTTGATCGGGATATCATCTTGGGAGAGCGAGCTGCACGGCTATCAGTACGACAGCTGTCAAACACCTTTGAGAAAACAAACCTGATGAGCTCTGCTTGAGCTGCCGTGGTCGCAGATACAGCCATCCTCAGAGATCGCCGTCGCAACTTCTACAACGTGAACGGCAGAACGCGGTTGCGCCTCAAGACATTCTCGTGAGGTCGATGGGAGAAAGAAGTCGAAGAAGGAAGCGAGTGTACGGCCGTTCTCTGCAACAGGGCAGATCTAAGTGGGAAAAGGACCCTGTTGGTGATTCACCTGGAGTTTGTGATAAATTTCTGACTTGTCGTTGAGGCTGAACTTGCGAAACTTGCGAAACTTTGGCTCAGAGCTGACTACGCCGAAACGGGCAAGTTTTCACGTGACCTCGCATTCGTACCTCGGCGCTCGAACTGCGGTACAGTAGTGACGACCAGACAAGAAGAACCTGTTTATATAGACGCAACTTCTCTTAGAAAGCTGGAAGTCCAGCTCGGAGATTGTGTCTCACCAGGCTTGTTCAGATGGCAGCTTGCTTGACGATTCAACATCCTGTCATCTGTTGACACCTTTTCTCTTGATTCACAAAGGTACCTCAACGATAGGAAAGGCTTGCCCCTCAGCCATTGGCCCTCGTTGAGATTGCATCTCTTCCATACCATGATACTGGGACAGGTCTCTTGGCTTGACTGTATTGTTTTTTTAGTATTTTTGACCCCGCAATTGATTGCCCACGCTGGCTTCTTTCGCACCCTGAGCTGCGGCTTACAGGCTTTACCGTTTCTCCGTACGTCAACGCATCTTTATCTCTAGTTCTGCCTCCTCGAGTGTCTTCCTGTGCCAAGGACATTACCTCGTGCGACTGCATTCCAAGGAAGTCCCTGACGTTTCGTGCAGTTATAAAACTGCCTTTGAGTTTTATCCACGATCGGTATATCCTCGACCGTGCATACCGAGATCCGTTCGTACAGCATGCAACATGGTTTGAGGATATTACTGTTCGGTGTGTTCGATATGCATTTGCATACATCCCTCCCGATATAGGAAGAGTCTTCCTCTCGCAGCCCGTCGCATTGCCGTTTTTGAGATTTCGAATGTTCCGGCACGGGTACCTGCATTCTCCTATACATTGGCATGAAGTCAAACAGGTATGTCATCATTGCAAGTGGCCTTACTGATTCAACGCTCACTAGTCACAGAACGATTTTCAAGGTCTTTGGATCATTGAAAATCAATTTCAAGAGCCGGATGTTGTTATTTACTATGCCCATGGTACGTCTTGTTACACAACATTGTCAATCATTGGCTAAAATTAATTCTACAGGAGGTGGCTTCTCAATGGGCTCCAGTTATTTCTACCTCGAGTTCTTCCTAGCATGGCTATCTCTTCTAAAATCTTCCGGCTTCCGGAACCCCGCCATCTTCTCGCTGGAATATACTCTCGTCCCCGACAAATCTTATCCCGTCCAACTGCTTCAAACCATTGCAGGCTACAAGCATGTGTTATCACTCAGTTGCGACCCAGCCAGGATCTGCGTGAGTGGCGACTCCGCGGGCGCAACCTTAATTCTCAGCCTCCTTCTGTATCTCGAGAGCATAACAATGGATACCCTAGCCAACATTACGGACGGGAAAGAAATTAGAGATATAAGACCCGGCCTAGCCGTCCTCATCTCTCCCTGGGTCACCCTCGTTTCGCCCAAAGACAAAATTACCTCAGGCGACTACCTGAACCCGACCACTCTCCACCAGTACGCACATCAATATGCCAACAAAGCCATAATCAATAGCTCGCTTGTTTCGCCTGGGAATTGCAAAAATGCAGAACGGTGGAAGATAGCCAGTCCTGCGAAAGGATTTTTCATACATTACGGCTCTGAAGAAGTTTTTGCACAGGAGATCCGCGATTGGGTGGTGTTGTTGAAGAGTGCTGGTATTGCAGTTGAAAGCTGGGAAGAGAAAGGCGGCATACATGCATGGCCAGTCGCAGCGCTGTTCTTGAGTAGTATGTATTATCTTCGCCTGACTATGCCTCGATTTGGATATAGTAATACTGATTAGGATTTTAGGCACGAGAGAAAGGCAGAAGGGAATTAAGATGATATCTGAGAGGATTAGGAAGCTCATGTGCAGCAAGTGATTTCCTTCCATGGAAAGGCTTCTGACGCAGAACTAGGCAAGGCGTGAAGCCACAATGGATGAGAAACGATGAAACGATCAGCACAGAGGAGGGAAAACAACTTTAGCTAGCAAAATAGCAGTGCTGAGAATAATATGATAATGCTGAAATGTCACAGCTGTTGGTCTGCTGCAAACATGGCGTGAGAAGGTATCTCGTACTTCTTTTTTAATTCGACCGGGTCACGTATGGTGCCCTCTCATCGAGTGTATTTCACCCCGAGTGATCATCAGCCAAGCTTATTTCGGGCTCTTGCTTTCAACAGCACTTCATTCTCCATACCCGTTCCATATCACTCCCATACCAACATCTACTTCGCCTTGTAGAAGCTATTAGAAAAAGGTTTCCGATTCGTCCCAATCCCCGAACCCGACCTGCCCTGCAACCACGACTCCTTTACCGACCTAGCCTGGAACGACGACTTTGGTGGCAATTTCATATTACGTGCCTCAGCGACCCGATAGATCGTCGAACCCTTACGGATATCCTTCGGCTTCTTCTCAACTAGGTCTGTGAATTTCGTCTTTTTCGCTTTTTTCACTGGCTGTTGTTGCTGTTGGGGTGTGGATTCGAATTGGAGGGTCTCTTCGCTCTCTTCATCTTCTTCCAAGTACTCTGCGGGAAGGAATTCAGGGAGGGAGGCCCTGGGTGTGAGTTTTAAGGAGGGTTTTGCGGTGAGTGGTTCGTTGTTTTGAGCATCGTCGTTTGCATCTTCAGAGCCAGGGTTTGCAATTCCGTTCTCATGGGCATCAGTAAGAACGCCGGCTTCAACAGGCACTTGAATTTCTTCTTCCTCGCGCTTGCGCTTCTTGGCAGCTGCCTTGGCTTGTTCTTTCAAAATCGCATCTCGCTCCTTGCGTTTCTTTCGAATCGCAGCTTCTTGCCTGATATGATCAGTGATGTTCGAAAGACATGGCATGGACACCTACACTTCAACAGCTTTTGCAGCCTCACGCTCCCTCAATTTTGCAGTCTCCAATGCCTCTTGGGCTCCTACCACTTCTGGGGCGTCGTCGTCGCTGCTCTCGTCTTCCGACTCTAAGATCTCAGGGGCGGTCGAAAACACCTCAGCTTCTGGTACCTCTGGTGTCTCTGGTTCTTCGCTACCGAAACGTTTATGTTTTGGCTTGGCTGGGATGTTGGCTGGGCTTGATATTGCTTCGGTGACCTCAGGAGTTTCCTTATTAACCGAATCCTTTTGCTTCATCTTCTTATTCCCTCGGGGCATTGGGCTTTTGGAGGGCTTTGGCCCGGACTTGTTATCATTAGATTCAGACTCTGAATCAGGAACCTCCTCCACCCGCGAGGTATCAGCATCACTCTTCTGTGGCTCCTCCTCGTTCTCAGCAACTTCTTCTCGTGATTTTTTCAGTTTGCGCCCACTAGATCCCAATCCACCCTGAAAGGCCGGGATTTCCACCACAGCTCGGGTCTTTCTGTTTGGCGTCTCGTCATCCTTGGCGCGTACCGGGAGAGCCTTTCCTTTCTTCGTTGAGGAACTTCTACTCTCCCCACCGTCTGTCGAGAGAATCTTCTGTTTCTTCGTTGCGGGAGTTCTAGCATCACCATTGTCTCTTAGCTCCAGGGCCTCTGAGTTTCCGGCCTTTCTTTGTCGCTTTCTCGAACTTCCAGGAGTTCCCACCACTTTGGCATCGTCAGCGATGGATCCAGTGTCAATGGCATGCTTGCCGCTTTGACCTCTAGTCGTGACCATCTCCCTGAGCGGCGACCTGGTTCCGAGCTGTTTCTTTTGAGTGCCTTTGGTTGGTGGGGCAGAGTGGAAGAAGGTTACGGCGGAGTTAAAGAGTTTGGAGAGCATCTGAAAGGTAAAGGCGGTGGAGTGTTGTTATCTGGTCTAGTGCTGCGGAAGAAAAGTTAGAATTTTCGACGTGCGGTAGATCTTCGGCCGGCAGAATCCCAGCCCCTATGCTGCCTATCATAGCATCGCGTCTGTCACCGCCCTGACTACACGTCTTCTGGCTGCTGCTGCACCACCGAAAGAAAGTCGCGATACTATCTCTAGATCCTCGCCTGGACAAATCTGCTTTTGTTTCTGAAAGGTGAGCTGGGCCGCTTATTGTAGCTAAAACTGTTGTCACCGGCTAAAATTAGATCAAGGTCGAGGAATTTTTGGGAGCCGTATTAGCAAGTTTTGAGGAAGAAATCACATGCACCGCTTGGATTTGGGCCAAATAAACATATATATTTGCTTTGCGTCTCCAAACACAATCTTTTTCAAGCCGACACGTGCTGAGGCGCAACCATGTCGAGCTTCCGAAGATATCTTCCCATCATCGGGAAGAACTGCAGACTTTTAAGCCCAAGATCGCTACTGCATACAACATCTATTTTAGAAGCCAGCCGCCGAGTCCAACGGGCGCCAAGTCTCCTTGTTTCTTCGCAGAAAGCACAAGGCCCTGCGATCAACCGGCCAATGATAGATCCAGAGAAGGCTCTCCCACCAATTGTCCTCCTCCAATCCGCAAGCAAATCCGGTGCTTTAGAGATCAGCCCTGATAAGGCAATGGATGTACTGCGTCGGTACCAGGAGCTTGAGCGAGGTGCTACTGTCGGGTGGGAACAAAGATTATGTAAAGGTAAGCTTCAACCATTTCAAGCTCAAGAATATTCGTACTGATGAGCTTTAGAATTCGAGATAAATCCATCCATTCTTGTTCTCTTGTCCATGATCCTCAACCGGTGTCCTAAACACGTCCAGCGAAGCCTAGCGAGGAGAGTCATGCTATCTGCTTCAGAACTCGGCGAAGAGTCCGCGACTTTCTACATTATTTCCTCAGCCCTCCGGACCGGTGTTCTCAAAGACTACGCCTCCCCTCTCAAACGTCTAGGGACCCTAGCCAAAGCCGGCAACCCACGCGCCATGGCGCTCCTGGGGAAATTCCTCCTCACCCAAAACAAAGAAAACGAAGCCCTGGACTGGATTCGCCGCGCGACCCGCGGCCCCGCGGGCCTCGACTTCGAGGACGCGAGCGAAGCCCTCGTCAGCGAAGGGCAGATCCTGAAATCCCGCGGCGACGTCGAAGGCGCCCAGGCGGCGTTCCGCACCGCGGCGCTCGAGCTCGATAACCCCACGGCGTATTTCTATCTCTCGCAGCTGGAAGAGCGCAATTCGCGCCAGCAGGAAGTGTATCTCTTGAAAGCGGCGTCGTCGGGGATCCTGGAGGCCTGGCATAATCTCGGCGCTATCGAACTGGCCCGCCTCAGGGCCGCGAGCGCCGGCCCCGTTCGCGAGTTTGGCATGGCGAAGGAATGGTTCCAGGTCGCGGCTGCGGATGGCTTTGGGCCGAGCATGCTGAACCTGGCGCAGATCTGTAAAGCGGAGGGGCAGGCGGAGGAGGGCATGAGATGGTTAGAGAAGGCGGAGAAGTTGCCGGAAGTCAAGGAACAAGCGTTGAAGATGATGGATGATTGGAGAATCAATCAGGATTCCACATCGTCTTGATTCTCTTCCTTTCCTTTCGCTGAGTTGCAAAGCTGAGTGTCATGGAGGCGCATGATATATCTTCGATTTTCGTGCATGGAGTGCCAGCCATGCTCGGTATCATTTGCTGTGAGATGGCAAGCGGTTATTATACTATAAGGCGCCATCGAGCAGCGTCTCAGAGCCGTAAGTCACTCACTCACTCACCTATCCCACCCCTCCTTCCCTTCGTCCTGACCCCGCCTTAGTCATCCTACACCCCATAGACCCCATCCCAGAAATCAGGATCCGGGACTGTGATTAGGATCTGACTGGGTATGTAAAGAGTAAAAGGAGTTGGGATTTGAATAGCGTTTTTGTCGGTGTTTGGGGTGTCCTTTTTTTTCGGGGAATTAGATGGATGGACGAGTAGATGCTTGGAGATGCGAAGTTCTGAGGCGAGGTAGACGTGGATGTGGACTGTGTGCCATAGATACCTATGTAAAAAGTTCGAAATCATGATTCTGAATTCGTTGGGGAGGATTTGGCGTCATTCCCACGGGGCAAATCTGGCTCAGACAGGAGAAGAGGATATTGAGTTGGGAAGCGTACTCTATTGCAGCCTCCCTCGAAAAGTCAGCATTTAATTCGCTATGTGAATGCTAGCCCTGAACGCCATCCGATCCCCGAATTCTCCCAGTCTCCCAAGATAGAACCCCCAAAATTCCCCTTCCAACCGCCCGATGCCAAAAGCCCAACGTCTAATCATCATTCTTCTTCCTCCTTCCCTTCCCCTTCTTCGGTTTCTTCTCTTCCTCCTCACTATCACTCGCGCCGACCTTCTCCTTCCTCTTCTTCCCCTCTCCTCCCGCATTCTCCTGCACCTCGGCCACCCTCCCCACAATCTCACCCAGGAAATCAAACTGCTCGTCCGCCTCGACCACCATCTTCAGATGCTGCGCCGTGACCCTCTTCCCGCCCTTCTCGCGCGCGCGCTCCGCCGCCCCCGTCACCAGCCCGATCATGAACAGCTCCAGCGCCTTGTTGACCGCGACGGGCGTCACCTGCGCCACCTTGCCGACCTCCTCGTCCGCCTGCATGATCCGCTTGATGCGCGCCACGGGGAACTTGGTCTTGATCTCGATGCCCTGCGGGTTCGGGTTCTTGTATGCTGCTGCTGCTGCTGCCGTCATGGCCGACGTGGATGTGGTCGCGGGCTCGTCCTTCACGCGCGCCCCGCCCCGCCCGGCACGCGTGCTCATCGTAGCGCCGGGGTGGTGGTTGTCGTGGGCTTGGTTGGTGCTGGAGGGGGGCTGGTAGGAGGTGCTGGAGGGATTGAGCGGGGGAGAGTAGAAGGTTGCTGAGTTGGGTGCGAAGGCGTGCGAGGTTGATGGGGTGGGGACGGGGGGCATGTACCGCGTACTGCCGTCGTCGGAAAAGTTGTTCCCAAAGCTCGGCGGCTGAGGGGGGTGAAAGGCGTGGAGATTTTGGTGGTGGGGTCGGTTCGGGGCTTGATGTGGAGGCGGATTTGAAGGGTGGTTATTGGCGGATGGCAGAGTGGGGGAGCGTGGAGCGTAGGAGGTGGAATAGGAGGGATCGTAGGAGGGGAGTGGTTGTGGTGGTGGTGGTGGTTGTGGTGGATGTGATTGTGATTGTGATTGAGGATGAGGATGGTGTTGTGCGGATGGGGAGGAGAGGAAAGAAGAGAGATCGGGGGATTGAGGCGCATATGTACCAGCAGCGTCCATTATTTTTATTATTTTCGACCATTCGTTCGCTCGATGACCGTTTTGGGCGATGTGAAGGCGGTGGGCGCTGGGGCGGTGTGTTATGCACGGCTAATGCAGCGCGCTGGAGCCTGGGGCTGATTACTACCGACGGGTGGCTGCCTGAGGCCCCGTCGGGTTCTGCCCGCCTTTTGCTCGGCACCGGGGTGGGGTGGCTGAGGGGCCTGGGCCCAAAGGAGCCAAGTGGCGGTGCGGGCGGTGAAGGGGCCAAATTCCAATGAAGGATCGGAGAATCGGTGACCGGATTTACTAAAAGGCCGAGGGCTGGAGTGGAGATGAGAGGGCGAGCCACGATCAGGGGCGGATGGGCGAATAAGAGGCGAAGAGGCGAAGGGGCGAATGGGGCAAGAGAAGCGATTCGGTGGCAGACAACGAATAAGCGACGAACAGCCAAGCGAGCATTAGGTTAGGCGAGCAGAGTAATGCAAGAATAATGCGAGAGTATATCGGTCGGGGGAGTGCGAGGCCACTTTAATATACTTATTTCCACCCGACGCGCAGGGATCGGCCCCCTTAGCGCCCCGCCCCAAGAAAAACCATCCATCATCCATCGTCGACCATTCATCAGGATCACTATCGCATATCTACTTATGTCTTTATCGACACATATACATACCTATCGATACATACACCGATCCAGCGATACTTACTGCTGTTCTCGCATCACCCATCTCCTGAATGCAGGAATCCTCCCCATTGTGCGCCATGTTCTCTCCCGTCACCTCCCTTCAAACAGTGCCACCGTAGCACTGTATCACCCAACGGTTGGTCAGCTGACCTTACACTTCGTCCCCCCTCAGCCTTGCGCGCCCCCTACAAACAAACCTTCATCTCCTTTTCTCCCTCGCGCATATCCATCTCTCACACTCTCTTTCTCCTTTCTCGAGTCGCATCTGTTTCTGTTCCTCTGAGATGATTCATTTATCTTCTTCTGTACGACTCGTGGCTGAGGATTCTACCTAGCCACATGACTCGCTTCTCTTCTTCTTCCTCCTCCTCTTCCTCCCGTACCTGGGTAAGGCACAGGGACACCAAGAACCCCTTGCGCGTTGAGTGATGATAACAAAGAGCCTACCTGAGATCACCAGAAAGAAGTCTTCTGTGGCTCGAGCCCGAAGCCTTGCCTCGCGCGGTGGTTTCTACTCGAGCCGCGTGGTCAGATGAAGGAGTAACTTGATCTAATCTGACAACGCTAGAACTCGAATCGAAGCGTTGCAGTAGCACCGCATACCACTATCGGCAAAGCCATCTCTCGGAGTCGGGAGTGCTAACTTGGTGTTACCCTCATTAATCGTAACGCAAGCAAACCCAAATAACCTGGCGATCTATGTCGGAAAATTGTGTCAGTTCCTGCTATTGCCATAATTTCGGAGATATGTCCGGAATGTCAGCTTTCACATCTTTGAAAATCTATATTCATAAGTTTTGGCAAGCAACCCTCTGTGGAAGGTTTTGTAGTATAGTTACATTGGCACTGTTGCAGCTAGGTGTGCCGGATATCGTGGCCTGAAGACTTCTTGACCCTTAGGTACTACCGGTCGGTGATTTCAATTTGGAATGCCAATCGAACATCCAGAATTGAGATAGACTATTGGTGGCTGTGGTCGATTACTTTTCCCCTTTTCCCCTTTTCTCCTTTTTCCCTCTCGGATTCGTACCGACTCCTCTAACCTCTTCTGGAGACCCAATTCTATCTCCAAAACGTTTTATTTCCTGACCGCTCAGCAGAACGGAGCCGCATTCCCAGCCTCTGCTCTTCTCGCTAAATGCGACGCCAACCAACTGAACAGTAACACGGGGCTCGAAATGCGCCGTCAGGGTCAAACGAACCGAGGGCAGCGGGCGGTTGGAGCTGACCCCACCAGTTCAAATCGCCTCGTCAACTCCAACAGCAGAGGGGAACGACTACTGATCAGGTCTGCACTACCTTGCATACATTCAGGACCCTCTAATGCACGTCAGATATTTCATTCATTATTTGAGAATGTCAAGGGTCCCACTGCCGGGAAACACGTCGTGACAGCTGAAATCGTATCTTCACGAATCTCGGTCTTGATAGGGCCATATTTGTGAATAGAGAACTTTCTGCGATTCGGATTCAGCCATATCGACAAACATCTCCCTAACGCTATTGTTGATACGCAAAGCCTGCTCGTAGTTTTCTCGAAGAACCATGCCGCCTAGTGGGACCAGGTTATCGTTCTGAAGTTGGTGCAGGACTTCTCCAAGACCTTCCAGAAGCTCTAATTCATCGTTATGGAGCTCTAGTTCGTGCTCCGTAAATTGTATAGGGCAAGGCGTCGTGGCTGGTGCAATTTCCTTCCATCGAGCAGCTACGTGTATCAGGGCGTGACGAAAAGAAAATACGTCATTCCTGCTCCAGGCGCCACAGAGCAAAGATACAGGTTCGGTCAGAAGCGAGCGATTGTGTAGATTGATTGCGGCCCACCGTTGCCCATTCTTAAGCCTGCTAAGGTTTTGATAATGGCTGAGCAGATCTACAGTCCCGTTTGAGTCTTCTCTTGCATTAGATTCTTCTAACGCAGCCTCTAATCGTTCACCAGGGGAGCAAGGGCCGACCGGGATAAGCATACGCGGGATACTATGCTGGAAAAAAGGCTCAGATACCGCGGCCGACTGCCAGTCAATAATAAAGGTTATTTTCTTCGTGTCTGAATCAACGAATATGTTATCTAGGTGAAGGTCTGGATGCGAGAGCGATGTTCGGAACGGACCAGGCGATAGATGGGGCACGAGTTGAAGGTACCGTCTCAATAGTGAAATGTATTCATCGGGAGATTCGGGCGTTTCAATAGATAGGTAAACGTTTATTTGGGGCTTTGCGTATGCTGTCGCCCATTGTATCTCGTTAATTCCCATGGCTGCCATGTAGGATAGAGGAGTGCTCCCTTGTCAGGTCAGCAGAATACTTATCTCAAAGGGGCGTAAATAACTTACATGGACCTCGATCTAAATTCATCGTAGCTCTTTCGCCTTCCCACAATCTTGCTTCAGTCAAAGGCCCAAGCGCAAACTCCTTTGTTATTTCAGAGTTGAGCCGGCTCGTATGACCATCAGACGATAGAGACTCGGCTTCCAGATCATAGGCAGGAAGACCTTTCTTTTCCAAATCCTTCTTGTAGTATATGCAACCATGTCTCCGAAATGAAACCGACGCCAGCTTTGTCTCAAAGTCAACGAGCTGAGTCACAAGATCGAGTTGTGATTCTGTTTGCCACTGATACCAAAGGCTCCCTAATGGTTTGCCTCTTGCTTTCTCCTCGATAATGTACTCGGCACCGACTGGATTGAGTGGGTCCAAAGAATATGCGTATATGCGTGGGACGGGCAAGTTCAAGACTGTACGTAGCTAGAACATACCCGTCAGAATTTCATCACCAACACTAGCATGATAAGTCACATACAAAGTGCCGTGTAGCAACCTCAGAGGCAGTCGTGTAGAAAGCCGGACCAGCGTTGGGATTAGGAATCCTTGCGAGAACCTCTGCTCCATTATCCATAGTCATAAGAAATGCCTTGTTGTATTGACCCTCGGTACATTTCAGTAGCTTGACACCTAAGATCATACAAATATTAGGTTCGACTCTAAACTGCCGCAGCTTCGGGATCAAGAGATTTCACTGGGCATGATGGAGATAGAATCTTACAAGATCTGGCACAGTTGCCAGCAGCGTTGACGGCGGCATCTACGAGGGCCGAGATGTTGAATTTGCGATAACGCATCGCAAGGTTTTCAGGTTCGTTGCATCTAGATGTTGTTAATTCACTTGACCATACGAGAATAGTCGGTGTCGTACAGCCACCGGTATCGAGTGTATCGATAAAGCTCAACTTCTGAGATTTCTTCCTCTGGGGTACGAGATGAGCAAAACATTCCTAGACCTCGAACTAGATGGCCCCAGCTTACCCGAACCGTCATCCTTTTGCTTTCGAAAGACGGGCATTGCCATGGCATTCATCGTCCGGCGAGAGCCTTGCTGTTGACAGCGCCAGAGTTCGTTGCTTCGAATAGCTTTACGAGTAGAGCTCGATGTAAGCGGGTCGGAAATGCAAAAGGAGAGTTTCATTATAATGCGTTGACAGCATTGATAGCCTCCCAAGGTGGAGGATGAAGAAGCTCAGAAGCACGCGCTTCCAGGAGCTCTATTCTGGAATGCGTCAGTTGCGGTTTTTTCCGGTCACTTATTGGCACCTGTACTGTTCCTGTTCGAGTGCTTGTTGCCTATTCAGGTAGAAAGGAGGATTTGGATGCGTAAAGATATATATATATATATAGGTAGGGAGGTAGGTATAGGATAGGTGAGATGGCGCGTACAGCGCGTATAGAGAGGCCTGAGGCAGCGAACCGGGTAGCAGACCAATGAGAACTAAGAGAATACCGTTGTTTTTACAGGAGTTTCATCCTTGTTTTTCGGTGAGTCTTCGGGCTATGTTCCAGTATAAGGTATAATATATCGATCAGTATGTGCTTGCATAGGTACGTTCAAGTTGAATTTGCGAAGTTCGGTAAGTGACGTTTGGCGCGGCTCTTTAGCTACTTTTTCTAATTTTAGCCGGCGGCAGTCGTAGCCGAGGAGCCTAAACGAGCCCCTGTCCACTGACCATACCTTAGTTCACCTTCTTAGACTCACTGCTCAGCCTGGCTCACCTACAGCTCAGGCTATCGCAGTAACAATTCAGGTTCAAAGACGAAAATTGAAAATTCTCCCGTCGAGATTCTGATATCAAACTACCTGCTACACGTCGCATTTTTTAATTCCAAGTTCCATTTCCAGCCGGCGCGTTCCACTTTCCTCAACCGGGAAATAAATTTGCTGCTAGACGCTCACCTGTCAAGTCACGAACTGGAAGAGATGAGATGTTCTGTATCGGCTTCTTGCCTACACAGACAAGGCTGTTTGTGCTCGAGCACGACGAGTTATAGGTATCATGCAGACGCTCCTGACCATGTGGAAGAAACAAGGCAGGTCAAATTCATAACCATTGATGTTGGTTCTCAAAGATTTCCTTGAGGCAAGACTTCGGACTTGTGCTAATGAAGTCTCAAAAGTACGAACAAGTATTCGTCTCGTGGCACATTTCAGGTGTTTCTTGCAGATACTTGGTCAAGATTGAAGTACTTTACCTTTACCTGGTTATTCACAATGTTTGTGTCACGTGATTGACACGGGAGACATCAAACGGAGAGATGGAAGACTTCGTGAAGTCTTTTGAAGTCTTTCAAAGTCTTGTATCTTTCAGGTCTTGGGGCTACTTATAGACTTGGCTCTAGAGAGCAGAGAATAGGTAAGCTATAAGCAGTTTCTGTTTGGTTATTCCACTTCTGCTGAACATGATTGCTCGATTGAATCATCACATGAAATACTTGGATTTTCTCTCTCTTTAGATCCCAGCGAACTAACTGAATACTCCAAAACTCCTCTATCATTATGCCGGAGACCCTTCGAGGACAATTTGCGAAACCGATATCCAACGACAAGTCCTAAACCTTCTCTCTCCAAAGCCACTTCTCAAAATCCTCATCATCCAATCCCTTCGGGATCTGATCCAAATCCGTCTTCCAATCCTGCGTCTTCCCGAACCCCTTATGCTTCCTCGGATCCGCAACATACGGCATGGCCTCGCGCACATTAGCGCTCTCCGGTCCCTCACTCAGCCGCTTCAGCTCGCAATACTTGCTTGCAAACGCACTCGCGCGCGCTTGGTCCCCGTGCATATTGCACACCTGGAAGATGTCATAGTACAAATTCGGCAGGTGATCATCCACAATCCCCTCCTCGCGATACAGCGCCATGAGCTCGCGGCCCTGGCGCAGCACCTGGGCTGGCGAGTAGCGGCACTTGTCCCAGTCGCCGATAGACTCGTTGAGCTTCTGCGCGCGCCGGATGCGGTTATCGCTGGCGCGGCGGTCGTCCGGGGGCAGCGTGCAGAGCTCACAGGCGCAGGAGAAACCGAACAGGTTCTTGAGCTGCTCCTGTCGCTCGCTGTAGGTGCCGCCGGAGAGGTACGAGAGGGAGAGCTCCTCGCCGGCGGCGATAGGGCGGATCGCGTACACGGTCTGTTTCTGGAGCGTTGGATTCCAGGAGTGCTTTGCGTTGGGACGACAGCTATGGTTGATGCGGGAGACGTTTGCGAAGACGCCGCCCACGTCGGAGCCCGGACCCAGGGGGTAGCCGTTCGAGCGGACGATGTTACTGAGCGGGTTCTTGCCGGGATAGTTATTGTGCAGCGACAAGTACGCGCGTTGGGACTCCTTGGGGAGGGCCTTCAGAGCGCGCGCGAGATCCTGCTCGGTGCTCTCGATGGACTTGATCACGTCCGTCGTGATCAGGGGCGCGTCGCTTAGGATCAGTGTCCCAGGAGAGATGTCCCCCGTAGCGACTAACCCCTTTCCTTTCCCCGGAATAGTCTCGAGTCTCCAGAGCGCCGTGGCAGCAGTCCCGGATCCCGTGTCTGCTCCCGTCTCTATACTGCTCGCCATAATAATTCGTTTTTCCTAATATCCCTCCCTCTCTTCGGGATCTTCCCAATCAGGCATATATATGTGGTGTATGTGTATGTGTGTGAGCGTATTATGAGACGTGCCTTCGGGTTGCAAAACCAGGCGACGACCGCGAGCCCGCCAGCTCCTACACCGTGCGAATGACAGACTCATTTTTTTTAGTTTGTGGGTTGGCATTCCGTTTTTACCTCTTTGAGTAAAATAGTCGAGGGGGTCGATACCCAGTAGTGAGATCATCATTCGGATTCACGTGATTCCTTCTTCCTCCCTCAGCCCCGGAGAAAGGAAGAGGGCTTTGTGGGAAAGGGGGCATATAGAGTGGTTAGGTATATCGCTTTGATTCTCTGATTTGAGTGAACTGGGGGAAAATTTACTACGAGACGGTTTTATTGATATACAAGAAGGGCGTTTTCGCAGAGATGAGCAATAGGTTATAAACTTGTAAATCTTTCTTTATATACTGGAGGGAATTCTACGTCAAACATCTACCTACCTAATGTATACCAAATAGATCAAAGTTCGCAACTAATTAATTCATTAATAAAATCAGAGTTGATAACATAAAGAATCCCCCTTACGCCCCCCCTCTCCCCTCCCATTTCCGGTTTATTCACCCCACTAAAGCACCCCCCCCCTATTTCTTTTCCTGGTTATTTGTTTACTTACTTTATGATCCCTAAAGAAAAATGTATTATAAATGGTATGGTAGGGTATGGATGGAGAGGGAAGGGAAGGGAAGTGGATGATTGATTTTGATTGAATATTCTTCTGTTCGTTATATGTAAATCATTGTTGCTTTTGTTTTCTTTTTCATTTTTATTTTGATATTTGATTTTAAAATAGCGATACCACAGCCGCAGTACATACCTACCTACTTTATATCACCCCCCCACCCAAAACTCTTAACCAGCGTTCCCAGTCTCCCCATCCATAATCCTACCCTAATCCTCGGGGCTGCGAGGGGCTGGCTGCTGAAGCGTTCGACGGTGCGTGGGATCCCGAGCGTGCGGGCGTGGAAGGGAGATTTGTGGCAGGTGATGTGGATGGTGCGGGGAGTGTGCAGGGCAAGGTCCAAAATTTGGAGACGCAGCTCGAGGGGGAGATGGGGGAATGGGGTGAAGCGGGGTGAGTGGGCGGCTTCTGGGGTGGTAGGAAGATGCGGGGTTGGCATGTTGGGGAATTGGGATATGGAAATCGGGAAATTAATAGATCAGAAGAGATCAAGAATTGGATAAGTGATGAAAGGAGAGGAGATATGTAAATACGGTCAATGTAAACACGGCGGGCTGGCTGCTCGCTTGAGACAAGTGTCACAGACCCCGCAAGGCTGACAAGGCTGGCATATCACATACCCTTCTCGTTACAGGCATGTTGCAAATAATAAGAGATAGATGGCTGTTGAGAAGACGGCGCCTATTAGTTTAAGCTGTTCGAGGACAAAGCTCACCGGGGACCTTAGACTTGGCGAGGGGAATTGCACGGCTATTTGGGATATTGTGTCTCATGTCACTTTGAAATCGCTTTTCTAATGGTATTGTACACATCCGAGCGCCTGTATTAAAGTACATCTAATCCTCATCCCAGTTCTATCACCGTTAGCTACAGCCCAATTGTGGAGATGTGTATCAACTTACAGCGTTGGGTCCCGGGGGTTTTGGCCCACCAGCTTGTCGCGCAACAATAATCTGGTCAACAGCAAGAACAGTTCTAGCAGCTTCGGTGGCTAGTTTGATAGCCCAACTCTTTGAGATCAAGAGATCGAGGATGCCTTCATCCTTTGCGTCAAGCGTTCCAGTCTCGTCCTCATTCTATAACTGGTCAGTACAATCCTGATAATTAGAGCAAAAAACTCCTACCTCTATGTCAACACCAGTAGTCCAACTATCCTTCTTGTGATGGGCAGTGTACAGTCTGCTCAGCACTTCGGTCGCGTCCAGCCCGGCACTCTCAGCCAGCGTTCTTGGGATGACCTCGAATGCCTCGCCGAACTTTCGGATCGAGTATTGAGATAAACCGGGAGTAACGTCGCCGAAAGCCTGTATCCGCTCGACAAGTTGCATTTCTGTAGCTCCAGCACCGGGGACAAGCCTTGGATCTCTTGTGATAGCCTTGACAACATTGACACCATCATCAACGGCACGCTCAATGTCGTCCAGATGGTTTTGAGTTGCACCTCGAATGACGAGTGTAGCCGTTCTGGTCGTCTCATTTTCTTGTCTGAAGACCGTCACACGGTCACCACCTATCTCGAGCGTCTCGACGATATCGACGCTGCCCATCTCGTCTGGCATCGGCGCCCCCAATCTGGCCAATGGTGTGGCTCCAACAACTCTGCATAATCTTCGTAATTCGAACTTGCTGAGAATGCGAATGACCAGGATGCCGAAACGGTTGAGGTAATGCATCGCCAGCTCGCCAACAGTAGAACCAGCAACAACAACTCTAAGACCAGAGTCGTAGAGTTCCTTGATGGCAGTTTCCAGCTGGTTCTCCTCTCCCTTTGTGAAGTCCAACATCTCCTTCGCATTATGTAGCAGCACCGTCCCTTTCGTTTCTGTCTGGCTGATATCAATTGGGCATGAGAATACACCAACCCTGGCTCTTGTCGCCTTCTTGACTGATCCATCTGGCTCCCGACCGAAGACCATACCCTTGACTACCCTGCTTTGTTCCAGACTACCTCCCATAATCTTGACCACACGGATATTGTCAACATTGAAGTTGACAGGGTTCTTTGGAAGCACAGCCAGAACAGCTTCCGCCACCATATTTGCAAGGAAATCCTCGCTACCGCTCTGTTTGCTGGCAATGACAGTTCGGATGGCCTTGCTAAGCTCTTCTTGTGATCTCATATTCTCTACTTTGTCCACAGCAAGTTTCTCCAACTCCTCTAAAGCAAACTTTTGCGCACGCTCGTATCCAAGAATCACGTCGCTGGTCTTCAAGCCCATTCGTAGCAGATCCTCAGCCTTCTTGAGTAATTCTCCTGCAAGTACTATGACCATATTCGTTGCATCTCCCATCTCTGCTTCTTGTTGCTGACTTGCCATAACGATAAGTTTTGCTGCTGGGTGCACAACATCGAGCTCGCGGAGGATGGTCGCAGCATCAGATGTCAGAATCATCTTTTGCAGATGATTGATGACAATCTTATTCCTTCCATAGGGTCCCAATGATGTCTGAACAGTCGAAGCTATAGTGCGACAGGCATCGATATTACGGAGAACGGCGCCATCTTCAGATTCATAGCTATAGCATGTTAGTTGATGGTGTCATCTCTAGGTAGAAAGAAGAGCCCACTTCTGATATCCTTGCTTGAACAAGCCGGAATTCGGTGCATTTGGGATGTTCAGAGACATCTTGGCTGTTTGGTTGGAGTGAGTCTGTCAAGATGGTGGATGATATTCGAAGCTCCTGATGCCATAAAGTCGCGTTGCCTGGCACAAAAATTCAGCCCACGCGAAGTGTGCCCTACATCTCAGGCATACCGGACTATCTATGCTCCGCGATCCGAATAGCTTCATTGCGTCGTTTGTGAACGGCTGGACAGAAACATCTACCTATATTTTCCAACTTCAATCAACTCTCGAATCCGAATCTCTCGAGATATTCTCTACAATGGCCCCTCCACATGGTGAGTCAGCGATATCTTTTTTTGGGCAATCCCCGACCCCTCAGAGGGAGCGCACTTTCCCAGTGTTGTCCTCGAATGCGCCAGTTGGTGTGTCTCGTGCGCATCAATTTCTGGACACGATGGGGACTTTGAAATCCAAGTACACCATTGAAAAGGTTTCTGTGATACCATGTCTGGGAATTGGTCAGCGCCCAAACTGCAGCTTGTCTTGCCGATGGTATCCCTAGACAATCATCGCCCACACTCCTGTCCTCCTTCCTGCTATTCAGATCATACAACTTCTCCAACACCGCGTCTAACGAGATTCGCAGGAGCAATACCACCTCCTCTCCCGCCTTCTGTTGAAGAAGCTTACCGACGAAAGTGCATCCAACTCAAACAGCGCATGAACGAAGTTGAAGAAGCCAACGATGCCTCGCGTCTGCGCATTATCCGCATGGAACGCTCTGTCCAGAAGATGCGACTAGAGCGTGCCTTTCTCCTTGAACAACTTGCCAAACGAACTAGCACCAATGTCGAAGACTCCGAAGGAAGCCCAAGTCCACCACCTACTGTACGCTTCACTCCGCTCATATCTTGTCAAATGTTGATCATAGCAGCATGCTAACGCTACCAAGCCTAAGGAAAAGCCTCTCCGAACCAAGCGCGGCCATCGCAAGCCTTCCTTCTTGACAAATCTTGACGGTCGCACGGGCAGCACTTTTATTCAGCAAGGACCTGTTACGCTGTCCCCCAGCTCGGACGCATTCTCGCACACACACCCAGAGTTGAACTCTGTTTCTAATGCAGCACCAACGCTCCCAAGCAAACGCCAACTGCCCGCGAATGGACACCCCAACCCTTCTGCCAGCAGGACATCCACGCCTCCACAGAAACGACCTAAGACCGCCTTCGATCTATACTGCAACGATTTGCGGTCCGTCATTACAGTCAAGAACCGCAAGGCTATAGCCGATGGAACGTTCGATGTCGAGAGAGCATTGGCTACGGGATGGCGGGAAATGGATGAGGAGCAACGGGGAGAGTTTCAGCGAAGATTGGAAGGCATGAAGAGAACCTCGGACGCAGAGAAGGAGGCCAGTGTTGGAGGGACAGGAGCAGGGCAGAGCGGTTTTGATGGAGAGAGTAGACAGACGGCGGAAGCAGATGAGGATGTGGAGATGGGTGAGGATGGAGATGATGGATCGCGCTCTGGGGGAGAAGTCAGTGGTTTCACTGCTGTTAATCGTGCATAGGGAGTTCGAGGGAACGGGATTATTGACTGAGCGAAGGTAACTGGCGTTTGGGAGGATATCAAGGATGCTAGACACGTATATATGTAGGTATAATGACCGGAAAAAGGCTGTACCATGATTTCGCAGGGCAGACGAGTTGCGCAGACATAGTCGGGGATCTTTCTAGAATTGCCTCGTACTAAAACTACTTGTTGTGGGATGTTGTAAGGGAGAATACTTGCTGTGATAGTCTAATAATTGACATATCCCTCACGGTAAGATGTATGCCGTGCAGTACCTTAAGATACCTAGGTAAGCTAAGCCAAGGTAAGATAGCTCTTGTTTATCGGGGTTGGCACGGACCACGTGCTTTTCGCGAGATGTTATGCTACTCCACGTCATCCATGCTGGGACAGAGCAGACCTTGACTTCTTTCTTGAACATTCTCAAGGAATTGGGATTTCATGGACCCTTTTCCTAGTCGACCAAACTCAAGTTCCTTTTCTGCATCTTTGTTTTTGAGTCTTTGATATCTGGTGTCTTAATGGCTTCACGACCTGCAGACGTCTAGTGTCTCCAATTGCCTGCGCTCTGCCAAACTGCACGTCGGCAACTTTATCCAGCATGGAGTCCAGTGAGACAACCCCTTTCCTCCAAGATGCATCTTTGTCCGAGCAGCAGACAAGACCCAGCCGGAATGTTACCTTCAATCCTAATCCCTCGATCATCTCTTCGGATCCAGCAATTGGCACTCCCAGTGGTGCCACTGCACCTCGCCCAGTGCAACAGAGCTCTGCCTCAGCGACACCCCAGAATGCGCCACCTGCAGGTCTGTCCGCTTTGAACAGCAAACTCCGCCGAAGAAACAGTTATGGCTCTCCTCTCCTCCCTGTTCCCTCCAATCAACCAATCCCCAAGATCGGCCCTCAAAGAACGAGTAAGAATGCACAAAAGCTCAAGCTTCTCCCGAACCCCGAATTTGGCGAAGAAGGCCCGGATGAAGAGAGTGGGAGGGATGTGTATTCACAGTACACACGTATCAAAGATCCTACGGCACGCCGTGATGCTGCGCGACTGGGGAAAGCAGACCGGAGCCGCCTACCACGAGTGACCGCATACTGCACGGCGAATAAATACCAGATGGAGAGTCTTATGCGATTCTTGAAAGGGCGAGGGAAGACAAGAGGGGCGAACCCGAAGCTGTTCGATGAATGTATATACACTCCCTACAATTACGGACGGCCGGCTTCCCAAAGGGTGTTAGACGTCCAATCAATGCCTGTGCCTGTTCGAGAGAGACGGCATTCCGATAGCGCAATTGAGGTGGAGGACAACAATAAGCACCGACGGGAAGATCTCATAGATTTACATACCGTGGGAGGCGACACGAGTCTCGGCGACGCTGAACATATACAACCGAATCGCATGAATGATATTGTGGAAGGACGGGTAGAGGACGGACATATCGACCCGGAGAGCAATCCCGATTTCGACACTCATGTGCACACACCCGAGGTCTTCTTATTCGATTACGGCGTTGTCGTTATCTGGGGCATGACTTTACAACACGAGCAACGATTTTTAAAAGAAATTGCCAAATTCGAGAGTGAGAAGTTGGCACCTGACGACATGGAGACTGAATGCTTCAATTTCTACTATACTAAAGAATACCAGGCGCGGATATATAATGACTTCATTACACTGAGGGAAAAAAATAATTATATGTCAAAGCTCGCAATTTCGCATGCGTTGGCGCAGAGTGTAAAGGTACGTACCTCCTCCACCCCCAAAACGTACCTATATTGACTGAGAAAAAAGACCTCCCTCTTCGAAGGATTGGTTGCAAACACCATTGAGAAATGCCAAGAAGTACCCGATCAACTGGCCGGAACGGGAAAGGTCGGTCTCAGTCGCAAAGAAACCAATATGCAAATCGGCGAGCTATTCATATTACGCATTAGCATCCATCTCAATGGGTCAGTGCTTGATACTCCAGAGCTCTTTTGGGTGGAACCCCAACTGGAGCCTGTATACCAGGCTGTCAGGAGTTACTTGGAGATCGATCAGAGGGTGGCTGTGTTAACGCAACGCCTCGATGTCATTAAGGACTTCTTATCGGCACTTCAGCAGCATTTGAGTCATGGACATGGGGAGAAGCTGGAGTGGATTGGTGAGTAACAGCTTCTTTTCGACCAGCTTACCTGAGTCTACAAGTTGGTAGGAGTAGATACTAATGATAGAATAGTGATTGTACTCATCGCGGCCGAAATTCTCGTCGCCATTATCAACATCATCGTGGACTTGTACGCCGGATCGGAGTAAGGTGGCATGGACTCTCAAGCACGGCGTTAGGATCTGGTAAAGACCGTATGTATCAAATAAATAGGAGTTTGGATTCCTCCAAAACGAAGAAAAACCCATGATCTTGGCGGAGGGTCATGTGAGAGATCTCCGCTATATGCCAGAGTGTCTGATTGAAACAACACATAGTGTGAAAAACAGATGAGCATGACGGCCTGGATTCCCACTTCTGAAGTCTCAGTGTCGTGGAGCCATTGACTGCAAGGCTTTGCTTATCCAGGGTGATTTGGCAGCCTTGCAGGGTCCGTGCGTAAAGTTTAAAGGAAGTGCGTCTTGACGATTTTGTTTTGTTCTCTTTCTCTTGATGTTTTATTCTTGGACGAAGTCTACCAGCAATACAGCCTGCGGCTTTACACCTCGCATTGCTTTATAGCCAAAAGCTTTCTCTTTCTTGTCATTTCCCTCTTGTGTCTCTACCTCGCGCATATCTTCCCCAGAACTGGCACTGCCCGTCCCCGGGGCTACACACGCGGCTAGCCGGCGGGCGAGCGGGGGTACGATGCAAGATAAAGATAAAAGATAAAAGATAATTCAGATACATCCATCATCCATGCGCCGCACTGCAACTGCGATAAGCCAAGTATAACTTATCATCCCTCGCCTACGCGAGCTCCATGATGCAAAGAAAGAGATCTGCTTCTGCATCATGGCTGCTCACAGGCTCAAGGAGTACTTCTTCACACCGGAAAGTGCCCCGGGGGAGAGAAAGCTCGTGCGGAAGATCGATTTCTTCATTCTTACCTTCTGTTGTCTGATGTATGTCTCTCCCTCCAAGTGGCCAGGTTTAATGATAGATAGACCTAATGGTTGATGCCCCTACAGGTATTTCCTGAACTATCTCGACAGGTCCAACCTCACCGCTGCATATGTATCAGGCATGAAAGTCTAGGTTGAGACGTAGACGAGGCGTCTCGGGGACGCGGGAGATGGCGAGGGAGCGCTCGGCGGTGGTTAGGTATGGTGCTTGGGTGTGGTGGGGCGTGTCGGGAAAGAGGAAGAGTCCGTAGATGGCAACGGGGAGCGTGATGAGCCCGTCGATCTGGGCGTGGTTAGTAGTGATTTCACCTACCTTTTGCTGCTGATTGAATATCGAGAGAGGGTAATGAATACGCACAATAAACAACCATCTCCAGCCAGCCAGGCCTCCACGACCATTCAATCCCGAATGGATAGCCGTCTGTAGAAAGCCGCCGAACATCGTCCCCGCCAGGCCTGAGGAAGTGAAGATCCCGCTCCTCTTCCCTAACTCCTTCTCCGTGTACCACGATCCGAGGATGTAGTGAGTGCCAGCAAAAGTGGTGGACTCCGCGATCCCCTGGAAGAAGCGAATCGCCATGATGTCTTGCGGGCGATGCGCGGCTGCCGTGCACATGGTCAACCCGGCCCAGACGATCATCATGGCGGGGAAGAAGATCCGGGGTTTGATATACCGCAGCGCGAGATTCGATGGGACCTGGCCACTTTTGGGATTTTCAGTCTCTTAACGCTCCCACTTACAGAACACAATGCAGCTCACATGGTATAGCCCACGGTAAACATGGTGTTAATCACATTGAGTTGGTTTCCCCGGAACGCGAGATCCAGTTCCTGCTCAAGGTACTCAGCTCCTGGCAATGGTACGGCTTCGTCACTCTCTGGGTGATCGCAGGCGAGACGGAGAGTTTCTCCTCCAACTCGCTCATCTCTCTCTGGCTGCAGCGCGAAGGCGGCTACAGCGTATCGCAGCTCAACAACTACGCCACGGGCGTGCCAGCCGTCGGCATCATCTCGACGCTGTTCTGGGCCACGCTGACTGATTTCTACGGCGGCAAGCGCTATCTCGTAGCTTATTTCATCGCGGTGCTCGGCATCGTCACGTCGGTGCTGATCTTGGTCGATGGTGAGAAGAGACGGGTTTCTTTCGTCGCGTATTATCTCGCTGGCTCCGTTTATGCTTGCCAGGCGTACGTCCCCCTCTCCCTCCCCTCCCCTCTCATCCTCTCCTCTCCTCAACTACTAAACCAAAAAAAAAAGCACCTTCTTCGCATGGGCCAACGACGCACTCCGCTTCGAAGACGAGACTTTCCGCGCCGTCGTCCTCGCAAGTATGAATATGTTCAGCAACGCTGTCAACGCATGGTGGTCCATTGTCTTCTACCCTGCGTCCTCAGCCCCCTATTTCACCGTACGTCTCCCCCCAAATCTCCCCTTCCCAAACTTTTTAAAACCAAGCTATTGACGAAAGAGGAAAAAAAAAGAGAGGTATGTGGGCTATGATAGCAACATGTATCGCGCTTGCCCTCTGGACGTCGGGACTTCTGTGGGTGAGTGTTAGAGCGGAGAAGAAGGTGGGGAGTATAGATGGGGAGGAGGAGGTGGTGGGAGAGAATACGGTGCGGGTCGAAGGGAAATGTTAGATGGAGCGAGCTGGCGAGTTGGCTCAATAGAGTATATGAATTGATTGATTGTGCATGTCAGGGAGTCTTTTTTCGCTATACACCCACAAAAAGAACTCTTATCTAAATTTTGGAATCTATACTTATATAAACATCATTCACAATCCAATATATATATCAGGAACATGTACTTACCTAAGGTACCTACTCACCTACCTACTTATATACTTCTGAGATCTGCAGGCCGTTCTGTATATCATCTTGTTCAATAACCCCCCTTTCGCGCTTGTCTCCGTCCCCCAATTGCACCACACATCAACACGCGGATTTCACTTCAAACGACACGCAAACACATCTCAAGCAAAATCACTCAATCACAAATATCATAACTGCATTCATGAAAATCGCCTCCCACTTGCTCATCATCATTATCATGATCTAGCCATCTATATACCCTCGTATCGTGGCATCACCATCACAGCTTGTTCTTCGCTACCTCGCATAAATAACCACCTTTTATAGGTAGGTTCCTAATCCTAAATAACCAGCTCAGACACTTATTTTTTTCGGTCCACCTGCCCAGAGACCGCGGAGCGGGGGACGCTAGTCTATCCTCCCAGAATCGAATCCAAACATCCAGATCGCCTTCCGGGCCATGAAAAGAGCACTCGTTTAGAGAAAAGAAAAAGAAAAAAGAGGGGCCTGTCCAAGGAAATGGAAAACACGACGCGGAAAGGAAAAACGTGAAGGGGTATGTCCCAAGTGCATGCCTGCTAAATCGATCCAAGTATAATACAAGAAGATTGGATGTGATGAGTGCCCAAAACTGGCCCGTGTCGTCGTCATTTATAGTCCGGTCGTATAGATCTGCGTTGTGGTATATAGCGGCGGGATAAACAAATCAAAATCAGATGAGTGCGACGCTCGACAAAGGCCGGGATGCTTTCAAGACGAGAACTGGGGTGTCCAGAACAGAATAGAGAAACGTGCAACGAGGCAGGTGGCCTCGTGTCATCTAACTCTCTTCCATGATACCGCCCTCGGAGCCACCTTCTTCCCTCCACTCTCGACTGCGGTCGGTCAATCTCTTAACGCCTCCCACACGTCCAGCCCAGAGACTCTCGATCGGGGTGCGGAAGGTATATCCTCGTTGACTGCTGATAACACCTATGGCTTGTAAAACGGCTTTCCTGCTGTCTCTTCCGAAGACTGCAGGATGATTGATCCACTCTAGGCTTGCCTCGAGCTCGGCATCGAGAGCTGCGACAGTGTTGGGATCGATACCAGAGGACGGGCCCATGTGGCCCATGGACAGTGCATCGTTGGAGTGGCGGGGAAAAGATCCGGAAACAGTATTAGGAGCGGATGTTGGAGACGGCGTTCGGTGACGGTCGGGAGTGGCACTGGCTGTTGGGGATGAGCCTCCGGTGGTGGGGACCGCACTCAAGTTTGGAGATTTGTTATGAGATGGGGTTAGGGGAATCGGCGGGAGGCCTCCCTTACCGAGGCCTTTGAGAATGGATCTGGTTTCGTTGAGGAGATGCTGTGCGCGATCGTGTTGCCCGCGAGATACGAGGGTGAGCGCACGCGTGAGCATGTCTGATGTGAGGAGTTCCATACGTCGTTGGACAATGTTTGGATGCGGAGGGATCGGAGGGCCTCCACTGCCCCAGGTCTGCTTTTTCTGCTGAGTTGGTGAAGGTGGAAGCATGGTTATTGCCAGCAGGGAAGGACGGGGAAGGTGGGTAAGGGTACCATCTCGGATAATATCACCCCAGGTCAGATCTGCCTGAATCAGAGGGACTTCTTCAACCGAGAGGGGCCTCTGATCTTCCTGTTCGAGGGGTCCACCGAGGGCTTCTAGGCCTGAAACAATCGACTCCCAAGGATCCTGAGGTACTTGCTCCTGAGAAGGATTGTCCGAAGAGATGACAAGCTGGACGAGGATGTCCCTTTTGTCACCGAATCTGAGATCTCCCAGAGAGGCCTCGGCATCTTTGCCGGCCGCTCGTTTTGTGATCTGTAAGGCGCCACTGATCTTCACGAATTTCGCTGGTGAGCCTTCGGGAAGTCTGAGCTTCAACTTCACATTCTGATGAGACATGGTCTGCAACGCCCCGAGACAGCCGGCGAGACATTCTCTCAGCATCATCCAATCCTTGACGTAAGTGTACGACGCTTTCGTCCGCGTTGATAACTCGATCATGGTGTCGGGTTTGTGCGTCATACCAAGACCAAAGGAATGAATGGCGATCCTACGATGATTAGCAAATAAATACAGGTTTGTGGGCGTAGGCTAGACTTACTTCGCTGCCTCTGCCCTTGATACAACAAAGTCAACACTCTCAGCATCAGAGGTCGATGAATCGCTAATCAGGAGGATCGTAGCGATAGGGTTGTTAGACTTTCGCTGCATGAGCAGATCCATCGCAACATTGGCGCCGTCGACAACGTCAGCCCGATGGCTCTTCTGTCCAACAGGTCTGATTGAGCTCAGGACTCCTGGCCATCCATTCCAAGCCTTCGTAGTCATGCCCACGAGTGGGGCAGCACCGCTGCTCGATCCAAAAGTGACCAGGCCCATACGGTCACGCTCTCCCAGATTATGAACCATGAACTTCAAGGCATCCCGTACCAAGCTGATCTTGACCCCCTGCATAGACGACGATATCGGAACGACGACGACGATATCGATGGGAACGTGAATGGCTACAGGTAATCGTGAGCCCCTTCCATTGGCGGTATACTCTGTCACGGCCGTCGTACCAGACATCCCGGCACCATACGAGGAGGAGTTAACGGACGAGACCCGCTTCGGATCGTTTACACGTTGCCAGTCCTCCTCCTCGACTTCAGAAAGCTCGGAATCCGGACTCGGAGATGCCTCAACCGCATTCAAGTCCAGGAGAGCTTGCTGCCACAACTTCAACTGGTTCCTGTTTTCAAATTTGAGATGGAAAGACGGAAGCTCAGCTACTGATAAGCTGAGGGTCAGGATGTTTTCCTCTGCTGGTCGAAGGTTAGTCATGTTGCTTTGGTTGGCGTGGCCGAGGTGTGCTGTACCACCAGTTTCAACGACCTCGTTCAGGTGTTTCTTGATCAAGATGGACCCCTTGAGAGTGCATCGAGTACTCCTCCGGTTCGGATCATCCCAGTGTTGAGACACTGCCAACTTCTTCTCTTTGACGCAAATAAGCATCTCTGCAAAGAGGAAACACTCCAACTCCTGCCATGACTTCCTGTCTTTCCCAACCTTGATAGTGCCGTAAAGACGTAATTTTCCAAACCTTATCTCCCCGTTAGTAGGTGTTTTCAGGGTTCACGCAGGGAAATCTACCTGTTAAAATCAAGTCCGTGCCAGTTCTCGACGCGGCCGCGTAGATTTTCCGTCATCTCCTCCAACACTTCTGGTGACTCGTATGGATAGAAGCGCGGCGCGCTCTGGGCGGGTGAAGGTGGTCGAGCGTACGTATCCTCTGGGCGGGGCATAGGCACGGGTGGTGCCCCGCGCAGGTCTTCTGGATCGGGCCTCCATTTATCATCGGCTACTTCGACGGTGACGAGACAGGTCAAGGTCTGTTGCTGCCTCGATCGATTCAGGGTCGGGAACTCGGACCGGACGCTGACGGTTGGTGGTGGGATGGGATTCCTCGTTACGCTTGTCCGAGGACTGACGAGACTCGTCTCCATCGATTGCACATCGTAGTCGTGTCGCCGAGGTGGGCCGCTATTTGCAGTCTCCGTGTAACCCATCGAGGGAGTATCCGTGACGGTAGAGTCGTTGCGATTGTGCGATCTCGAAGTGCTCCCGTACCGATCTCGACCATCCCTGCTCCCTCTGCTGCTTCCTCCACCGTTGCTGTCCCGGCTGCTATCTCTGCGTGGTCGCGGCGTATTCGATTCCAGGCTAGCTGGCCGTACCGTCTGGCCATCCCACGGGACCGGCGTCGTGGTCTGGTTCGATCTAGAGGACCCGCTCGCGGATACTGATCGCACAATTGTACTTAGCTTCTCTAGAAAGGGACATAGATATCAGCTATCTGGTATAGGGGGTCGAACCAGCATCGAGTTTCTTACCAATATCTAGCACATTTCCTCCCCGGCTCGTGTCCAGGCCTAGGGGGGCGTTGCATGTCGGGCAGTACTGCGATTCGAACTGTTTTATGTATTCGTAGAAGCATGCCTCGTGCGAGACGTGCCCGCACGAGAATTGCAGGACCCGTTCTCCGCGAAGCGTATGCTCCAGAGGCTCCTCGCAGACGGCACACTCGCTCCCAACGAAGGTCCTCTCCCGCCGATTGCGGCTCCTATCAGAGTCTAACATTCCGGCCATTCCTCCGCCCGCTCGCATTCGGAAGTTGCTCCCTCCCCTATTCTGTCGGGTTTGGAATGTGCTTGATGGTGGCCTGCGAAACGATCCAGACGATGAACCAGAGCTGGTATGGGTGACTGTTGGAGAGAAAGGGTAAGTTCAGCCTTCGGGAATAGAATGAAATTTGACTCCTGCATGAACGTAGCTGCAGGGACATGTGGAGATGAAATTGATTGCATACGTACCGTGGTCGGGATGTAATTCTGCAAGGTGAGCTCTACCCCCGGGAGCCTCCCTATCCTTGTCTTTTACTCGCCTCCTGGCGCCTTTACCCGAGCTGCTGAGCAGTCCGAGCTCATACAACACTGAAACCTGATCCTGATTTCTTTGTTCCTTGGTGGTGGC
This sequence comes from Amorphotheca resinae ATCC 22711, assembly GCF_003019875.1. NCBI lineage: Eukaryota > Fungi > Ascomycota > Leotiomycetes > Helotiales > Amorphothecaceae > Amorphotheca > Amorphotheca resinae. The sequence goes on from NW_020194471.1 coordinate 3,318,459, forward strand.
CCTCGAATAGTCTCGATTGGGGGTAGAGGATGAGCCAAAGAGCCTCATAGATAGTTCGCGCACCCGTTACCGAACACCGTACTTCAATGGCCGATGGTCTCGCCAGTATCGCAAAGCACGAGCGCGACGGACGCCTAGTGGAGGCAGTGGAGCAAGGGGTTCTCGCGGTCCCGTTACCTATAGAACTGGCGTCCTTATAGCCATACACGAGATCGCAGTGAACGTAGCAGAATGTTGGGTTCGGTGCCGCAGGACATCAGATGGTAACGATTGTGTCTTCCCGCTAGAACTCCTCCTAGAATGCGATGTCAGATAACTCTCTGGTGGGAAACGCGACACGGGCGTTGAAGCTCTCGGGCGCGAATCGTGGAATTGCTCGGCGTACAGTATGTGAAGGGTGCCAGGACGTTCGAGATGATGATGCTCGAGCGGATCGCTGCTTGCGCAGATGCAAGTCGCGCAGGTACCAATCCTTCTAGAATCAGCAGCCGCACATCCAGTAAACCTTGGCGGTGAAGCAGTTGCTGACGCCGTTTGCCAATGGGTCGGACGACAATTCAGTTTGTGAGCGAGGGAGAGATGTACGCAGCTATGATGGACGATGAGGGAGCAAGTAATTGTGAGGAGAGCAGGAGGCTAGGTACGAATACACCACGCCCGTACGGTATGTGCGTAGGCACTGGTAGGCAAATGACAATTGAGGGTGTGTGAAGTGGGGGGGGGGGACTTTGCATTCTGTACGGAGTATGTGAGAACCTGCCTCTCTCAAGGACCAAGACGCAATAATAATGCGGGTAAGCCAGGCCAGGCCAGTTCAGGACAGACAGGACTCACAGGAGAGCCAGGAGGGCGCGATCCCTAATGACCCTCGCTGTCGCTTGGATGTTTTGACTCCCAGAGGGCCAGAGTCCAAGGGGCCCCTGCTATCCTTGCTGTCCTCGTTGGGCCGGGCTGGCGAGGGCTGCTGCGAGGGCTGCTGAGCGCTGAGAGGTGCGTCTGACGGTAAGATGGGTTGGGTAGAGGCGGCGGGTGGAGCAACGCGGCGTCGAAGCATGGAGGACGATGTCTGGAGATTGGCGGGTTGATGGCTGGTGGTTCCTGGTGGAGGGAGGCGAGCAGACACTAGTCCTGATTAGGCAGAAAGCACGCTGAGCACGACGACCGGACGGCGCACGGGAGCTTGCTGGGCGCGGTGCACTGTGGGACGACTGACCTGCGTACTAAGTAAGGTGGTATTGGCCGAGGCGAATAGTCGATGCACGAGGGGCCTTGTATTGTGATTCGTGTGCAGGACGGTGTAATGGATAATGGAGTGTTCGTCGTCCTGTACGAACGAATATTGAGGGAGGTGTGTAGGAGTGGTAGGACCGTAGGAGTTGTGCTGTACTGAGCGATGGGGGCATTGGGGCATCGGGGATTCAGGGCATTGAAGGAGGGTATTGTAAATTAAGCGATTGCATCTGCCCTCTGTATGAGCCCTACTCGTACATCTGCGATGCATCGTCTACCTCCATTGTCGTCCAGTAGTAACTCACCCATCCAACCACCACGACTCGTACCAGCAATCAGGGAACTCAGGTCCCAACGACGACCTGTTCGGATCAATTCTCGTGGGACTCGTGGGCCCGTGAGACATGACTCTCCCGGAATATGACATCTCAAAGCCACCTTGGCTGTGCACACTTCTTTACCTATCTCGCTGCTGTACAGTACTCTCTCTTCCTATGATATCTTCACTCCGGCGCAAGGCGCAGCCCTCGCGGTCTCTCTACCCTCAAAGGTCGTGCCATGATGACAATATCGTGCCATGATGACAGTCTAGATCTTACTCAGAGGCGGCGTCCCAGGCGCTGTGTGTCTGGCGACCTCCTGCTCGCTCCGTAACAATCACGACAGTGTCAGCACTGCTGCCGGTACTCCCTACCGCCCGCTGCACCTCAGTCTGATCTCTGGATTCTGATCGATCTCGCTCTCCCGTGCCCGTTTCTGCAGCGCGCCAGCTCCGAGACTGCGCCCCTCATCCGCGTTACCTCGGCCACTCAGCGGCCTCGATGCTGCACGGGAGTCGTCTTAAGCTGCTTGCTATCGCCAGAGGAACGGCCCCCCCAGGCAGCTCTATTGATCCTTCCCATCTTCCTCCTCCCCCTCCTCCGGGACCCAGCAGGAAAAGGAAAAACGGAGTTAATAATCGAGGAACCCACCCTGCCGCTCTGTGCGCGCGGCTGTTCCGCCCTATCGATATAAGATGAACCGTTATTTCGTTATGTAAGATTTGCACCCGCTGTCTCCGCATTTAACGGTTGCCGCCCGTCCCTGCGCTGCGATGCGACTGTTTCCGGAGGTATTCCCCTCAATCCTCAGTCCGGGAGGCTGGCGAGCTTACGGGGTACGATCCGACGGCCCTGTGTTTGGCCGCTGGAGGACGGGAGGAGTTGACAAACAGGACAGCATTGGCAATTATTGCAGTACAACCCAAGGAGTCTTGTCACAGTAGTAGTTACCAGGCCATCTCGTTCCAAGCGAGTTCCCCGGCCAGCCCTGCATGTGGGCCTGGGACCTAGTCACCTAGCCATCACCGGTATGGGATCCGCTGTCGAATCACATCCCCTCTCAAAATTCCAAACCGCCGAACCACCAATGATCGGCAGACACAGGAGGTGGCTGGCATCGACAGTGTGGTACTCTATATACACGCCTGCTGCCGGTAGCTCAACTGTCAACTTGTCAAGTACTCTCGGGCCTGTCCTTCTTCGTCAGACTCCTCACTCTTGAACTCTTACGAATCCTTCTCCGACGGAGTACAAGGTTCCATCCGGCTTCACGGCAAGAAGCCTCTTTTCCCGCGAGGCGCACGGCACGGTAATTACTCCGGAACGTGGGCACCGGGATGGTCCCCAAACGCGGGTAGGGGAGGACAGAGGAAAGTAGGCATACTCAAGAAGACGACAATTACTGAAGGGTTCCTGAACTCTGAACGAAACATCTATCTTATCCAGACGTTTTAGGCATGTATGTGTACCTATCTACGTACAAGAGGGCGCCTTATGGCATTTAACTTCCGTTATACTTTTGGCCCGCCACGATGGATCGCCCGACCTTCCACAAAGAGTACAAGAGAGGTCTATCATGATACTATCATACTATGACAGCTAGACTGTGGATGAACTGCAAGCCGCACTGATGCAAATATTCCTGCCGTAGACGCATAACCATCACTATTACCCGAGCCTCTCCTTGACGATCGGTCGCTTCGACGGTCGAGCTCTTGTCCGGACTGTGCAGTGTACGTACATGTATTTTATACACCTACATACGGTCAATTCGAATTTCGATATAGCAATGTATCACGTACTTCCGTATCTCCGTATCTTGATCATTAGTCACTTATCAGATTCAAGCTTTCATCCCAAAAACACTTATCCTCACTCTCCCATCATTCTCTTTTTCCTTCCCGCCTCGCAAGAGCCAGAACACCTACTGTACTTCTATACGCTACAGACTCGTCTTACTACGACACGTACAATTCCCCCTATCGAGTATCTCTATCCTTGCCATCCGATGATCCTACCTAAACCTTACTCCATCTATCCAAACAAAGACAAAAAATCGAGGATCAACATGAGCAGACCTCTCCAGCCCCCTTTTCCACAAACCGGTAAACAGGAGATACATACTCCGTAGATACAACTTACAAGGCTGGCACGAACACGGATAACCGTTCCCCGCTTCCTTTTCCTGGTCTAGATGCGGAGTTTAGGTAAATAGGGGGTTTGATAAGTTATCTTCCCTGACATTATCTGGAGGATTGATAGTATGTATAAGAAGGGATGGAGGCGATGTCTGTTTCGGTTTTGAGGACTTTCTTGCATTATCCTACTGACTACCTATACTTGTCTCAAATGTGCTCAGAGTTCAAAGCGGGTTTTGAGCGGACTCATCTCACTTCATGATCTACCTAGCTATACCTTACTTATGATACCGTAACACGACCACAGTATTGCTTACTGGACTGTATCAATTCCTCGTACAACACGCGTCCTCACGACCTACCCCATCCGCCTCTCGCACAGCATTCACACCACATCTACAGAGGTACAATAATAACACGTCCCGTATGTTCGTTTCGTGAGGAACGCACGAACGATAGATATCTCCTGATAAGCCAAGCTAGCTCTGAACAATGATGGCATTGAAGACCACCCCAGAGACCGGGGTACAATTAATGCCCGGTGATTGGCGAGTGAGGCTAGGGGGGACTCCCTAGATCTCGTCCTCTCGCGTTTTAGTGATGCTACTGTAGCAATTAGGAGGAAGGACGCGAGCATTGATGTACTGTTGTAGGAAAGGGGGAGGGGGGATACAATACATAGTAGTAGTATAGGTACGTACCTTACCTTACCTTACTGACCTTCAATCAAACCAAGCAGCGAACTATTCCTGCAAGTAGGTACCTTACCACATCTTACCTTACTTTTACCAGCCATCTGCATCTGCATGTGGCAAAGCAATAATAAAGAAAAAGAAAAGAAAAGAGAAAAAGAAATAACATCGTGACAGCGTCTCACTCACTTACCGCGAGTCCTCACCTCAACCCCCTGATCCCCAACAGTTAGGTCAGCACGACGCACGCACGCGTCTTTCCCCGAACAAGACGGGATCCCGAACTGGCCACTCAGAAGCCCCTCGATACAACGTGGCGACCGCGTGCGCCCCCCCTTCTCCTGTCTCGCGTGGCACTCTGGGCTGGGACCGAGGTCTGTCCTCTTTGTTAGGTAGGTATATTATTGCTGAGCGGCTCAGTAGGTAGGTAGTAGTTCGCCGCTGCCGCTGCCGCTGACCTTGCGAGGGAGGGGAGGATGATTGATTGATCGTCGTGCGGGACTTGGGGATGCGGGACGAGTCGTGAGATAGCTTGCCTTGCTGCAAGTAATCAGAGTGCCGCGAAGGGGAGGGGGGGGGGGGGGGGGGGGGGGTTATTTCCGGGTATGGTAAGGTGGTGAGAGAAGGCTGAGTGAG